>NC_057359.1:61007717-61370217 GCF_016509475.1 Prionailurus bengalensis
TCCAGAGAAATAACATCCGGTGCCCTCAGGCCCCAGCTGAAGGTGCTTTTATTGTCTCTCCTGTTATCTGAGGAAGCACTCCTTCTCCCCTCCCTGCCAGACTTTTGCAGAGTGGTGCAGGGGAGACTTTGTCCTTTCCTGGTCTGGCTCAGAGGGTAGACAGCCACTACCTAGGACCCCTGCATCTCTTGCGTCCAGCCAGCAACCTCAACACATCCCATCTGTTGGAGATGAACATAAAATATCCCATCATCTGTCCCCTAGAGCTAGAGGGTACGTGTAGGAATGAAATATCCCATCATCTGTCCCCTAGAGCTAGAGGGTACGTGTAGGGACATCATCCCAAGACTGGTAAAAGTCAAGTGTAGAATGACAGTTTTAAAAAGTTCTGGGTAGAATAAGAACAAATAGGGAGAACATACAGAGGGGAAGATCTCCACTGGACACACTGAGGAAGGCTTCCATTCAGAGTTGCCCAGCAATGGAAGAAATGAGATCCCTGTGTCCGGAGGTATGCACACGGGGGCTGGACTACGACCTAATGAGAATACAGAGGGGTTCCAAGGCATCTGTGAGCTCCCCAAAAACTCTATGAAAAGGCTTGTGTGGTCATGTGTGCATTACTGACATGCACGTTTTTCCTCACGGAAAAGAGGATCCATGGCTGCTATCAGATTCACAGAGAGGATCCCACAACCCAAACAAGGGCAGCACCCCTGCCTGCTGGTGACATCTGGGTCCCAGGGTGAGCACCAGAAATAGATGTTCTCTATCGTCTCCTCAAACACAGGGTCTGTGATTTTTCTCTCAACATTAAAACAACACTTCAAGCCTCCTACAGTCACCAGTGTAAGAAGGAGCTATCAGAAAAATCCGGGAGTAACTCTTTCAGGACCTGGGGTGGTATATGTGCCATCACCTCCCCCAAAATGCTTATCTAACACAATTTGGGAAATATTGGTTTTCTGATGTGATTTCTGAATCACACTCTGGTTGATACTTTATCACTATTGTCCCATCAATTCCAGGTCCACAATTAATTGTTGCTTGAACAACCTCGTATGTTTGCCCTGTAGGTAATTACAGTGGTTACTGTTCAGTGAATAAATGGCCCATTGTGTTTACAATGGGCTTGGAGTACAATATATGCCCCCGGTCTAAATCATGTTGGGTGCAAAATATTAACTGGTACTGGCATTTTCTGCCCCATTTGAGATAATGCACACTTTGATTGGATTGCTCTGCATCACCGTTCCTCTGGCTTTAGCCCCCTAAAACTTTCTTCCATGGGCAAAGTCTGCACATGCCTAGTAGCGCTGCTGAATTTCAGAATTGCAGGAACCTGAGAAGTCATCTAGCTCTGGGGTTCTCAATATATTTTTATTGTGTTATTGGAATTGTGTTATTGGCTGTACATTGGAATTGCTTAGGGAGATTCATATTCACCATAGCCAGGAAGAGGTAGGAGCAGGACTCCAATCCAGATCTACAGGACTCCAATACCAGCCCTCTTTCTCCCCTTGCATCCTATGTACTTGCTAGGCTAGGCCTTCCTTCCAGGCATAGTCACTCTTATGGCCCTAACTGGAATGCCAAACCCTTCTGGGCTCTCCTGCCTTATTTCTCACAGCCAAGTTAATTTCATTTCATTTCTTTCTTTTTTTTTTTTTTTTAGTTTATTTATTTATTTTGAGGGGGGAAGGGCAGAGAGAGAGGGAGAGAGAGAGAGAATCCCAAACAGGCTCTGTGCCACCCAACTCGGGGGTCCATCTCATGAACCATGAGATCATGACTTGAGCTGAAACCGAGAGTCAGAGGCTTAACTGACTGAGCCACCCAGGCACCCCTCAACCAAGTTCATTTCTAAACAGACTGTGATGATTGAGGCTCTGAGCTAATCCCTAACCAAGGATTTATTTTGGAGAGTACTTTTAAATTGATTTTATAGTTTTGTTCTCATTTATAGTTTTGTTGCATTGTTTTGAGAATCCGGCATATTTAGTGTCTGCTTTTGGAATTTATTGAGATTTTCTTTGTGGCCTATTCTACAATCAATTTTTCTAAAAGTTCCATGGTGGCTGGAAAAGAGAATGCAGTCTCAAATTGTAAGCTATAAAAGTCTTTGTCAGACTTCTTATGCATAACAGATATAATCAACAAAAGTATCTTATTATCACATGCTTTGTATTTCTGTTTACTCGATCTGTCAAAGATTAGAAGACTTACTACATTTTTCTCTATCGTCTCTGACAATTTCCCTATGTATTTCAACAGTTTTTGCTTTGTATACTTTGATTTTATGTTGTTCTCAGCATAAAAGTTTATTACAATTATATCTTTATTTTTCAGCAATGTGTATCCTTGTCTAGTCCAAACACAGGCACTTAATCATCATTACATGAACTAAGAATTAAAATATTTGTCAAGGTAAAACAAACCTTTCTGTCACTTTATTACTTTTTGACTTCTATCATATCATGCATAATATTAATATTGAAACCCTTACTTAATTTCTGCTTGCATTTGCCTGCCACAGATCTGATCCTCCTTTTATTTGCATTCTGTTAAGATTATTTGAAAGTATATTTCTTGAAAAGAGCACATGGATTTAAAAACATATATGCTTATTGCTGTAATAAGTTCTTGACCTTGCACTTACCATCCTGTTGGCAGTCTTACTCTTTTTTTGTATGCTTCCTATTTGTTTCCTCATGTTCTCTTCGGTATTTAGACTACATGTCTACTCTTCTCCATTCTGGATATGTTAATCTTGCTTCTTGTCTCAACCTGCTGGAGTATCTTTTAATATTATGAAGAAGGGCAAGTAGTTGAAAACTTGCTGAGGATGACCCTCAGTTGCCTTGACACACACATGGTAGAATTTAGCTGGGTATAAAATTCTTGGGCTACACTTCTCCCCCTTGAAACTACAAAGTGATACAGATGAGAAATCTGGGGCTAGTTTGACTCTTGTTCCTTTGTAGCCATCTGGTATCCTCTGCCTGGATCCCTGAAGAATGTTTGTTCTTTATTCCTAGAATTCAAAATATTTGCCAAGATTGATCTTGGTGTGGGCACTCTTGATTTTATCTGAAACACAGGGAATCCTTCAATCTATACACTCAGGTCTTTCAACTCAGAAAAAAAAAATCTACATATACTCTAAATGTAGTTTATACAATAAGTATATAATCTCCTGGTCCTTGTCTTCTGTATCTCACAAGAGCATCTTATTGCTTTCCTACAATCTTTCCTTGCTAATCTTTCTGGGATATGGTGGCACATCATTATTATTTGACTCTGCAGACCTTTGACTACAATGTGGTACATAAACAATTCAGCCATTCAGCTTCTTTGTTCTACAAGTTTCTTGATATGCTTTTCAACAGCCTCACTTTTAAGCTTTACTGTCTCTAATATATTTTTATTTTGTCACTGAGAGTTTCCATTTTCCAAGAATTTTGTACGATCACACCCCGACATCTTATCTCAGGCTAATTCATGGAGACCATGTTTTTTCTGCATATGATTGAGGATGCCAAGTATGTTTTGAAAGTTTTCTTCTTTATCCTACAATAGGACATTTTCAGAGATGGACTCTTCCTCTGCTTTTTCTGGGTATTATGCAACTTTGATTATTTTTGCAATATTTTTTCAAAGGCTGGGTGTTAGGTGTTTCTAGTGTACTCATTGTCAAAAGCAAGGCAGGTCTTTTCAGACATGGCTTATCAAATAACATAATATGTGGATTGCCCTTGGCCCTGTTTTCTGTCTTTTTACATTATAATTGAATATTTTACCCAGAAAACTGAAAAAGAAGTATTCGAGCACAGTCTTAGGTGTCCAAGAGGCTCTCACTTTTTGCTGTTCTACGTTAATGAGGTGACAGCTTTGCCCTCAGTGCCTAATTTTCAGATACTCTGGATCAACACAGTACATTCAATTTCCATCATGCACAGTTGCCAGGGTTTTTCTGTCTTGCCCATAAAACTGTACTTGGGAGTTTTCTGCTTCCCAGTATGCAGTGCATTCCTAATGCCCTCCTGTCTCCCCTTATCCAGCTTTTCCTAGCAATTTATAGCTTTGTTTGAATTTGCAAAGATAGATAAAAATGAAGAGAAGAAAGCATCTTGGTTGCTTCAAAGATCAGCAACTGTGAGTAGAGGTGTAGCTGTCCAATTTTCTGACTGGCAAAGCCCTGGGTCTCTAACGCAGATTATGGGAGAGAGAGGGAAAAGTCCATTATTTTTCAGAACAATTGTTATTTTACGAGGTAGTGTCCGGAGTGCTGGGAGGCAAAGCTTAGTGGGAATTTATTAATCTAGCTCCATCTTTTTTAGAATCATCGAAGCTGCCAAACATCTAGGATGTCAGTTAGTCTTAGAGCCCCTTGGTTCTTTGAGGTAGGAATCACCATCCATCTTACAGCCGGAGAAACCAAGGAAAGACAAAGGTGATACAGTTGTGCAAGGTCAATACAGGAACTGTGAAGCTGGTCTTTTAAGTTCACATCTGGTTCTCTTTCTTCAACCGGCTCTTAACTTCCAGTTCCGGGTGAGATGAGGCAATGATCCAAACCCGAAGGCTTGCTCCTTCTTCTGAGACCCAGTAGCACAAGGGGCAAGGTTTCCAGTCTCTCACACATAGAAAGTTTCCGTTCTGGGGGCACACCTTACCCAGCAGAGTAGGAAGGGGAGAGAGTCGTCAGCATCTCTCTCCTGGCACACAGTATTTTTGCGAGTTTAGGGTGTGCACATTGAACCACAAGTCACTTCAACATTAAGCTGGGGCCACTACAAGGCCACTTTAGGGACCTGGGAAAACCAGGCTCAACCCTGTCTCTAGGACCGTGAGAACAAGGGCATCATTTCTTCTAGGCGTCTGTTTTCCTCACCTCTGAAAACGATGGACAAAGGATTTCAAAGGTTCCTTGAGACCACACAATTCTGCTTTTCTCCCCAACAATTTCCTCCAATTGAGGAAAATGATAAAAAAGTTTGTTCACTTCATGCGGGTATGCATTTCATTTGATCTGATTTATTCAGATAATTGCCTTTGCGTCTCACTTCTCTGCAGATGTAAGCCCAGATGAAAAATGTAAACATACCTCCCAACTTCAGGACCTTTATTAAACTCCGAGCCACTGATGGATTCTTGCCTAAATGCAATTCATTCTCTCCCTGGTTTGGGGTCTCTGACTTTAACTTTCCTGCAGAGATTCGGCACTTTTCAGGTGGAGAGTACATCTAAGAGCGGCCCTCCTTGCTAAATCCTAGGTGAGAAACTGGGGCTAGAAGCAAGGGGGGCAGAATAGGATGGAGGCTTGCTCTTTTCTCTGCTTGGTTTAATCTCTTTCCATGGGTTTGCTGACTGTTTCTGTAATTAAATGAGGGAAGTATTTGTCATCTCGGGTCCCTTTCAGCCGAGATGAATGGAATGCAACTTTCTCAGGAAGCTTCTGACAAAACCCTGTTTGTGGCCAGTGCCAGGATGTATACAAAGGCACTGGGCTGGGTGCGTTGGGAACTCCGGGCTGCTTTAGGTCTGCGCCAGGTCGCCGCTGCACCCCAAGCCCTGGCGAAAGACTGGACACAAAGTGCCTCTCCACAGATGCCTGTGAGATTAATGTGATGCGGAGTGGTTGCAAAGCATTTCCCGAGTTAACGAGGGGAAAGGAATGCCCGGCATCGGGGTGGGTTCGTGAAGCCCCAGTCCCCGGAAGGCTTGCTGGGGTGTCGTGCGGAGACCTGCCCTAAGGTTGGAGGCCTCTTTAGGCAGACATCCTGGGCCAGAACCACTGGGGGAACAATCATCTCTCCTTTTGTTGATGAGTGCTAGTTTCGAATCACTCAGAGGTGCACAGCAGCCTGGCTCTCACCACTCACTTCCATGCCATATTCTTCGGGGGGGGGGGGGGGGGGGGGGGGGCGGGGCGGGGCTCAAAACAATTCGTGACAGAGGTAGAGGAGGCATCATTGTCTTCGTTCTTCATGGAGCAACTGAGGCTCAGGGAGGTACAGTGACATGCCTGAGACCACATAAGGGGCAAAGCTGGGATTCCAGCTCAGGTATTTTGACTCCTTGAAGTTGTATGATGAGCACCTGCTGTGGGGCAAACATCACATTCAGGGCTCAGCATTCACTGTCTCATTTGATGGGCAAAATAATACTATGAGGGAGACACTATTGTGATCTGCATTTTTCAGATGAGGAGACTGAGGCTCAGAGAGGTTAAGTCACTGGCACTTGGTCACCCAGCAAGCAACAGGCAGAGCAGGGAGACTGACGAGTCTCTGCTCATTCCACAGACTGCGATGCTTCTATAATTAACAACTTCCAAAACACATTTACTTCTTTAGTTTAATTTTCATCTTCGCAAAACCCCACCATATTGGTAGAGTAGACAGTATTACTCTCGTTTTATAAATAAGGAAACCGGACCTCAGAGAGGTTGAGTGAGTGGCTTGAATTCACACGTTAGCAAGTGGCAAGGCTAAGGCTTGAACTTGGGACTTTCCTTTTTGGCAGCTCTCTCTTCCAATATTCAAGGCTGCTTCCTAGGGAGGCACCCGGTACAAGGGGAGAAAACAACTAGGGCAATTTAAAAGAAAGGAGAAGAAACAATAAGATTTGCTTAAAAGAAACAACAATAATACCGAATCACTGGCTTATAATGCTTTTGATTTCCCTAAGGTGGCCCAATTCAATTATGTGAAACAGAACTCATACATATTTTTGGCTTTTTATTTAACAGAAAATTCTTCATATTTTTCTTTTTAAACTTTTATCATGAAATATAAACTACATATAACTGTATAAGTGTATGAAATATACATGTTCGGCTTAAGGAGTAATAACAAAACCAATATCCAACTGCCCATCACCCAGTTCAAGAAATAGCTTTTATTTATTTGTAAATATTAAATTACAAAGTAATTTACTTTTTCGCTTTTGTTATGCGGTCCAGTAATTTTTACTCCTTCATTCCCCACCTCAGCATTTCTAGCATTATTTGATGCAAAGAAGATAGGAAAACAAATATTACTTCCTCAAATCCTTCTTTCTTTCTTTTTTAAGTCAGACGTGGGAGTAAAACAGAGAAAAGGCAAAACCAAGCCAGTGCTGAGAAAGTAGTATGGTCCATAAGGGTAGGAATTCAGGGTTTCAGTTTCGATGGGTCGGGTCCAAGCTCCAGGTCTGCTACTCACTGTTCAATTTTGGGAGCACTCCATCACCTTGTGGGATCTGTCTCCTTCTCTGTAATCCAGGGTGACATACCCCATCCCACTCCCGTCTCAGGATCAGAGTAGTATAGGCACCCAGTGAATGATGGCTAATGTCAGGTCACAACTTCCAGACTTAGACATTACGAGGGTTACATGCTGTTTCTTATCCTTATGAAAGGCCTTTTGACTTACAAAGCTTCTTCCTCAACCCCGAGGAAGGCAGCAGGGAGAGGGGTATACCCATTTGACAGATGAGATGCCTCGGTGAATGAATGGGTTCACTCGCTGTGATGTGGCTGCTACCAGACAGAGACATAATTCTAAATCAGGCCTTCTAAATCCTAATGTAGTGAATGTAAAATGGCTTGTTAATTTAAAAAAATAATAATGATTATATTGCTTGTCTAATTGTGTACAATTAGAATGTATGTCTTTAATTTTCTCTTAAACTTCTGGTAAAATGTTCCATTTTCCCTTTGCAGCTGTACAGGTGACAAATGTAGGAAATTAGCAAATTACATTAGAATCCTCTTCGGCTTCCTCAGCTCCTTTGCACTTTGCTTTCAGTTGATGTCTTTATGGGTAAGAAGTGCTCTCGTGTGATCACAGCTGTGAAGCCAACTGCCTTTTAATTACCACACTGCAAAAATCATGTCTCCTCATGTCAATTTAGCACCTCTAATTAGTCGATAGGTTGACATCATATCTATAGGGGGAGAAAGGTGTGCTGGGGCCCACCTCAAGGCTTGCAGTGAAAGCGCATGCAGTATTTCTGTCTGCTGGATCCTCCCATCTCTTCAGGGCCAGCTCCTAATCATCTGTCCAGGCCTACTCATAGCCACCTCCTCCAGGGAGCCTTCCCTGTTATCCCTCAGTTCTCCCAGCACTGGTTTTTCCTCTTGCTGTGGGAAGGCTGGATCTCAGGGACATCAGGCCTCCAAAAGAATGGGTCATCTTTGGTTCAGTTCACCCCTGTAAGCCAATGCCTCCCATAACCAAGGAAGGGAGTGGCAGAATTCTGGACTCCAGGCCTCTGAGATTCGCTTCATGGTCAGTCCGGGGAAAATTAATTAAGTTGAATCAAGATAAAATATTCAAAGGTGCTTTCCAAGAATGTGAAGTCTTCCTCGAAAGGGTAGAGGAAGTCATTCTGGACCAGCGGGGCTGGAGCTGGGACACAGGAAATGAGCACAGACACATGGCCATGGGACATAAAGACCCAGCTTTTCCATATACCAGCTGCAAATCTACCAGCAACGTTAGGTCTCAGTTTTCTTACCTGTGAAATGGAGAGACTAAGTCCTGTCCTGACTAACTCTCCAAAGGCTCGTAAAAAATAAACGAGAATTTGGATGTGAAAATGTTTTATAGGAAATAAATCCCTGTGCTGATGGAAGGCAAGGGTTACAAAACCTACCTGGTCTGGTCACCCTTCACCTTTTCTACTGTTTCAGCCTCCTTTCTCTCCCTCTCACACCAGCCCTCTATTTCCCAAATCATATCAGGCCTCTCTCACTCCCCTATGAAAAAGCTTTCCCACATACACACACAGATGCTTCCAGGCTAGGGCAGCTGGACCTCCTCCACCCTACCCCCATCAGATCTTATCACACTATATTGTAAGTACATCCTTACTTCCCCAATGCTACTGTAAGATAATAGCCACTCAAGTTGTTGGATAAGAAGCATTCAAATATTTGCTGAATAAATGAATGTATGAACGAAGGCAAAGGGAACAAGCTTCGTGTGTGGGGTCCCAGAGAGAAAATGAGGATCAATAGATGACTGTTTCGGGGAGGCTGATATGGATCAATATTTAAGAAGAAACATTTAATAATGAGATATTCAAAAATGAATCGAAATCTTGCAAAGTACTGAGTTCTCCATCGCTGGAGGTATTCAAGGAGATGCTCAAGAATCACATATCTATCAAGGTCATGGAGGTGATTCCCAAACCAGCAGGGGGATTGCACGAGTCAGTGTTGTGGCCTATGTATACTGCTGGTGGGAGACCCAACGATTTTAGTTGAGCCCCAGATTAATATTTTATATCTCACTACGTATGTTTTCTCTTTTTTACTTTTACACCAACTTCTTAGAAAGTGATACTGATTTTCCCATTCATGGTCTGTAAATAAAAAGATGAGTGTATTTAAGGGAAAATACGAAATAAGTTAACAATCCAAGTGGTATACGCAAGGGTCTATGAGATCGGGGAAACACTGGATTTTAGGTTCATTAAGGAGTCCTACAAAAATATACAGTCCTCAGAAATTAAAATCTCCTCCTCCAATCTCCACCACTTTCCATTACATTAAGTCATAATATGAATTGAAACAATATAGAATGAGTTAGACTCTTATTTGGGCACTGGAGAATATGCACTACCAGAAGTACCACAGGGAGGGTAGATAGATGTCTCGACTGAAAGAAATTAATTACATTTAAAAGAGAGAATTAACTGTACAAGTAGAAATGGCCTAAGTAAGAGGGCTGCCATATTTAGCAATACTGGGGACACACTTGTACTAAAGCTTATTCTTTTTTTGTCTGAAATTTAAATTTAACTGGGCACCTGTATTCTTTGTGGTAGCCCTAAGTAACCATCCAAGCCAGAGACGGTAAATAGGCGGGAGCCTATGCGACATCATGAGCGGGATGACAGTGGCTGCAAAAGAAGTGGGTCAAGTCAGTGAAGAGTGTGCAGTGATCAATTAGTCATGCCTGCAGTTAGCACAGGACCGGGAAGTAACGGCACCAACGTCATTCATTTATCTGCCATCCTGAACTTGTCTAACTCCTCACTTTACACACCGGGGACCAGAGAAGACAAGGGACTTGCCCCGCTCACAGCCCGAGCCCACGGCTGGGCTGGGCTACACTCACTTGCCGCTCCATGCTGCCTGCTCAGAATCAAAACAGAATGCCACCAACGCCATGATTATGTAATTTCAGACTATCCTCAGCAAACATGACCACCCACATCATCGGCCAGAACGCACACAGCCAGTCAAAGCCTCCACCTGATCCGATTTATCATCGTGACTGCATTTGAATGCTCTAGAAGAACACAAAAGATGTGAAACAAAATCCATTTACACCGAGACAGCTCTGTTGAAGGTGATGTCACTATGACAGAAAGCGCTCAGGGGTCTGAACCGCTGTGCTCTTTATGGACTATCTCTTGGTAGTAGGATTTTACATTTGGCTCCTGGTAGAATATGCAAACAAGTGTGCTTAATAACAAAGCAGATACTTCACGTGCTGTTTACTGAAGTAGGTGGAACTGAACTAAATTTGGGCTTTCTTCTCCACCTTTCCGTTGGTCCCCTCCTCTTTCTGGGCCTGGGGTTCCTCGCTGTTAAAATAAGGAGATGACGCTGGCTGGCTTTTTATTTCAGCTCCACCATTTCACGAGCTTGCAGTTCTGTGTTTAATTGACAAACCAAGGAGGGATTCTTTCTTTAGGCGACAGAATGAAAACTGCAGCACTCCAAGACTTCGTCAGAGGGGTTTCAAACCAGCCTCTCTCAAGGCAGTTATTCAGTCTAATCGTCTTAAGTCTCCATTTGGATATTAGCCTTTTACTTTCTGCTCCTTCTTAATCAAGTTCATTCATTCGTTTTCTCATTCATTCAGCAAATACTTATTTTCTAGAAAAATTACAGATGCATTCTCTTGGCCCACAAATCCCACTTCTAGAAATTCATTCCCCAATTGTAGCTGTAAAAAATCAGGAATGTCTTTATATACTGGTAAAACAGTGAGCTCTGGGAAAATTAAGGGGAAAAAAGTAAGGTGCAGAATAGCATATCTAGTATGCTCCCTTTGGCGTAAGAAAGAGGAAGAGGAGGGGCGCCTGGGTGGCTTGGTCGGTTAATCGTCCGACTTCGGCTCAGGTCATGATCTTACAGTCCGTGAGTTCGAGCCCCGTGTCGGGCTCTGGGCTGATGGCTCAGAGCCTGGAGCCTGTTTCCGATTCTGTGTCTCCCTCTCTCTCTGCTCCTCCCCTGTTCATGCTCTGTCTCTCTCTGTCTCAAAAATAAATAAACGTTAAAAAAAAATTTAAAAAAGAAAGAGGAAGAGGAGGGTCGCCTGGGTGACTCAGTCGGTTGAGCATCTGACTTTGGCTCAGGTCACGATTTCCCAGTTCGTGAGTTCAAGCCCCGCGTCGGCCTCTGTGTCGACAGCTCAGAGCCTGGAGCCTGCTTTGGATTCTGTGTCCCACTCTCTCTCTGCCCTTCCCCTGCTTGACTCTGTCTCTGTCTTTGTCTCTCTCTCTCTCTCTCTCAAAAATAAATAATAAACATTAAAAAAATTTTTTTAAAGAGGAAGAGGAATGAAAACACACACTTACGTATATTTGGAATGAGAAACACTAAATAAAAAACTAATAAAAATGGCTATCTACAGGAATGGCAGGGACCAGAACAGAGGGAAGCTGTATTGGGTCCAGAAATTCTCTATTTGTTGCATATTATTTTTAATTTATTTAATGTTTATTTATTTTTGAGAGACAGAGAGAGGCAGATTGTGAGTAGGGAAGGGGCAGAGACAGACAGAGACACAGAACTCGAAGTGGGCTCCAGGCTCTGAGCTGTCGGCACAGAGCCCAACACGGGGCTCAAACTCATGGATCTCGAGATCATGACCTGAGCCGAAGTCGGATGCTTAACCAACTGAGCCACCCAGGCGCCCCTTGCATATTTTTGACTATACAATCATCTAAAAGTTATATATGTTTTAAAAAGAAATCAACAGAAAGAAAAAAAATAAATCCCTAAGGCCTGAAAACAAAGGTACTTAAGAGTATAAGAGTTGCTAATACAATCACACAAGGAAAAATCTGTAAAGAAACTTCTAGATGCATCTTCACTGTCCAACTAGGAGAAATATAATCTCCCCCCCCCCAAGGTACCCCCACACACATTCCCAACTTTTCATTATTAAAATATTCAGACCTACAAAAAGGTTGAAAGAACATACAGTGAACCCCATATACCCTTCACCATTTGGCATTTTCCACATCTGCTTTCTTCTCTATATACACATACACATGCATATGTACATACACACACACATATACACACGTATACACACACACACACACACACACACACACACACACGTTTTTGGTTTTGATGCATCTGAAATCAACTTATAAGCACTTTGACACTTGACTCCTTCCTATCAGTCCAGAATGCACCACCTGAGAACATTCCCCAGTAGCATTACTGGGTCATTATCGCACTTCCGAGAATAAAGGGCAATTCAGTACCATCCCATGGTCAGTCCACACTGATTCTTCAATTTCCCCAAAATGCCCTTTCCATTGCTAAAAATCAGGATCCAATCAGCATTCGTGCCTCTCATTTGGCTGCTATATTTGTATCATCTCTTTTCATCTGAGAACACTCCCCTGCCTTTCTGTTATTGTTCTTATTGTTTTCCACAACACTAAATTTTCTGAAGAATCCAGGCCAGGTGACTTGTAAAATGTCCTATATTTGTGTGATTATCTCCTTGTAGCCATATTAAAGTTTAAACACTTTTTTTTTAACGTTTATTTATTTATCTTGAGAGAGAGAAAGTGTGTGAAAGCAAGTGGTGGAGGGGCAGAGAGAGATGGAGAGAGAGAGAATCCCAAGCAGGCCCCACGCTGTCAGTGCAGAGCCTGATGCGGGGCTGTAACCCATGAACTGTGAGATCATGACCTGAACTGAAATCAAGAGTCAGATGCTTCCGATTTCTGCTCAGGTCATGATCTCGCAGTTCATGAGTTCGAGCCCTGCATCGAGCTCTGTGCTGACAGCTCAGAGTGTGGAGCCTGCTTCAGATTCTGTTTCTCCCCCTCTCTGTTCCTCCCCTGCTCGTGCTCGCTCTCTCTCTCTCTCTCTCTCTCTCAAAAATAAATAAACATTAAAAATAATAAAAATAAAAAAAGGCAGACACTTAGCCGAATGAGCCACCCAGATGCCCCTTAAATGCTTTTGATTAAAACATCTTAAGAATTATATTTTCTAGTTCAGTCCACTGGAAAAAACCTAGAAGCAGTGAAGCCCAGTAGCAATGAGCACAGCTAGCATCCAGATCATGGTTCCTAAATATGATTCCCCAGCAGGAAGAATCAGGAATGCTTAGAGAAAGGGCTGATTCCAAATCTAAGGCAGGTAAATATTAAGTGTCCAAACTAATGGAGGAGGAGGCAGGAAGGGAGAGAAAGAGGAGGGGGGGCAGAGGGGAGGGAGGGGAAGAAAGCCTCAAAAAAGGGAATCCTCTTCTGCAGAGGAGAATGCCAGCATTAGTGTAGAAGTGGGGGGTGGGAGTTGAATCAGGAAAGGACCATTCTGCAGCCCCAATATAACAGTGGCTCCCCAAGGACCATCATCAGGCAAGATTGTGGGCCTCCAAAACTTGCCCCACATCTTACCTAATAATTACTAAGGGGAGAAGATATCTTTACAATAAATCTAGCAGATGCTATCTTAACCAAGCGATCAAATTTAGTGTCATCAAGAATAGTCCAGAGGTGGACCTCTTGACTCAAAGCACTGGGAAGAACATGTTTGGATTCTTGCCAAAATTGTTTAACCTGAATCAAGCTGTGAAGAAACGATCAAACAAATCCAGATTTGGGATTTGGGGAATATTTTATAAAACAACTAGCTTGGGCCTTTTAGGAAGGTCAATGTCCTGACAGCAACAACAACAACAATAAAAATAAGTAGGAGATTAGAAGTAGCAAATTCAAGGGGGCTAAGTACATGACAGGGTTTACACAGCATGCTATCCCCAAATAAATGCCAATAAGGACATTCTGGGGATGACTGGGGAAATTTGAATATGGACCACATATAGGTAATATCACATTGCTATTAATTTTTAGGTGTGATAATTATACTATGATGATGTAAGAGAATACAATTGTTCTTAGGAGAAGAACAGCCTCGTACTGACATATTTAGTGGTGAAGTGTCATTATGTCTGCAAACTATTGTCAAGGCCTTCGACAAAAAAATGGGTGTAGGGGTGAGATGGACAGGGGAAGGAGGGGGAGAGGAAGACCAACATGGCAACACACAAACAAGTCGTGTACCTACACAAAGGATATATGACGTTCATTGTGCTTTCTCTTAATTTTTGCAGGCTTTGAAAATTTTCCAAAAAACTGGAAGAAAATGTGGAGGAAAGGTAGAAACACAAGTAGAGCCACCAAAACACTGACTGCATTAAAAAATAATGTCTGCAACTGATTGGAATACAGTCCATATAATATATATTTTAAAGATCCATGAATTCATAATGCTACTTGCACGAAAAGGAGAGACTGAGAAAGAGAGAACCCCCAAACCAAACAAAAACAAAAGATTCCTGGAGATTCTCCTAGATTCCAGGCCATATGCTGGGTTCTGGGGTTCCAACTAGTGACAAGGGAGGTACGGCCCCACCCCTCCCCACCCGCACTGCCCCCCCCCCCCCCCCGATGACTGAGGGGACTGACAACCACCAGGCAAGCTCCACACTGAACAGGAAACTGAACCTTGCATGACAGGGCAGGGTGGGGAGAGGCAGTTGCTACGGATGTGTCTACTGGAGGCAGGGATCTGGGTGGAAAGCCTCCTCAGAGAAGAGAAGAGAAGTCTCAACCTGAGAACTGAGGAAAGATCCCTTCTTGCTCGTGGGGGCTGCTGGGGTGGGCCAGAGCTGCTTTGCTGCGCCAAGGGTCCACATCCCCACTATTCCAGCAACAGGCCTGGAGTCTCAGAAGACACCCAGGATGAGAGGGGGGGCCATTCCCATAAAGGCACCATGCCATCTCACAAGTAACGAGGACAGTGCTAGATCACAGCTTGTGTGGGAATCGGTGGCCAATCTGAGAAAACCACGCTTCTGTCGGCATCTGGGCATAACATCTAAATAACTGTCTAACCCAGGATCCTTTGTCTCAGGTTGAGTGCTTCCCACTTTATAAGGCTTCAGCTCTGTATCATGGAAATAATAAATTATTTAATTTCCTTGGTACACAGAACCAAAGCAAAAGTCTTCTGTATAATTCAACGCTAATGTAGGCTAGGCTCTATTAAAAAACAAAACAAAACAAAACAAAACCAACTCATTCATTATAAAACCACCCAGAATAGAGCTCCTAAGTACTATCTGCTTGAAATACTTAGCATAGTTACTGATTTTCACCAACAACCAGTCATCTCCTTTTTGAGTTCAAAGGAGCCCTTTATTTTTTTACACAACAAGTGACTAGATGAGGAACAGGTTTAAAAGTGGTGTGTGTGTGTAGGGGTGCCTGAGTGGCTCAGTCAGTTAAGAGTCGGACTTCGGCTCAGGTCACGATCTCACAGTTCGTGGGTTCAAGCCCTGAGTCGGGCTCTGTGCTGACAGCTCAGAGCCTGGAGCCTGCTTCAGATTCTGTGTCTCCCTCTCTCTCTCTCTGCCCCTCCTCCACTCATGCTCCGTCTCTCACTCCCTCAAGAATAAACAAACATTAAAAAAAAAAAAATGGTGTGTGTGTGTGTGTGTGTGTGTGTGTGCGCACAAGCACACGTGCTGAGCGATTTACAGGGAGAACACAGGCCAGCACTGAGGGGCTCAAGCCAGCCTGGGTGGTCATCTGCAGACAGGCAGGAAGCTCATCCCCGGGGAAGGCTGGGAGGGATCCCAGGGGCCTGGAAGGAGCCTCCAGACACCCCACTCCCACACCCTGAGGCCTCAGCAGGAAGAGGGGAAAGTCTCTTTGACCTTAGCGTCTTGTTTTCCTCATTCTGAAAACAGCCTAACTAGGAAGCTTCCTCCCCTGCTCTTCCTTCCCCACAGTGTTGCCCAAGGGTTAAATGCGATTCGCTGACAGGCATTATATCTCATGGTTGCCAGCATAGACGCTGGAGCCACTTAGTCCAGGCAATTTCTTGGCAAGACACTCAACCTTTCTGTGCCTCAGTTTCCTCACCTGTGAGATGAGGAGAATAATAGCGTCATAGGGTTGGTGGGTTGGTGTGTGGAGTAAATGCACTAATGCGCAGGGTTAGAACCGTGCAAAGGCCAGAGAATGTAGGCCAGGAGTATTATAAATTGGTTTGTAATAGGCCATCTGGATGTGCCCATTCTTGATTTAGGACTACCTACTCAGTGCCAGGTCTTGTGTGAGGCCCTTGAGGTGCAGCCATGACTCAGACAGGCAAGGACTGTCTTGGGGGAGTTCACAGTGGGTAACACTGAGACCTCATCAGAGAATTGTAAGGTACTGAAGAAAGGGCAAAGATGAAATGAATGAAGAAAACACAAAGCTGGGGAGCAGGGTTGGGGGAGACTAGGGAGGCTTCCTGGAGGGGGTAAAGCTTAAACTAAATCTCAGGAAATACACAGGGCTCAGCCAGGGAAGGAGGGAACCAGAAAGGCACCTAACAGTGGGAACAGCATGGGCAAAGGCCTCAGAGCTGCAGAGAGCTGGCTCTATCCCCAAGCACGAGGGGAATGGGTGACAGAGGGACCTACCAGCAATGCTGGCCCTGCACCTTGGCCTCTGCTCATAGTGTGGCCTGACACAGGCTGCTTGACCTCTCTGGGCCTACCTCCTTCACCTGTAGAATGGGTTCTCTACCTGGAACACTCTGGTGGAGAATGCATGTCTGAGTGGCTTAGGAATGGAGGGAGAACCAGGCCCAACCCAGGAACCACTATAGGAGGGAGTCACATGCAGGAAACAAGAGGGAAGACAACAGATTTAAGGCACATGGTGATAGCTTTGAGCTACAGGATTACAGGGAATAATGACATGACTTAATCATCTGGCCCCACCCTTTCTCTTTGCAGCAGGAGGCCCAGAGAACACAGTGGATGCATAGAGGCCACACAGCTAGTCCCAGAGAGCTGACCCCATGTCCCAGGGCCCTACTTCTTCCTGGAAGGTAGACCAGAAGGCCACCTTAGTCTTGGGAAGGAAGAAGAATACAAGGCACAGTGCCTGGAACTCTGAGGGTCTTGTCTAATCTCACAACCAGCCCAGGGTCTGCCACCCCACTGCATGTCAGAGATGAGGCACTGAGACTGGGAGAGGCTAAGTGACCTGCCCAGAGTCACAACTAGTAAGTGCCAGGGCCTGGATGTGAGCCCCAGCCCATGTGACTCCAAGCCCAAGAAATGTACCAGGTATTGTTATTATTACAAGTTGACTGAGCACATTAGCCCCTCTGGGCCTCTGTTTCCTCATCTGTACAAATGGGCACAAGACCACCTTATCAAACAGGATAAACACAGAGCAGTCAGGGCCGTGCCTGACACCAACCCCGTGCTCTTGTCCTAGGGCACCTGCCCAGCAGCCACACAGCGTCCCAGGGCCCACGCAAGTGTCACTACAGTCCTTGGAGGAAAGCAGAATGGTTATGGATGAGCGTGTTCAGGCTCCACTGAGGGCAAGTGGTTTGTGTAAGGCCGCCCAGCTGGGAGACGGCAGGGCCAGGATGGGAAGCCAGGTATCATGCGAACCCGGTGTCCTTCCCACTGCTCCTTACTGGGAGCCACAGGTCCCCCGTGTGTGCTCCTGGCCACTAGGGGGTCAAGGGCCTTGCGAGCTGAAAGGACTCCCAGGCTGGCGTGTCAGACCGAGGCTCAAGCAAGACATGCTCCGTCTGCACCATAGTTTGACAAGAGTCCTTGTGGTCCATGATGCTGAGATGCAGGGAAATCCAAAGGTGGTGACACCTGACATTCTGCAAGTAGGTTTGGGGGCTGAATACGTATTTCCCTTAAGTCCCTTCCAGGGTCTGAACACCTACCCTTGAAATCCTTCCCCCTCAGCTGACACATCTACCTTCAGAGACCCCAGCATCTTAAATCAGCAAGAATCATCTAGGATCTTGTTAAAATTCAGACTCAAGGTCAGTAGGTGTGGGGTGGGGCCTGGGGCTCTGCATTTCTAACAGGTGCTGCTGCTGCTCTGTGGCTTTAGAGAATCTCTAGACCAGTGTTTCCCCAGGTTCCCTGATGATATGAACTATCCAAGGCAATTGTTAAATAAAAACCAGCTTCCCAGGCTTCCTCCCTAGGATATGATCAGTGGACCTGGGAATCTCATTCTTAATTAGTACACCAGTACCCTGCCCCCACCCCATCCCACCTGATGAGTTCTACCGGTGGGTACATGTGGGAAACTGCACAATCTAGCCCCTCATCTGGTGGCTGAATCCCCTCTGAGCACACCCACTAGGAGCCGCCCTGTCTCTACCTGAGGGTGGCTCATCACCTCATCTCACTCACTGCTGTGCATCAGAATCACCGGAAATGCTAATCAAGCGCCCAGAGGCCCGGGCTTCTAGAAGTAGGACGGAGCCTGGGCAGGGTGACCAACACGTCCCCGTTTGCCTGAGACTTTCCTGTTTCCCATTTCCTGTCCACGTGTATCGTGTCTACCCTCACGACAACCATCTTAGGTTGCTATTATACCATTTCACACATTTGTCCTCCTGGAGGGAACTACTTCTCTCATTCCCTCTCCGGGCCTTTCCAGTCTCAACTTGTAATTCCAGACTCAACTCACTGTAATCTGCTGTTGTGCTGTGACCAGCAGCATCAGCTGTACCGTAAGGAGTGTGAGTGATTTATTTATTTAGAATGAATTATTTACACCCCGAGTATTTCCAGAAAGGGGTTGAGGCAGTGAAAGACGCATAAACAATGAGGCCATTGGGCTTACACACTGGGAGCTGATATTACTTTCGATACCATGGTCTTGCATTAAAAATGGGGGTTAGAACCTTGAATTGAATCTTGTACCAGATGGACAGGAAGGATATGGGTTGGGTCCTTGGCAGGAATAGACTGGGAACCTCCAGGCACTTGCTCGACAGGACCGTGCCCTTCTTTGCCTCTGCTTCTGTGAAAACTCCACCCAAAAAGAGCATGTGCACCTCTTACAGCTGCTTGGGGTTTATTTCGCCTTCCCTGCAAGTTCTCTGTTTTCACTTCACTGTTCTGAATCACCTTCATGGTCTGTGATAGTTCATTTCATCCACGCGACTTTGAATCTGGACACAAATGGAGACATAAATCTTCAAGGAATTCCCAGCCCAGGGCCTGGCCAGCGTCTCAGATGGCAGAAGCACCAGGAACGGTAATATCAACCTTAGTCTGTAGAGGGCCTACAGTCTGCAGAGTGCATCCACCCTGCTCCATTAACCCTGTCCTGTCTGATGCTCTCAACAGCCCCCGAAGAAGGGCAGACTTAGCCCATTCTGCAGATGAGTCCAGTGAGGCTCCAAGAGGTTGCTGATTTGCCCACACCAGTTCCGTCAAAGAGAGACACGGGGGGACGACTACCCAGAGCGTCTGGGTTCTAGGCCTCTAGAACCTCACCAAACTGCCTCTCTGCCATGTCTGCCCATCCTGGGGGTGGCTAGTGCTGGGCAGTGGGATATGTGCTGGTCTGGGAGTGTCTGGGAGAGCACAGAGCAGGCACTGCACTGGTTGAGTTTAGGGCATGAATAAATACATAGAAGCATGAGTCAGTGAAGGAATAAATGCATGGGAACAGACCCCCTCTTTCCCTCCAGAGGATCACTGGGGTCCTGCCCAGATCCCTTTCGAGGGCTCGTTTTTCCTCCTACCCACTTGTATCCAAATTGAAAGCTACCAACGTTTCCTCACCACATGGAGGACATTCGCCAGCTCTCAGAACCGGAATTTCCTGCACCGGGCATCCCGTGACATGGCCAGGAAGGCCCACCCATAGTGCGTGCCCTTAATATTGCTTCTCCCTCTCTCCCACCGCCTTTTTTTTTTATGGATCCAGAAGGTGGAAGTATCTCATAGATTATTAATGTGCTAAATGGCCCCTCTGGAGACCAGTGCCAAGAAATGGCTCCAGCCTGGCCTGGATTCTTGGCCTCCGTCGTCTTTCTTAGACAGCAGCCACAGCAGCGGCTTCCAGCTGTGCTCAGTCACACCGCACCTCCCGAACGGTCCTCATCGGGTCCACAGTCTGGCCACCCAGCCACGCGTGGATGTGGCCGCCGTGGCGTGGACTGGGAGGGGGACAGACTTGCAGCTGGGTGGATTTTGACTCACAGGGGCTGAGAAGTGGGCATTTTGTGCAACGTGTCTCGCTGAAGAACCCCCATCCTGCCCCTGACACTTTGGTTTCAGGGTGCGTTTGGTGCCAGAGTAAACCACCTTGGTTGTTGATATAAAACGGAGTGATTTTTAAACTCTGCTAGCTGTAATTAGAGATCTGCTTCTGGTGGAGGAGTCCCCATCACTGCAATGATGGCTACTGTTTGTAGTCTATAGAAGTGCTTTCACTTAAAAGGGAAAGCTTTCCGTGATTGTCACAAATGGCATACAAGGCTAGTTTGCTATTCCCATTTCACATAAAAGCAAGGCTGAGAGAGAGAAATGAGACCATATTTTAGTGTATTCTGCAGAGCCCTGGAGGGTGAGCCATGGGACTCACAGCTTTGCTGTTACTGTGAGAACTTGGCTAGGTCCTCCCCACTTTGGGCCTCTGTTTCCCCATCTGCAGAATGGGGAGACTGGACCCGATGCTTGCCAGACCCTCCCCGCTCTGGCTTTCTATGAATCTACCTCAAATTCCACAACCCACAGCTAAGTTAAAAACGAACAAACCAACCCTTTGACTTCTCAGGCAACCCACCCCTTTAATAAGAATGGCTTGAGAAAATCAAGTCCGATGACAAAATTTCTGTTCCTGGGATGCAAATGGCATTGACCGACAGTTTACAGCCATGCTGGAATTCAGTAAATAGCAAAGGGCTCTACTGGGGTGGGGGCTCGCTGATTTGGTTTTTTAAATGTCAAAACCAAGCATGATTTAGATTTTGCAGAAATCAAGTCCTAAGCATTCCGGGCCGTCGTTGCCAATCCTGCAACAATCGCAGACTCAACATCGCCCGTCTGCATGACCTGCCCCCTCCGCTTCCTGGCAGGACCTTCTCTGTGGATTCAGCCCCATCACACAAGCTGAGAACTTCCTGCCCGGGGAGGTCCTGAGGGGAGTCCCGCGGCGCAGGATGGCTGCGAGGGGAGGCTGGGAAGGTGCCAGGAGAAACGCATCTACAATTTAATATCTGCTGCGCTGCCTTTTAAAGGACAGGCTCTGCGGGATACGGTTCTTGACGAAACCGTGTTTGCGTTTTCCTGCGAGCAGCCCTTTATCCCTTCAGGAATCTGACTTTATTTTCATCAGCGAGACTATTTCTGTCTGCATGCTGAGGCAGAGCTATCACCTAGCTCCCAAGAAGGAAGGAGTTTTGTCCCGCTCTCTGAGGATGTCAGCCCCCTCTGGCTTCGTCTCTTGTACCTTTCCGGGGCCCTGCCTCCATCTCTGGTTGCAGCGACCCTGCCCCCATCCTCCGCTCCTCTCCAAATTCTTCCGCCTTATCCCCAGGCCCCATGCTTTCAGAAGGACTGCCTCGGTTGGGGGCAGGTCAGCAGAACTCCTCAAGAAAAGTGCAAGGCAGGGTCAAAAGCAAGCCCCCTTCAGAAGGCTGAGGACAGGATTCTGAGGGGCTGTGAAAACCATGTCAAAGGAATATACGAGTTAAAAAAAAACAAAAAACCTGGGTCCAGGACAGGAGATGTGGGCTGAGGCCAAGCTGGAGGCCATTTTTTGGCCTCCCTTTGCTTTTCTTTACCAAGGGGTTGCAGGTTGAGAAGCACTCTGGGTCCCTTCGGGTCTGGCAGGCTCTGATGATCTGCCCCCTTCCTTAGGGACAAGATTGAGGCCTAGAAGGCAGCCATCCAGCCTTCTGTTGGCAAATACTCCCCCGGTCCCGCTCAGCACATGAGCCAGGTCAGCACCAAGCCCAGGGTGCAAGGCTGAATGAGACTAGACCCTGACCTCAGGCAGCTCCAGGCCAGGCCGGACGCAGGCACAGGGCAGGAGACACCATGGCTGGGGTGTGTGGGTAAGACGGCACAGGACAAGGAATGGGGGACTTCACAGGGAAAGGGCAGCAAACTGCACCAGAAAGAATGAGCACAGTCCTGCCAGGTGGAGAGGCCCCTGTTTGGGGGGGGGGGGGGCATGAAGGAGCAGGAGGTGGGCAGGGAGCGGGGGGGGGGGGGTAATGGAGAACCCTCTGGCCGCAGAGGGACTGTGGACTCTGTCCTGGGGGCCCTGCTGTCTCCTCTGCACCTTCTCCCCAACAGGGGCAGCATAAACTGAGCTCTGCACACTGGGAGCACTCCACAGAGTCCTTGGCGTCCCAGTCCTAGAGCCCCAGCATCTGGGAGATGAGCCTGAGAAATGACCTGGCCTAGCAGGACCCCAGGAAATTACTGCATCTAAGTCACCTGAGCTGTGGGTACTGAAATGGCAGCGAGGGTGAGGAGTGGGTCTCTAGCCCTTGAGGCATTTGATGAATCCCTTAACCTGCACCTGCTGAGTGCAGCCTGGGGAATTTGTATTAACACAAGCACATCCCCAACCCCCATAAGTGACTCTTGTAATAGAGTTTGAGAGTCTTCAACCTGGTCTATGCTTCCTCTATATATTAGATCTCCCCAGAAGCAGGACTGGATGACACTGGTACATCCGGGGAACCTCGGGCAACAGGGAACCCCCTACTTCACAGCCAGGCAGCCTGCCCTGTGCTGGACGCCTCCAGCGCCAAGGACTTGCTTGCAGAGAGCGGAGGCTCTGCTCCCCGCTAACTTCAGCCATCTCTCCTGCGTCTCCCCACCTACGTCACAGCCAGCCAGCAACATCTCTCAAAGAGCCATGTGGCTCTGGAGGCGAAGACTCCTGCGTGTCCTCCGGTCCGAACATGCCGTCTTCAACGGCCAGTCCCCGACCCTTCCCAGATGTCTCCCAGGCTATGCCCTCGTAGGTCCCTGGCGGTGTGAGGCCCCAGCTCCGAGCTCCCCAAGGGCGGGGTCTGACCAGGCCAGAGAGGGACAAAGCCTGCATGTCACAGCCTGGACTCTAAGATCCTCGCATCTAGCTGGAGGAGCTGACGCTCCCGGTGGCTGAGTGACTCACATCATGACTTAAACAATATTAGTCTCTCGACGCAGCAACCATGAATCAAGAAGCCCGGCAAAAAAGCAGAAGTTAAATTTAACCGATTTTGGCACCAGGCTGAATTTTCACCCCTCTGTCGTGCGAATCCCTATTTTTGTAGCACCAGGAAACAGAAACAACTGATTACACATTCCAGGCTGTCTCTGTCCAGCGAGCATTGTTCCCCCAAAGGGCAGTCAGTGCTCCTTTTCAATTACACAAATTACATGCATTTTCCCATTTGTGAAAGTCTGTTTCGGAGCCCAGTTTTGAATAAGTTAAGGGATTCGCTGAACCCCTTGAGTGAATGTAGGCCCACTCCTCCAGCCCCTCCACCTCTCTGCAAGCAAGCTCAGCCTCTCAGAGGTGACGAGGGGGTTGGGAGGCTCCCAGAGTGTGGGTTCCCTGAAAATGGGGCAGAGGGGAGGTGGAAACCCCAATGCTACTCTTTATCAAGAGCCTCGTCTTTGTTGCTTCAGTCCCCTTGGCTGGCTCCACAGGCTGAGAGAAGTCTCCTCTCCTGGGCTCATCCTGTGGTTCTGCCTCCGAGGTCCCCAGAGCTCTCCAAACTGCCAGGCACCGTCCAGTCCCCAGCCCCCAGGGTAGCCCCCATCAGGGTGCAGCTGGAGCCCCTGACCTGGTGCAGTATCTGATGGCAGAAACCCAGGGCAATGGTGGACCGTTCGTGTCTGCAACGATGCACAGTGATCCTGTTTAGGAGGAGACTGAGGACCTGCATTCCCTCCCACATCCTCCACCTCCCCCACAGTCAAGCCCACAGGGCAAGAAAACTGCTGCCGTGGGAGGCTTCAGACTCTGCAGTCTGTGCCCCGCATTTAGTTCAGGTCAGCACTCAGCGACGACCCAGCTGGTGCCCGGCCCTGCAGCAGGCCCTGGGAACCGGCAGATGAAGGAAATGAGGGCCCCTGCCCCCCCACAAGAAGCTCCTATTCTAGTAGGGAACACCTGGATATAGAATAAACCGTTTCCCACAAGATGTAATTCATTTAATGACAAAATACCGTGTGCAATAGAAGTGACGATGAACCTTGTTTCCCAACATTCTTGTCACTACGACTCTGCGAGGAAGCCTCGTACATGTTTTCCTAACCCTGCACCACTCATGAAATGTTAATACCACAATATACTATACACCTATTTATGTCTATATATATATCTGTGCTTTATACATAAAATGAGTAAGATACTTTGTCCCCTCTGCATGAGAACCACTTTACAACAGCCTGGGGGAGACAGCCTTCATAGAGAAGCCTTTATTTAGGAAGGAGCAATTCATTTACTTTTGGGGCTAGGGATGGGAGGCACAGAAGGCAAGGAACCAAGGAGGGCATCATAGAGGAAGAGGTACTTATCCAGGGTTTTGAAGGATGATCAGGAGCTCTTCAAAACACAGAAGGGGCTCAGCATTAAGCCTCCTTTTCTGGGCAACTTGAGCTCCCGCCTCCTTCAGAGAATTACTCCTTCCTGCAGCAGTCAGCTTCCAAGATGGACCCCGGTGACCTTTGCCTCCCGCTACAGCTTGCCTAATCCTCTCCCTCACTAAATAAGAGCTAATTTGTCCAAGCAGTGGAATAGGCATAAATGACAGTGTGCACCTTCCGAAGCGAGGTCCTGAAAGACTTTGCCAACCTCTGCCTTGGTCTCTAGATGAGTCGCTTTGGGGGAAGCCAGCTGTCATGCCACGGGGGGACTCTAGATCTCTATGGAGAGACCTGCATGGAGAGACACCAACTTGCCAGCCATGTGAGGGAGCCAGTTTGGGAGCTGATCCTCCAGCCCCAGTCAAGCCTTCAGATGATGCTAGACCCCAGTCTCCAAATCTTCCAGGCAGACCCCAAACATCATGACGCAGACACAAGCCATTCTCTGGGTCTGAATTACTGACCCCACAGAAATAATGAAATAATAATTATTGTTGTTTTAAGCCACTGAATTTGGAGGCGATTCGTTATGCAGCAATAACTAGTACAATCTCCATTTCATAACCCAGTCTCCTGTCCTGTCAACTTCTCTAAGCTGGAGGCCTGTCTTGCTCATGCGGGGGCCAGGGAGCTCTGGCTGGCAAGCTAGAAGTTCCCAATGTCCTGCTTGCTTCGACAGCTCCTCAGAGAATTCTGAGGGCAAATGGATCCAAGTGAGGTGGTGAAAAGGCCCAGAAGCTCCCTGGATTCCTCTCTGAATGGGGTTTCTCCAGAGAGCTTGGCCTGCCATATTTGAACAAAGTGTCCGTCTGCAGGTTCTTCCATCCCTCCATCTCTGCCTTCCTCCCTCCATGCTTCTGTTCATTCAACAGACATATAACAAGGTCTGTGAAGTGTTAAGCACCAGGAAAAACAGGAGTAACTCAGGCCCAGGTTCTCTCCTTAAGGAGCTCAAAGCCCAGCTAAACATGCCCCCACTTCTGCCAAGCCCTCAGAGAGGGACAGGCAGAGGCGCAGGAGGGGTGGGCCATGTATGTGCTCAGCTAGAAGTAAACACAGGGAAGTGAGAAAAAGAATTTGTAGAGGGGAGACTTTAGAGAGTGCAGTAAGGAAAGGCTTCTTGGAAGAGGCAGCATTCAAGCCGGATGTCTAAGAATGGGCCGTTTCAGGAGGTGGGAACAGTGTTGCAAGAAAGACCCAGGATGCTGAGAAGCTGGGGTAGTCAACTCGGGGAGCAGCAGGAGGCAGGGCAGGGGTAAGGATAAAACAAAAAACACTTAGTGCTAAGGATGTGCCAGCCACAGTTCTGATCACAATGTGATCATTTACCCCACACAGCAGTCCTATGAGACCGGCCTTCTCCCTCCCCTGCTTTTCTATACGAGAAGCTAAGGCTCAGAGAGGCAGTGCCTGGCCCTGCCGAGTAGGGAGTACAGCGTGCTCCTCAGTCTGCAGGAAAGGAAGCTGAAGCAAGAGAAGGTGACCTGCCCAAGGCCTCACTGTTTGCAGGCACCACAGGGCCTGAAGCCAGGTGAGTGGTGCTGGGTCCCAGGCACGTGGTTGGGTTTGCACCATAGCATGCCAAGCTGCTTCTCTGACCTCATCTCCTGCTGCATCCACCCACATTCAGCGTGGCCTGCTCAGGCCACAGCGAATGACTCAGTGCTCCCCAGGCCCACACACTCCCCACCTCTTGCTTCTGAGCGCCCCGTTTCCTCTGCCGGCAATGCTCTCCTTCACGGCTCCAGCTGTCCAGCGTCCTCTCTTCCTTCACAGCCAGCTCCACATCCCTCTTCTGGGAAGCCTTTCTTGCCCCTGGGCTGAGTGGGTAGCCTTCCCTGGGACCTCGCTCCTTCCTCATCATACCTCAGCCTCAGACAGCTCCTGCCTCCCTTTGGGCCGTGAGGTCAGGGTTCTACCCCCAGCATCCCATGCAAGCAGGGCCAGACTCTCTGAGCAAATCAGTCAGCAGGAGTGCGGTGAAACCAGATCCTGCTGTGGTCAGGCTCCACTGGCTTCCTCATTCCCATCCTGGCTCCCCACTCACCATGCTCCTGCCCCACTGCCCCTTCTCTGTTCCCTGAACATGACAAGTTCTTTCTCAGCACAGACCACCTGCATTTCCTATTCCATCCACCCAACCAGCTCCTTCTCACCCTTCAGGTCTCAGCCCAAAGGTCACCTCCGTCAAGAGGCCCTCCCTAACTGCCTTGGGGCCGTCACCACTAGTCCCATCACCCTGGTTATTTCTATCCTGGCTGTTTCCTACTGCAGTCTTTGCTTAAGGGCCAGACTGCCTGAGTGTAAATCCTGACTCTGTTACCTATGAGCTGACAGTCCCTGAGCAAGTTACTAGACCTCTGTGTGCCCAGGTTTTCTTCTTTATAAAATGAGGATAATAGTGACGACGGCACAGAGAACTTTTAAGGATTGAATTAACGCAAACAAGTGCTCAGAAGAGTGTCTGGTATGTTGTAAGCCTGTAAGCCTTACACAAGTGTTAGCTCTTAGTATTATTACTTGTTTACCTGCTTACTGCCTACCTGCCTCCCTCCTAGAATGTAAGCTCTGAAAGGGAAGGTGCCCTACCTGTCCTGTTAGCACTATATCCCCCAGTGTCTACCAAAATTCCAGGCACATAGTAAGTTGCCTGTTATATTTGTTGGATGGATGGTAGGGTGGATGATGGAAGAATGGATGGACGGATGGATGGATGGATGGATGGAAGGAAGGGTGGATGGAAGGAAGGGTGGATGGAAGGAAGGGTGGAAGGAAGGAAGGAAGGAAGGAAGGAAGGAAGGAAGGAAGGGTGAATGGGTGGAAGAAAGGAAGGAAGGAAGGAAGGAAGGAAGGAAGGAAGGAAGGAAGGATGATGGATGGATGGATAATGGATGGATGGAAAGAAGGATGGATGGATGGATGATGGATGGATGGAAGGGTGGATGGAAGGAAGGATGATGGATGGACGGATGGATGGATGGATGATGGATGGATGGGTGAATGGATGGATGGATGAAACAAAGAAGTAAACCACATGCGTGGGCCACCACTCATTCTCATTGGTCACATCTTTCCATGTTCTTCTCTTTCCTAGTCCAAAGAACAGCTGGCACTGGTGAGTTTGTCTATATCAGACCTTACACTCCCTGGCTGGATGGTGTATAACATTTGCCAGTGTAAAGAGTGAATACTGGTCAGGAGCCCCAGGAAAGGCTTGTGTGAGGGAAAGGGCAATCTTGGTGGACAAGAGAATTTCAGTGGGGGAGGGAGGCTTGGCAGCAAGGAGATAAAAGTCCATCTGATCAGGGAACAGTGAGAGCAGGGCTCAGAAGTCTGAAGGTGCAAGATGTCTCTGGGGAAAGGTGGGTTGTCAGGAGGGGCTGAGGCATGGGGTGAGCGGCAGGGACAAGAGATGACGCTAGGCGGGCAATTGGCTGGATGTTGATGGCACTGACAGTCAGCTAGGGAGTCACTAAAAGATTCCAAACACGCAGTGGAGTTGGGGCCACCCCACAGAGACCCACTGCGTTGGCCGTGCCAGAAAGGCCAGAGGGTTGGGCCAGGAGTGGGGGTAGCAGGAAGCTGTGCGACCATCCAGGAAAGAGTTGGGGAGGCATGAACTGGGCAACTTAGAAACCATGTTGCACAAGGAACCATTCCTGCAAAAGACTGATGCCGAAGACAGTCCCCTAACCAAAAGTGACCCAAACCTTACCTGCACCAGATTCCAGCCTTGGAGAGATTCTGCAATGATGGATGTAACGGACGGACAGACTCCTCCAAACACCATCAAGTGATTCGGCCCGTATTTTATTGCATCGTAGAAGGCTTTCAACCCTTTCGCATTATCACACTGGGGAGCAACAGACAGAAAGAGAAGCCTGAATTAGAAACAGCTTTCCCCAGGGACAGGGGCCCGACAGCAGATTCACACAAACAAATTTCCTCACGGGAAACCTTCTAGGTTTCAGCTCCCCCATCGGGCAGCCTCTCCTTCAGCCCCGAACCCACACTGTAAGCTCGGTGGGTGTGATGATGGCCCCCCCACATCCAGGCTCTCCTCCCCCCAAGCACCCCCTCCCCCCCCCCCCCCCGATCCAACTCCAGGACCTCTGGCTCCTCCATTATCTCCATGCAGAACGCATGGAGGAAAGAGCCCCCAGTTGCCTCACTCTGGAGTCTCCCTCTTCCCGGGTCATTTATATTTTAAAAGAAGACAAATCCACACCCATTATCAAAAAAGCACAAAACAGTAAGTGTCGGTGAGGATGTGGAGAAGTTGCAACCATGGCTCATTGCTTGTGGGAACGCACAATGGTGTATCTGCGAGAGAAAACAGTACTGCAGTTCCCCCAAAAGTGAAGCAGGATTACTATATGATCCAGCATTCCACTTCTGGGGAGACAGCCAAATGAACTGACAGCCAGGACTCGAAGAGATATTTGCCCATCCATGTTCACAGCAGTATTATTCACAATAGCCAAGAAAAGGTGAAAACAACCTACCTATCCATCAAGAGATGAAGGGATAAACAAAATGCGATCTATACACACACAACGGAATGTTTTTCAGCCTTAAGAAGAAAGGAAATTCTGACACATGCCACAGCACGGATGAACCTTGATGACATCATGCTAAATGAAAAAACTCCAGATGCAAAAAGACAGATATCGTGGGACTGCACTTAGATGAGGTCTCTAGAGGAGTCAAATTCGTGGAGACAGAAAGCAGAATGGTGGCTGCCAGGGGCTGGGGGAGAAGAGAAGGGGGGGTGGGGCACTCATGTTTAAGGGGGACAGAGTCTCAGTTTGGGATGATGGAAACATTCTGGAGACGGACGGTGGTGACGGTTTCACGACAATTGAAAGTACTTAATGCCACTGAACTGTACTCTTAAAAATGGTTAAAATGGTAAATTTTATGCTATGCATATTTTATCACAATAAAAAAAGAAGGAAGAAGGGGAGGAGGAAGAAGGGGAGAAAGAAAGGGAAGAGGAGGAGGAGGAGGATCTGAAGAGGAGAATTCGCTCGGCAAACCCTTGCCGAGCACTGCTATGTCCAGTCCAGGGCTGGATGCTTAGGTCACACAAAAGCTGGACACAGCTCCTGCCAAGGAGCTCACACACCAGAGACGAAAACTGGCCACTAAAACAGATCCCAGGGATCCAGCGTGGAAACGAACAAGGACAAATGTCCTCAAATGTCGGGAGTAGGTGAGGACTCACTTCCACCTCTACCTCTGTCATTTGTCTCTTCCCTGCACAGAGGCACTGGCACCTAGCCGGGCTCCTTGCTTCCCCTGGGGCCCGGCTAAGCCTGCTCACCACCCAGCCGTCTGAGGCTTCTTTGTAAAACATAAACCAGTCCTTCTGACTGTCCTGCTTTCCGTGCACTTAAAACCCAACCTCTTAGCAGAATGTAATTCTCAAAAGGTTAAAAACATCATTCTTATGAAAATTGATGGTGGGTATATGTCAACCTTTTATTTAACTCATTAATAAGGGGATCTGCAGCGTGGCAAAGTGGACTCAAGAGAAAATTTGAGAGACAGGGATTTTTATGGCGAATGGAAAAATAAGAAATAAGGTAAGATTGCCAAATTAGATAGAAAACCAGTTAATGTCCTACAGGACAATAAAATGATAACCGTTGTGGACAGAAAAGAAAATCACCGAAGACTAGCACATCTTGTCGGTTTCAGAGAATTGTAAGCGTCTGGGTCTTAAGTTCCACCAGTCAGATGGCTCTTAGGGCTGCTAGAAAACGCTCTAAGTGTTAGGCTAACTGGTTATATAACAGCTACTTTGTCTTATTTACAAGTTTGGGGCCAGGGTGTGAACCCCTCCTATCATAATGGACACAAGAAGCCACTAGGTTCAGCCTTGCCTCCCACTCTGACCTGATTTTCCTCCATCTCTCTCCCTTGCTCATCAAGTACAGCTCATCAGCCTCCTTTCTGTTCCTTGAAACGGAGAGCAATTTCCTTCCTGCCTCTGGGCCTTTGCACTTGCTGTTTTCTCTGCCGGGAACAATATTCACTTGTTTCTCGGCATGGTTCACTCCTTCTCATCATCTAGGACTTGGTATAGCTGTTACCTCCTCATCGCTGTCCCCCATCCAAAATGTCCCCCACGTCCAGTCACTCCCTAACATGCCACCTTATTTATTGCCCTAAGGCAGTTCCTAACATTATCTGAAATCATCCTGTTTTTTGATGCCTGTATATTGACTGACCTCCCAACTAGAAGGTAAGCCTCCGAAAGCAAGGATTTTTGTTACTGTTTTCACAGCTATCTCCCCAGAGCTCAGTAAGGGACAGCAAGAATCTGTTGCATGCCTGAAGGAGCCCTCTGACATCCTCCCTGTATCTGCTCTCTCTCCTCTCCTTCTATGCCCACATCTCTGCTCTTACTTTTGTCTTCCTCTCCATTCTGGGCCCTCCTCTTCCTTTCTGCTCCCTCTCCCTTCCCCTTAAGTGATCATGATGTGGGACCAGAGTGGCTCAGTACTTACTGCTCCCTTTTCATTTGAGAGACTCTGACCCACAGCGGGTGCTGACAGGGCTGGAAACCCGAGTGTGAGCGGTGGCTGGCCTCAGAGAGCCCACTGTCCAGCAGAGGCGGTGAGACAGCAGGGGGAGGCCATGTCACATGGGGCACAGTGGCTGTGCAGGGGAGGGGTAGGGCCCAGCAGGCCCTAAGCACCCGGGGGAGGGCAGGGTGTGGGGACGGGTGGTGGGGGGAAGGCAAAAGGCTCTGGGCAAGGCTGAGAATTGCAGCTTGCAGAGATCTGGGAAATAATTCCATTTTTTAATTTAAATTTAATTTAAAAATGGACCGCATTAAAATTTTTTTTTTTTTTGCTAAGAAAGAAAGAGAGAAGGAGAAAATGAAAGATGGGAAGGAAGGAGAGAGGGAAAGAAGAAAGATTAAGTTCTTATTGCTTCTTGGGGCCCTGTATTAATTGTCCTTGTTCCTTGATTGAAAGCAACACATCCCACCCTGCACGGAACACAGCCGATATAACAGAGCAGTTCATGTTTTAATTGTTTCTACCATGATTTACTGAATCATCTCCCATTTTAATACATTCTTGTAATGATTTTAGCTTGTTTCCTAATCTGTAGCTAGTGACAATGATAATACAGTGCCACGAGATTTATAATCAAAGTTGCATTAAAACAATATGAGCAACAATGAACTTATTAATACTTGTTCGCTCTGCAAACATTTCCCTGGTACCTTGTCTGTGCAAGACTCTGTAATAATGATGATGTCCTGACTTCTCACAAATACACACCCTGTATGTCGACTCAAGAGCAGGAGAATATCTGACAACCAGTATCTTAACTGGAAGAATCTTCTAATGTTTACAAATGTTTATCCTACTCCATTCTCACCAGGCTGGGTGTGAAAGGTGGAATTTTGGCCCCCGCGATCCGTGCCCCTTGATCTTACGCTCACGAATATGTTATGTTACATGAAAAAGGACTTTGCAGATAAAACTAAGGTTTCTTATCAGCTGACTTTGAAGAATTATCCAGGTGGTCAATGTAATCACACGAGTCCCAAAAAGCAGAGGTCTCATTTGCTGGTAGCAGGAGTGAAATCAGAGACTCCAAGCATGGGATAAATTCAGTGCGCCTGTTGGCTTGAAGGTGCACGGGGCCACATGTTAAGAAAATGGGGGCCTCAGTCCTGCAATCCAAAGGAACTGGATCTTCCCCAGTGGAGCCTCCAGTTAAGAACCCTGCCCAGGAGACACCTTGATTTTGACCTTGTGAAGCGTTGAGCAGAGGACCCAACCGAATCATGCAGTACCTGGACTTCTGGCCCGTGGACTGTGTGAGCCAATGCATGGCTGTGGAGTAAACCACTAAATCTGTGGTCATCTGTTATAGCGGCAATGGAAAACTAACACGGTGAAGTAGAATGAGAAAAGCAAGAATAATATAGTGAGGTTTTCTTTAAAGCTAAATGTATTTCATTTCAAAAGCTATCCTTAATTTGTAGATAAGATGCTTCAGAGTCTGTATGGTGTTGAAATGTTTTTCTGTTATAAAATTATAGATAGTAGAATGGTTTTTTAAAAATGAATTTCTGTTTTCTTTAATGTCTACTTATTTTTGAGAGAGAGAGGGAGAGGACATGAGTGGAGGAGGGTCAGAGAGAGAGAGAGAGAGAGAGAGAGAGAGAGAGAGACAGAGGATCTGAAGCAGGCTCTGTGCTGACAGCACAGAGTCCGATGAGGGGTTCAGACTCACATAGGACGAGATCATGACCTGAGCTGAAGTCGGGTGTTTAACCAAATGAGCCACCCAGGTGTCCCGAATGGTTTTGTTTTTAATATCCTAATGTGACAAAATAAAGTGTTTATTATTTTTTTTATTGTTTATTTGTTTTTGAGAGAGAGACAGAGTGCGAGCAGGGAAGGGGCAGAGAAGGGGGGGGTGACACAGAATCCGAAGCAGGCTCCAGGCTCTTAGCTGTCAGCAAAGAGCCTGACACGGGGCTTGAACTCACGAACCGTGAGATCATGACCTAAGCCAAAGTCAGATGCTTAACTGACTGAGCCACCCAGGTGCCCCAAAGTTTTTTTTTTTAATGGAAGTTTCTCTTCCACGTCCCCCTCCCCACTCTGCTTCTTCAGCTTTTACTGGTGTGTGAAATCCAAACACATGGGCATCGCTAATCTAGCTAGCCCTGTACCTTCATTTTCAGATGCAGACCCCAAGGACTAGAGGAGGGAAGGGGTTTGTCACTGCCCTGTCAGGATTAGGGGAAGGATTTCAGGATTCCTGGTTCAGAGCTTCCTCAACAATCTGGAGAACTCAGCTCAACAGGCAACGGTGATGTTAAAGCTAGCAGTATTCTAGAAAGGACCATTTCCCTCAGAATAACGCTCCAAACCCAGGTCTCCTCCTGATTAGTGCTCTGGACCTGAGGCAGAATAAACCACCTACGGGGCAGGAAGCACACTTCCCCAGCTCCCCTAAAGAGAGCACTTTTAAAGTGACTACCAAATAAAAATCACATGGCATACCTGTCCCATTTTAGATGTTACTCTCCCTCATCCTCATTTCTTTTCTTTTTTTTATTTTATTTTTGAGACAGAGAGAGAGAGAGACAGAGTACGAGCAGGGGAGGGGCAGAGAGAGGGAGAGGGAGACACAGAATCTGAAGCAGGCTCCAGGCTCTGAGCTGTCAGCACAGCCCCACGCTGGGCTTGAACCCACGAACCATGAGATTATGACCTGAGCTGAAGTTGGACACTTAACAGACTGAGCCACTCAGATGCCCCTCTGTCATCCTCATTCTGATACCGTAACTTCTTGCCTGATACGAATAGTGTCCTAACTAGAGGGACTTTCCAGCTGACCAAAGCTGAGTCTCTGTGGATGAACCAGATTGGAGGTTGTCGACCTGGAGGCCCTCAGGCGCCTGCCTAGGACCCGGCAGAGAAGTTTTGGAGCCAGCGAGGGGGTGCCTGGGCTCCCAGCAGCTCTTCTTCTATCTGTTCTATATTCAGCATCAAGGTCCCACGTAATACTTAATCTGAAAAAGGGGATTCCATTGCTAGTAGCATAAAATGCCTGAAAACCACGAAGCGGACGACCCCGGAGGTCCTCGCCCACGTGTGATTTTTGGTTTCGGCCTGGAGAAGGGCAGGTGAATGTCCTGAGAGGACTGTGAGGCGATACTGGCTGAGCCAGTCACTCGCACACACTCCCTGGAAGTTAATCCATTGCACGCCAGTTTGCCTGAGAATCAATTCACCAAATCACTGGGGGAATTTCTCTAAGTTTGAGTTTCCTGAAGGACTCCTTGCAGACACTTCACATGGCCATTTCACAAGGATTTGTCCTTCCAGCTCAGGTGAAAGTCAATTTCACCTACATTTCACATTTCAGTCCTTCCTCAAGGCTGCCCTAGGAGACGCTCCCCTAATGCCTGTTTATTATCGTCCTCTTCTTGCAGACTTCGGACCCGCCCCTGCATGAGCCAGGGAAATGCCAAAGCTTTTCTATGCCCCCCATTTAAGGTGTCTGTCAGACGGCTTTTAGTGAGCCAGTCACTGGGCAAAACTATCATTCTGAGAAATTGTTTATGGCAAGTTGTCTTTGAGCGATTTGGCTTTTGATGAATTGCTCTCAGAGCCCCTATAAGGGGGTTCTCGTGCTCTGAAAGAAAGCTATGGGCTTTATCATGTTCTCCAACTTCCCCACCTCCCCAATTAGAACCTTCCCACCCACCCGCCTCTAGAGGGCATTCTGACGGTTGGTATGGCCAACCTTGACCCGCACACAGGGGAGACAATTCCTTCACGGCTCACATTCTCTCGCAACGGTTCAAAGCTTGTGGATGGGCCAGTCTCTGGTCTGCCGTTTTGCCACTTGGACATGGGCTCTGGTACACAGTAGGCCCTCTGTAACTGTTGCTTCCCCCCACCCCCCACTCCCCTTTCCTCTCCAGTATGTTTCCTCTTGGCCCTCCGCGGACTCCAACTCTACAGCAGCTCATGGTCACTGCCCCCAAACTCCTTTCCCTGGTTTCATTTCCAATGGCTCCTCCTTCCTGGGAAGGACACACTTGTCACAGAGAAATCATAATTGGCACATACAGGCTCTTAAAATTCAGCACCTATAAATGGGAATGGACCCAAAAGCCATGAAAATCCATTTTTTTAATGAAAAAGTAGAACTCTGGACTACATTCCATTTTCATTTAAATCTCATTTTTAAAGAATTAAAATACTTTTTTGACTTAAAAATTTCAAAGCAAATGTTGCCAAGCACTAAAATGTAAAAATGCCAGGAAAATGTCACAGTTAATAACAACCAATTTGAAACTGAGAATTTACTCCGTACAGAATCTCAGAATTGAAGAAGAATTTAAAAACTGATGTGTCCAACCTGCCCCAGCTACAAAGTCCCGCTCTGTGTCTCCCACTCCAGGAGTGGTCAACATCTGTTTAAACCCCTCCAGTGGCAGGGGTCTCACTACCTCACCAGGGAGTTACTTTGTCATTGGCCAGCTCTGCTTCTTAGGAAGTTCTTATGTCGTTCTTGAAATCACCCTCCTTTTGCATTTCCTTTCCAAGTTCTCATTCTAGAACAAAGGTCAGCGAACCTTTCCTGTAAAGGGCCAGCCAGTCAACATCTTAGGCTTTGTGGACCATATTTGCGACTCGTCAACCCTCTGTAGCACAAAAGCAGCCACAGACAATACATAAACAAATGAGTGTGGCTGCAATCCAATAAAACTGTATTTACCAAAACAGGCAGCAGGCAGATTTGGGCCACGGGCCATAGTTTGCGCACCCCTGCTCTGGAACTTGTTAGAATACGTACAGTCTTCCATTCCCATGAGAGCCCTTCAGATACCTAAACTCAGCCAGCCTGACTTGACTCCATGACATGCTTTCAAGCCAAATGACCCTTCACTCTTCTAATCATCCTCTTATGATATGATTCCACACCCTTTCCATCTGTGGTCATCCTCTGGAAAGGCTTCAGAGGACAGAGATTTCTAGGATGCACCCCCCCCCCCCAAACACCTCCATCTGCCCTGTACAGAAAAGTCACATAGCTGACACCCACCAGGCACTCACTATGTATTAGGCCTGGTACTAAGAACGTGGTGTAAATTATCCTGTTTGTTACAATATTATTATAAGGCAGAAACAATTATTATGTCCACCCTTACAGAGAAGGAAACTGAGGTTCAGAGTAGCTAAATAACTTGCCCAAGGTCACATAGAAGGCGAGCACTGTTTTTATTTTAAATAAGAACATGTGACTGCGAGATATTTCACTTGCAGAAAAGAATGTACCTTATACATATAACTTAAGTAAAGTATGAAAAACAGCAAAATGAACATGCCATATACCCAACACCCAGCTTATGTGGAAGCCTGTGTGTGGCCACCCCACGTATCCCCCCCCCCCGGCCTTCACCCAGGGAGCACCCCTACTCTGGATTTATCCTTCTTTGCTTTTCTTAATTGTTATTTATTTATTTATTTATTTATTTATTTATTTGAGAGAGAGACAGTGTGCAAGTGGGGGAGGGGGACTGAGGGAGAGAGAATCCCAAGCAGGCTCCACGCTCAGCACGGAGCCCAATCCAGGGCTTGATCCCACAACCCTGGGATCACGACCTGAGCTGAAATCAATCACAAGTCAGACAGTTAACCGACTGAGGCACCCAGGCGCCCCTCTTTATAATTAAATTACATGTCTACATTTTCTAAACGTTATATCACGTAAGTTTACTTGTTTTTGAATATATATATATATGCACACACACACTCATACACATATGTAGAATCGTGCTGTACATTTTGCCTGAACCTTGAACTGAAAACCTCTTTATGGCTTCATGTTAACGTTTGTGAGATGTGTGTTGTTGAACAGAGCTGCAGCTCATTCATTTTCAGGGCTGTGTAGCATTCCACGGTAGGGCTATGCCATGGCTTATTTGTCCGTTGCCCTGTTGACGGACACATGGGTTGTCTCCAGGATTCTGTGTGGCTGCTGTTGTAAGTAAGACGGCTGCACATTTCTCTATGCGGCACACACGCAGGGCTCCTGCAGGGTCTGAACCTGGAAATGGAGTCGTGAAATCACAGCATCTCCCACATCTTTTCAAAGTGGTTTTATCCATTTACACTCCCACTGTTGGTCTCACTACTCCACACCCCTACCAACTGTAATTTTTGCCTACCCTGTGAGTATCTGATGTCAGCTCAATTTGTATGATCCTGATTTTTAAAGAGGATAAGCCATCTTTTCATATGTTTATAGGTGTTTCTGTTTCTTCTTTTGGACCAGTGACTGCCTATTTTTCTATTGGGTTGTCTTTTCTTTACTGATTTGTTCAGAGCATGCCTAGACGCAATACCAAACTGAATGAAATGATCACCTCCCTCATTCTGAGCATGGACTTCTATTAATGCAAGCTTAAAATGCATTCCTTGTATGTGGCGCCTATTTCACACAGAGTTTACTGTCAGTAAAAACTACTAAACCAGCAGACATAATCTTGGTAACAAAACACCTTTGAAACTTTCTTGGGGGGGGGTGGGGGGAGAAGAAAAAGACTACTAGATGATAAATGCAGCCAACCAAATACGACTCAAAAAACACAAATCTCAGGAACAGAGGCTTGTGACTAAAAAAATCGTGTGCGTTGGACCCATTTCACATGAAACAACCCACAATGTGAAGACACTAATGCAACATAAAACTCAGAAAGAGGAGGAGGGAAAAGAGTCACAAATTTCCTCTTCTTCCACAGGAAAACTTTAATCTATACTATCTAAAACTGAAAACAGGAGGGGCGCCTGGGCGACTCAGTCGGTTGAGCGTCTGACTTCAGCGCAGGTCATGATCTCACAGCTCGTGAGTTCGAGCCCCACATCGGGCTCTGTGCTGACAGACAACTTGCAGCCTGCTTCAGATTCTGTGTCTCCCTCTCTCTCTGCCCCTAACCCACTTGCCTCCTGTCTCTGTCTCTCTCAAAAATAAATAAACATTAAAAAAATTTTTAAATAAAGAAATAAAATTGAAAACAGGAGGGGCACCTGGATGGTTCAGTTGGGTAAGCATCTGACCCTTGATCTCGGCTCAAGGGATGATCTCACAGTTCATGGGTTTGAGCCCCATGTCGGGCTCTATGCTGATAATGCAGAGCCTGCTTGGATTCTCTCTCTTTGCCCTTGCCCTGCTTGTGCTCTCTCTCTCTCAAAATAAATAAATAGACAAAATTAATAAAGGAAAGAAAAGAAAATAGAAAACTGGACTTTAAAAGCCAGGACTCTCCTCATTGTCTTTCACTGTTTTTATTACCCTTGATATTTTAGAAACAAGGATTTTCTATAATGAAGGAAACATTGTCTAATGTGGAGTAATTGTTTATACTTTACATTTCCTTTTTTTCTTCTGTAACATTCAAATAAATAAAACTTAACATCAGTTTTAAATAGCATGTAATAATGATCTCATTTTATAAAATGATTTCTGTCCATCTCCCCTCCATATAACATATGCATAGAGAGGCGTCTGGAAGGAGACTCATCTAATGTTAAAAATGGTGAAATTTTGAATGATTTTTTGTAACTCTCCTTTGTACTTATTTGTTAACTTGAAAAAATTTTTAATGCATATATTATTTTTATAAAGACGGAAGGTCGTTTTTAAATAGGTAGGCTTCTCACACCCAGCATGCTTTCTCAACCATTGTAAATCTCTCCTTCTGTTCTTCTGTGGTCGACTTACTGAGCTGAGAAACAGGACTTTACATTTCTTATTGCTAAATCATGTTTAAAATTAGCCCAGCACCATGGCCAACTGAATTAAACACACACTGTATTGTTTTTCCAACGAAATGAACTCATTTAGACATTTTCTGAGCATGTATTAAGTGCTAGGAAAAGCAACTAAGTTCCTGTGACATATAAAATTCCTTGAACAGAATAGATACTCAAGAAATGTTTACTGGGGCACCTGGGTGGCTCAGTCAGTTGGGCGTCCGACTTTGGCTCAGGTCATGTTCTCACAGTCCATGGCTCGAGCCCCGCATCAGGCTCTGTGCTGACAGCTCAGAGCCTGGAGCTTGCTTCTGATTCTGTGTCTCCCTCTTTCTGGCCCTCCCCCGCTCATGCTCTGTCTCACTCTCTCTCTCAAAAATAAATAAACATTTAAAAAAAATGTGTACTGAAATATTAAATTTGGAAGCAATGAGAGTAATAATAATAACACAGCAATTTTTTTTTTTTACTGTTTGTACCAGGTACGATTCTGATTTCTTTAAATGTATTAACTCACTTAATCCGCACAACAACCCTATGAAGTATGTCCTTTTATTGTTCATATTTTAATAAATGAGGAAACAAACTGAGGGTCAGAGAGGTGAGAAATTTGCACAAAGTTTGCACGGCCAGTAAGAGGCAGAATTGGGATACGGGCTCTGAATCCCTGCTCCAAGGTATCTGTATCTGTGTTCTATTTTTCTCCCTGGGCACACAGCCACGCGACATTCTGCAGTCTCCTTCGCAACCAGGTGTGACTACTGAGCTTTGGCCAATGGCATGTGCTTGGCCTATGAAACCATTCCATGGGCACTCTGTGCTCTCTGTTCTACCCACAGTGTGAGTGGGGAGACTCCAAGGACCTATAAGTGGTAGGGCTCCCCCAACCCTGAGTCCCTGGGGCCCACCCCGAAGCCAAGTAGGACTGCTACTTCAAGAGAAACCGTCAGCAGGAGGGCAGTCTCAAGAGCTGATAGCCTCTGGGAACCATGCCTTCGGGATATTTCTCACTCCTGCCAGGCAACCCAACCCTTGACTGAGCATGGAGGGGGGACAGGGGCTCACCGTTTCTGGCCAGCACAAGACTCAACAGCAGGCAAGCTTTGAGCCTCTGGTCTGGGTGGGACTTTCTCAGAGAGGCAATGTTGCCTGTGCCTCTTCCCACCCACCCTGCTTCCTTCCCCCCAACAACCCCAGCCTTTCACGGGGAGTCAGACCTGCCCACAGTCAGAAGATCCGTCCTGCCTTTCTCTGCTCCCTCCCCGCTGTACCTTTCCCAGTGCACCTCCAACTCCATCTGGGCACCTGCTTCCCAGAGTGCCCAACCAACACACTCCCCGACCCGCACTTGACTATGACATGAGCAAGAAATCGCCTTAATATATGAAAGTACCGGAACACAGGGTGTTTGTTACTGCAATTAGACAGCATCGACCAATAGCCATTTGTTCTAACCACCTGCTGCAAAAATGTTGAAATGTAAGAAATCAAAACACCTGGAAAACTATTAGAAAAAGGTGAAACTTTAAAGAGAGAAAAAGATGACAGGAAAAGGCAGAAAGAAAGCGTGCTGTGCATTTAAATATTTCCCCTATCATGCAGGCCACTGATGTCAAACCAGAATTGGAAGGACATAAGCAGAAACAGCTCAGATTTGCCGCACTGGGCTGTCCTGGTCCCCTCTGTCCCCCGTGCCCAGCAAAGGGCCTGGATCCAAACAGGTGTTTAAAACGTATCGGCTGGACAACATTATGCTGTGCGGTGGGTGCAATCCCCGTGGATGGCTACAACCTGAAATAAAAAGTAGTCATATCGGTATCTCCGTCCCAAAGAGCTTATTAAGTCCAGCCATCTTGAGTTTTTCACACCCTTTCCTCAGGGTGATGGACAGACCATCTGCTTCTAAAAGCCTCCAGAGAGCCAGACTGTCCATCCTGGATATTGAGAAACACTGGCATTTCTGTATTCTCTCTGAAGTTGTCACTCTGGATTCTTGGCCAGCTGCAGACTGTGTTATTTGAGGATGATGGGGCCACAGCACACGTCTCTCCCCGGCGTGGGTAAAGCCATCTACGCAAATTACCACATGTTTTTCAGACGGGTGGCTACAGACTGCGTTTCGTGGTTAGCTGGCGATAGGGGCCCCCGCATATGCAGGTGTGACATTTTTAAAAGTCAGGGTCACAAACGCAAAACATAGGCAGGCTGCCTGTCAGGAGGCAGTGGTGATGGCGATGTTCCTTTCCACAGGTGTGCACAAATATCCCAAGTTCTCAGCACTTCCCCTGGGGATGGGGGCCCAGGTCACCTGCTGAAGAGGGACTGCACACCAGCTGTGTGCCACCGAGCCACCGCTGCCCCTCTCCACCCCACACGTGCCTCCACAATACGCTTCTCCGAGGGGCGCCCTGACTCCACATTTGCCGAGGGAGGTGGAAGGTGTGAGGGGGTGAAGACACGGCCCTCGCCCTCAGGGACTTACAGTCTAGAGACGGCTAAAGACACAGAAACAATTTGGGAAAATGTGGTGCGGGCCACAGCAGAGTTGGATCAGTTACAGAGCACGGGTTTCCTCCGATCATACTCATGGGGGGTGATGAAGAGCCAGGTCCTGGGGTAGGTGCTGGGGACGGCCTCGGCCATCAGGGAGCGTGACAGAAGGCTGAAACGAAAAGCTGTAACACAAGGCCAGATAAAAGTGGGAACCACAGGAGACACACAAGTCACGCAAAAAAGGAAGGAATATCGAAGTCACACTGACATATTCTGCCCAGACTTCTTGGAAGAGGTGCAGTCAAGCTGAGCCCTGAAAGTGTGGAAGAGACAGAGGTGACAGGGAGGCACAGCAGGCTGAGATCCGGCAGGAGCAAAGGTCTGGCAACAGGAAAGTGCCAGGCATACGGGAGAAATGGAGTCTTTGCTTCTGGGGCAGGAGCACCGGGTGCAGAGGGGATGTGGCAGATGGGTGGGCCAGTGCCCTGGGGACGCTCAGATAGCTGGGCAGCAGGCAGGGAGGGATTTCTTCCCTTTGGGCAGCAGGAAGCACTTTCTTTAATCAGGGGAGTGCCGAGATGGAAGCTGGTTTCACACAAATGCCTCTGGAGGCTGGTGTAGAGGAAGGAGGCCCGGGGAGGGAGGCGGCAGGGGGAAGAGGAGGTCAGCTAGGAGGCAGGGACCACAGTCCAGATGTGAGGCCTGATGAGCAACCTGGTCCAGCACCCCTGGGAAAAACGTGCCCAGAGCAGAGCTCACTTGTCAGGCCCCTTAACTAAGGGGCTCTGAGACTTGGGTTTGACCAGCACATGACATCGACAGGACCCAGTCAGATGGATCCATCTCAACAGCCCCCTTAACAGGACCCAGTGATGGGGAAGACCAATGAGGAAAGGAATGAAAGAAAGAAGAAACCCAGCTCTCTCAACTAGGATCCAGTCCTGCACAAGGTGAGGCCAGGCCTCCCACTGCTTGGCCCTGTGACCTCCTCCTCACCGGGCTTCACTTATAAGATGAGAAGGGTGAGTTAGCAGATTTATCCGTCAGGAGAGGTTAGGCTGTGCGGTGGCAACACACATGCCCAATTCCCAATGGAACACCCCCAAATCTCAATGGGACACTCCAGAAATACTGATTTCTCTCTCAGTGAGGGGAGCTCGATGTGTCATAGTAGCTCAGGGGTCCAAACTCATGGAACAACCGCCATCTTAAATGCTGCCATTTGCCAAAGGAGAAGGAAAAAGACAATTCTGGAGACGCTCAACCAGCAATTAAATGGAACTCACTGATCAGACTTGACCCAGGAAAGTCCCAGGGACCCAAAGTGCAACCTGGCCAGCAGGAGAGGGGACCTAGGTGTCAGGGAACCTACAAATGACTGCCACGCTTCATCTCTGATTCCTTCTTGCCCTAACAGTATGTGTTTTGGTTGGTGCTCAAGGCCAGATTTTGGTTCAATTTATACATATCACACTAACGTTTCTTTGGCATTGACCTATGTGCCAGGCACTACGCTAAATTCTTCATATGTATCATCTCATTTACTATTCATAATAGACCTCATTGAATATTTGCAATGACCCTGTAAAATGGATACCGACACTACCCCTCATTGAACAGAGGAGAAAATACAAATTCAGGGAGCTTAACTGAAAAGCTCGAGGTCACATGACTAGTTAAGTCCTGACCCCAGGACCCAAACCCAGGCCATACAGCCTCTGCCTTTTACTCTCCGAGCCATCCAGAAATGGGGTAAATTGCCTGGTAGCACAGTGGGCTGCCTGTCACTAGGGGTGTTCAGGCAGAAGCCTGCAGGAGGTGGCTGTAGAAAGAATTACTTCACTGAGTAAAGGAGTAAATTAGTAAAAGACCCTAGTACCGAAATTCCCTGGGGACAGACAAGGAGACGGGAAAAGTGGAGTAAGTCTTGGGAATAGCGAATGGTTCTCCGGGTTGGCGCGTCCACAGGCGAACGAAAGAAATGAGAGGTGGACCGGAAAGGGCGCTTGAGCACCCACACACAGGGTTGCAACCTATTCTGGGGGACCCATGGAGTTTTGTTTTGTTTTGTTTTGTTTTTAACCATCTTAATCGTTTTTATTTGTACAATTCAGTGGCATTAAGTGCACCCACAATGTGGTGTGACCATCATCAGTATCTATTTCCAGAATGTTTTCATCATGTCAAACACAAAAGCTCCGTACCTATTAAACCCGGGGGCGTTGTTAAAAGGGCTTAACCTGATAATGACGTCACCAGAGCCGAGCCGGGAGGACAACCCTTCCTGTCACCTGAGGGGTGATACGAAGGCAGAGAGGCTGGGCAAAGGGCTGGGTAAATGAGGCCAGAGGGGGGGTCTAGGTGGGAGACAAAGACCTGGCAGTAAGACAGGCAGAGGGAAGGGTCAGATGCAGAAAGCAGAGGAAGGGAAGCCTCAGAGGGAGAGGGGAGTCCTAGCTTTCCTCCAGGGTCCTATGCATCCTTGGCCACTGGGAAGAGAGGCGGAGAAGCCAGGAGGGGATGCGGGGCCCTGGGGACACTGCCTGGGGACACTGCTGAGTCCAGTGCTGGACAGATGCAGATTAGGGGCTGGCCGATTGCCCACCCCACCGACTCTCCCTGGGACCTGACAGTCATTTCCTGGAACACAGTCCAGAGCTGTCCCCCCAGCACCCCCAGGGGTCTGCGGGCTGACGCAGCTTCCTGCCTGTGCTCAAACCTTCACTAGACGCCTGCTCGGAGGTGAGTGGTGACTGCAGGCCTGATGGGCTTGTCACCCCCTCAGCCCACAGCCACACTCATCACTCAGGAGGTTCGTTCTCCGTCAGCAGCCGCTCACTCAGAGTTAATTATGTGCCTCTCCTGTCCTCCAGCTGGGGACAAGGCGGTCACTCCCCCGCCTGATGGATGGAGGCTGGGCCTCTGTCACACACCACAGTGACCAGGGGACTCTACTCAGGGACTTTCTAGTTCCCCAGTCCCATCATACGCCTTTCCACCTCTGTTGCGGGCACCTGTCTTCTGGGCTCCTTTCAGGAGGTGGTTTTTCCCAGCGCCTTGATACTCTGGGCCAGCTTCCCCAGCTCCCCTCCCGGTGGCCACCTGACCCCACAGGTGCGGTGCTGACCTCATATGGAAGTTGACTTCGGGGGTCCTACTTGTACAGGCAGCCTTGGGCCCAACTGTGTCCCCATCTCAACCCTTGTTCCTGTACCCTAGCTTCTCCAAGTCTGAAGTCCTAACACACTTTCCTAGGTCTGCATCCCCAGGACCCGATCCTTGCCTGCCCCCCCCCCCCCACATCTTCCCCATGGCTGAGGTCCTGCTCAGTGGTCTCCAAGTCCCCGTGGCACTGTCCACCCAGACTGCAGTGCCTGGGGCCATGCCTGGACCCTGAAGGATGTGAAGCTTCTCCCTGCCTAGAAAGCACATAAAGCGGTTTCATCACGAAGCCTAACTGGAAAGACAGATCAGAAAACAGATACCACGAACAACTTCCCCGGGAGAAGAAATTCTTTTGAAGAGTAGGACCCAGGAAGAAGTGCTGATGGAGGTTGGGGGAGGCTCCAAAAAGGGGGATTCATTTGAGGACTGGGGCTCCAGGAAAGGCTCCCGTAGATCTTGGGGCAGCAGTTAGGGATCAGGTGCATTTAGGAGTATGATCCACTCTGAAGAAGCCCCTTTGCAAGACCTTTGACCAAGTGGCTGACAAAGCTCCAAGAGCAGCAGCCTCTGGAAGGCCAGGGGTGGCTCCAGGTCCTCAGAGGGCAGCCCATTGCAACCTGGGTGGGAGCTCACACCCCTGCACCTCCCTCCTTTGTGAAACAGACAAGCAGTGCTGAGAAGGCCTAACCCTAGCGCACTTATAAGGACTAGATGGGACGGAGCCCTTAGCTAGTTATCAATACTGTGTATATTCAGTTTGTGGCATCAGGCATTTACTAAGCATCTCCTGCAAGCCAAGCTCTATGCCAGGCAATGGGAAAACAGAGGGAAACAAGTCAGAGCCCATTTTTAAAAGCCACAGGCTAGTGGGGATGAGAGAGAAGCCAGGGAGCAAACACGGCAGGGGATGGGAAAGCATGCTGTGAAAAGAGCTGCAGTGTGGGGCCCAGAAAAGGCCACTGAACCAGCACCAGCAGCCAGGGTAGGTTTCCTGCAGGAGGAGGCACTTACACTGAATCTTGAAACATGAGGAGAAATTAGCCAGATGGAGAGGGTGGAGGAGGGTGGCCTGCATCGAGTACAGCGTTCATTCACTCATTCGCTCTACATGAATTTCACGAGCACCTAATATGTGTCAGGCACTGTGACAGGTGGTGGGGACGCAGCAGGGACTGAAATCCCCACCCTCTGGGAGCTTCCATTCCAGCCATTCCAGTCGGGGAAGGAGAGGATAAATAAGTAGGATAAGTAAAATGTTAGTAAACGTTCAATAATGCAGCGATAGGTAAAATGTGTTATACGGTGATGAGTGCTAAATGGAAAAATTAAGTGGGGGGACAGGTTGTGCAGGGTGGTGGTGGGGGGGAGTGAACTGTTAGATTCCCTATCAGCAATGACTGATACCCAGAAGAGAGTGCGGGGAGTGCAGAGAAGGTGAGAGGCTGTGCAGGATGGAGGTGTCACAGGAAGCAAGGGAGGCCAGCATGGCGGGAGGGCAGTGGACGGCAGACCCTGGAGAGCATCATGGGGAATTAGTAACAGTAATCTTAATTATCATTAAACCAGCCCCACTGCTATGGTTCCTAATGTACTACTGAAGGTCAAAGCAACTAAGAACCAGAATAACTTGGTAATAGTTCCCCTCCAACTCCAGAAGCATCCAAGCCTGGCCACTGAAAACAGCCACTCAGAATCCCAGAATCTGAGGGATCGAGAATCCTCTAGATGGTTTCACCCCAGGTTAGTGTGACCTGCTAGAGGCAGAAAAGCACAGGAGGTGATGGAAACATAGGCGGGAAAACCGCTGAGCTGGAGGAAGGATCTTTGAGCCCTGGACCCAGGACCCGGGGTACAAAAGGAGATGAACCAGGAGCTGTCACTCAGTCTCCATCTTCCTCTGCCAACTCCTGGCTGGTGCCTGCCGGGCAGGACTCCACTCTCCTGAGTTCCTTGTAAAACAGGTCTAATGAGCCTCCCTCCCTCACATGGCAGAGGGCAGGTCAGGCTAGATGGGGATAATGCATTCAGGATAATGCATTCAGATGGGGAGGGGCTGGAAGTCCATGTACATTGAAGGGCGCCCAATCCTAGGGCAGAACCTGTCCTGGGACTGAAGCCCTGGGCTATTTGTTTGCTGTTTGCTGGGTGACCTTGGACTCGGCCCCTCCTGTCTCTGGGCTTCAGGATCCTGGTCCTGGGACAGCCTCTAGGATCTCCAAGCTCCAGGGTTCTGGGAGGATTCTTACAGGCAGTAGTGTGGTGTCTCTAGAGCGGGTCCTGTCAGAACCACCCCCTAAAACTGGGCCCAGTTCTAACCATGAGAGGACCCCCACCCAGCCCAGACACAGAGTAAAAAGTAAGGCTGCCTATGGCCTCCACAGTGCCCCCTCCCCGGGACTCTGCTTCTTAAACACCCGTCCTGGCCTCCTGGGCCCTTTCCCAGGTGGAGGGCAAAGAAAAATTACCTTCATAAATCCTGCAAAGAGAACAGGAGGATTTTTTAGGGCTTATTCATTTTCATGCAGAAAAAAATATGATTATTTTTTCCCCAAGTAGCAACCTTGCTGTGAAATTCTTACTTTGTTTTCTTTTTAGGTCTAACAGATCCTTCCTGAGCCTTAAAAATATATATATATTATTTGAATGCAGTTCTTGAAATTTAAAAAAAAAGCAAGCAGGAAGTGAAATGAGGCAGATAAAAAGGATAAATATTGCATGATTCACTTAGATGAGGGACGTAGTGGAGTCAAATTCACGGAGACAGAAAGTAGAGTGGTGTCTCCCAGGGGCTGGGGAGGGGGGCATGGGGGGCTAGAGTTTAATAGGTACAGAGTTTCAGTCTGGCAGATGAGGTGTTCTGGCGATGGATGGCAGCGATGAATGCACAAGAGTGTGAATGAACTTAATGCTGCCGAACTGCACACTTAAAAATGGCTCCAACGGTAAATTTGATATTATGTATATTTTCCCACAATTTGAGCCAAACAAGCAGGAACGTGATAATATCTTGCCAGGACCGGTCTCATGGCCTCTCCTGGGCCTCAGTTTTCTAATCTTAAAATGGGAGAGAAATCCATTCGTCCTTAATCCCTGAGCCTAGGTATGGAAAGAGAACGCATGCCTTTGTTCTCTGCAGGGCCAGGAAAGTGTTTTTCAAATGCACCAAAGAAACTAAAGAGAAATAAACATGGAACACCATAATGAATACACAGGGACACAAAACGTCCTCTTGCCTGGAGGATGGACTCATGTGCAGTCAGCAGGCTGGAGGCCTCCTTGCCCAGCTACCGTCTATTCGTGAGGAAACTGGAGTGGAGGGAAGGGCAGGAAGTCACCAAGGGCACACGGCAAGTCACCGAGCAGGCTGGGGCAGACCCTCTTGCCCGAGCCACTGTGCTCCCCTCACCCGGCACCAGACCCCAACTCCTTAGACCGCATGTGGTTTCCCCATAACAGACATCCCACATCCTCTGTGCCTGGCCAAGCCCAGCACATCTTGCTTCATTCTGGAAGCCTCTACTGGGTGAGATACTCCAGCACCCTCCAGAATGTAATGCCCAGGGCAGCCCCTGGAGTGTGGCTCTCTAAGGACGGGGCTATATCCTGTACCTCTGGAGCATAGCAGTCTAGGGTCCTACTCTGCAGCCAGATGCCTGGTTGCAAATCTCCCACTTACTAGCCAATTGACCTTGGGCCGATTCTAGTCAGTTTACTTTCCTCAGGTCCCCTGTGGCCCTTGCACACACGAGGTGCTGAGGGAATGCTTGCTGGGCACCCAAGCGGGGGACGAAAGGAGTCATGGTGGCCTTGAGGGTAGACACTGGTCTATGAGCTCCTTTCTGGGGCTTCACATTAAACAACACTGGAGACCCCAGGACAGTCCCTGCCCCATCTGGTCCTTCCTGAGGCAATGAGAGGGGGATATCCTCCTGAGTCCCCCACTTCCACTCCTCTAAAAGCCTAGGCCAGCCCAGCCGTGCGATGGAAGGAGCGGGTGGTATGGTCACGACAGGCACCATATGGGAACCCGCCCCTCGCTATTTCCAGCCAATCTGTTGACATGACAACCAGGCTTCCCGACCCTGCCACGCAGCCTCCATCCTAGGGCTTGTGCTGTGTGCCAGGCACACCCTTTACCAGCTGCCTCTCAGGTTAGAGGGGCATTTTCACAGATTCTGTCAAGACCCTTCCCCTGAACAGCAGCAGACGGGGATGCTAGGCCAGGCATCCCTGCGTGGTGGGCACAGGAATCGGCAGCCTTGCTCTTCAAAGCCCAAAAGTGGAGCTTATTAAGCAAGCACAGAGGAAGGGGTCACCACCACCACCCCCCACCCCACCCCGCTCCCATCTCAGAGCTTTCCAGGAAACCCTGGGCTGACTTGCCTTCCCCAACCAGCTGCTGATGAGGGCCCACCCCTATGCCCTGCTCAGGCTCCAGATACTCGTATTTTAGGAACTGTCAGGCCAGGAAGGGCTCACAGAGGTCATCTGGGCCAAGGGATGCATTGCACTGTTGGGGAACCCATGGGGTGCGTCTTATCTGATCACACAGAATCCTGGACCGGAGTCCCATCAAGATTCCATTCCTGTTGCTCTCAAATAGGCAAAAGAATGTGCTGGATTCTTCTGCATAACAACAGAGCACACAGAATTTTATTTTATTTTATTTCATTTAAATGTTTCTTTATTTTGAGAGAGAGTGTGAGCGAGCACCACCAGGCGAGGGGCAGAGAGGGAGGGAGAGAGAGGGAATCCTAAGCTGGCTCTGCCCTGACAGCACAGAGCTCGAACTCATGCACTGTGAGATCATGAGCTGAGCTGAAATCAAGAGTCAGGCGCTTAACCGACTGAGCCACCCAGGCACTCCCAGAACTTTATTCTTAAATCAGCAACTTTGTGACCACAAACGACATGCCAAAGACGACACACGTGGACTGAGCTTTCCACTCCTGAGGCTCACGACGTGCCAGGCAAAACCCTAAACTCTTCACAAACATCATCTCAAGTAGCCGAATGTTTATAGCACCCCCATTTTGCAGATTTGGAAGCAGCAGCTGAGAGAGTTGAAGTACCCAACTCAAGGGCACACTGACAGCAGATGGGGGGAGATGAGCTTGGAGCCAGCCTGACTAGGCACTTACCCATGACTTCAAGAGGCCTGGGAGGTGGGGACACCAAGGATGACGTGGCAGCAGGCATCCCTGAGTCACCTGGGGTCGCAGCACCAACAAGGAAACTTCCAGCAATATACTTGGAGAAGTGAGGGCTAATGAAACCATGCAAGGGGAGGGGAAGGGCCCCTGAGGTGGCGGGGAGCAGGAAAGAATATTCATTTATAAAGCATTCTGAGAGCCCTGCCCAGAACCAGGCACTTTTGATGGCACTATCCGTCTGCCTTGCTTGAGGATTTCTTAGGGGATGGAGGGTCGGTGACCGGAATGGCTGGAAGAGGCTTGTTGGAGGAGGAAGCTTTCTAACTATGAAGACAATGCTTTAATTTTCCACAGCTCAGGGAACGCCTCACCTCAAAGTATGCACTACCCCATCCAGAAAGCACAGCCACACTAAATTCTCCACATTCTCTAGAAACAGCATGGACATAAGAGTGCACAGGGGTGGGGAAGAAGTGCTATTAACAGAGAGCATACTAGAGGATAAAGGAATTTTACTAGGAGGCCGCCGATGCAGTCTGCTGAAATAAATAAATTAAAACGTGGCATTGTTGTCTAGTTTTAATTACTATTTACAGAACAACAGAAACTTCACATGTGCAAGAAGAAACACAAATTTCCAAACTTGGGCTTTGTCATCAGACTCTGTGTTAACACATCTGGATCTACCTTGGGACCCTGGGGGAGTGGCCTTTCTTTTCAGCTGTGGTGGCAAAGCCTTGCCAGGGCCCCGGATACTCCTTAAGTGCCTTGAATGTTTTTTTCCACACGGCCGGTAGATGCATGGATCTAAAAGCCCATCCAGTGATCATGAGTGCAGTTAACTTGGGGGGCAGCATCACACCCCTCCTCGGCCCCGGAGCCCGCCCACGGGCCATGCAGGACGGACGGGTTGGCTCTGTTTGGTCACAGCACACACACGCGCCACCCCGCCCTGCTCCTGTCCTCTTCATGGGTTTCACTCTTCCATGAACCAGCCCGCTGTTGCCATGGCGGCCTCCCCCACCCCTGGGGGAGGGCACACCTGAGCCATCTCTGTGCCATTCTGCCCATCTGAGCACGAGATAAGATGAGCACCCTCAGCTGTAGGTTCAGCGGGGAGAGACATGGACGGTCTCACTCCCAGGTGGGGCCTTGAGGGTGAGGAGTCCAACTGGGAATTTCAACCTCTGTTCCACAGGAGGCCCCTCAAAGCGGGCACTGACATAGTGTGGCCCCACTGGGCAGGGCTCTGGATCCCCACCACCGTCTAGCCAGGAGGGTTCCCTTCTACCAATTTTATACACTGGGATTCTGGGAAATTTTGTTCCCATGGAGGGGTCTGTAGCTCGGCGCAAGAGTGGATGCCAGCAGACTGGAGGAGACAAGGTGGTGTGCCACGAGACCGTGCCCCTCACCACCAGCCAGGTCTGCAAAACCCACAACCCGCAATTAGCGTTCTAGGCCTCCATGGCAGAAAAAGCTCTGCTCCAAAAAAGATCCAGAAGGTCTATCCAGAAGGGCAATAGCAAAAAGTAAAACACAACCAAACCTCCGGGAAGCAAGTATAAGCTTAGAGTTTCAACACAGGGTGAGGGGACCAGGGTTTTCTCTTGACCTGACTGGGGTGAATTACAAATGGCCTGTGTCATACTCCATTGGGACGGCTATAACAAATACCATAGACCGTGTGGCTTAAACAATGAACGTTGATTCCTCACGGTGCTGGAGGCTGGGAAGTCCAAGATGAAGGCCCTGGCAGATCCCGGGTCTAGCGAAGGGCCACTTCCGGTTTCCAGAAGCCTGTCTTCTCCCTGCACGTTCACACAGCAGAAGGGGCAAGGGAGCTCTCTGCGGTCTCTTTTATGAGGGACACACACGTTCTCCTTGAACGCCATACTGTCCTCTGTCCTACGGAGCATGTGGCCCAGGCCCCTGACGCACAGTATACAGTGGGTGCTCATGGACTTGGCACAGTCACCCGGTTACACTGTGACCGGCCCAAGGAGGCGCAGCTGTGAACCCAGGACACGCACCAGAGCTCGAGACATGCTGAGGATCTGCCAGCTCAGGGTGGCTGAAGCAGACAGCAGGAGACACAGAGTGGAGAAGGCCTGGATGTGGGGGTCTGCATTCTAGCAGGTCGGTCGAGAAGGGGGCAGGTGCATGTTTGGTAACTGCTGAACGTGAGCACTGGCTTCACAGATGCTGTTTATCTCATCCTCCTGCGGGTTGTACCTAAAGCCATCCGTAATAAAAAGCTCAGGGCGGGGGAGGGGGCAAACAAAAGGGAAAGAAAACCCTGCATTCTCCCCTTTCCTCATTTCAATGATCCCACAAAACACACAACCAAACACTCAAATCAGCTAGGGAGAGAGGCCTAGGGGCTGGAAGGGCAGGACGGCTCCCATTTCTGTCTGTTGGGCAAAAAACGTCTTTCCAGGCACCATTTCCAGGCAATTTCATCCCTCCTACAGCATCAACCACCTCCTGTGGGCAGTAACCCCAAATCCCGACCTCATCCCTGCTGTGCCCCTCAGCTTCAGACTGCACGTCTCTACCTGGGTGACCCACAGGTTCAAACTCAGACTCACCACCTTCCCCTTAAACGGGGTCAGTGTCCCAGAAGGTGCACTGCAGATGTGACTGGGAAAGAGACCGTGAGATTCAGACCCCGAGAAGACTGCTTTCTCTCTGTAAGCCTTCTGTATAGGTATGGTGCTCAGCAGGTGCTTAGTACACAGCAGAGCTCAGTAAATGTCAGCCATCGCTATTATTAGTATTGATATTTGCATTAGTATTAGTATTAACATTCCCCTCTGCAGGTCCCCCAAGCTGGAAAAATCAGGAACGACCCTAGACTCAAGGTTTGCACGGCCCCTTGCACCCAGTCAGTCTCAAGTCCTGAAGGTTCTCCTTGCTGCGCCAGCCTCTCTGCCCCATTGGCACGTGCCCCTGTCTGGCCTTGTCATCTCTGCCCTGGACCTCAGGCAGGCTCCTTCAGTCCCAGGCCTGCTCCCTCCCGTTCCTGCCAGCACCTTTCCTCCAGAGTGAGCTCCTTAAATGAAAAGCTGATCATGTCACTGTGCTCAAAGGCTTTTGAGGCCCTCCAGGGCCAAAGGCACTTTGTTCAAAATCCTTCACTTTACCCATATGGCCTCCCGGCTCCCCGCACCACTGGCTGGCCTCCCCCCTCCTTGCCTGGACTCCTCAAGCTGGCAGGCAGTGTTCTAAAGAGCATCTCAGCTCTGCCTGTCTCTGCTCAGCAACCTTCCTCTCGGAACTCCTGCTCCCTGGTGAGCACCCCCTCACTTTGCCTTCCATGGCTCAGCTCAGATGTCCCTATTTGCCCAGATCCTCCCTGATCATAGCCGGCAGGTCTGACCACCTCCTCCCTAGGCCCCACGGACCTCTCACTAGCTTCTGGAACATCACCAGTAACGGTAGTGCCCAGACTCCTGCACACAATACCAAAAAGGAATCAGAATGCCAGGGTAAGTGGTCATATTTTATTTTCTCATATAAGGACATTAAAGAACAAAATAAAATGAACAAACAAATCCTAACGTCTTCTATCACTGCGATTTAATTTTAAAGAGGATATGATGAGTAGGAAGGGGAGGAGAAAAGGAAGAACAAGTAATGGATGTTCTTTAAAATAACAACATTAGCTCTAGGAAAAACTCCTCCTTCTTTTTTCTCATGTCACCATGGTCTGTAAAAGCTCTGTCAAGGCCGGTGTGGGCCAAGGGCCGGCCATTGTGAACATTCTCTGGGTTGTCCACGTCTCCCATGAGACACTGTGAGCCCCTGGGAGAGAGGCTGAGCGGGGAGGTGCTCGGTGAGTTCACGGATGAGCACACAAATGAGCAGGTGTGGCTGCCCAGGTCAGCAGGTGTCAAGGCCTCCCTGCTCACCAGCTGCCTGGGAATGTGACTTCCGGTAACACACCATCACAAAACAACCCAGCTTCAGCGAGGACCCCTGGCCGGGCTGCTGAGTGTACTTGTACGACCACTCCTCCTAATATCACGCAGGAAACACTCCTTGCAATAATAATAAAATACAAACAAACCTGCCCAGGCACTTGGGAACAATTTGCAATTGTTAAATAATTCGATGGGAGGGGGCAAAGATGCAGGGAAGGGAACTGAGACCCTCAGAGAGAAGCTTGGTTTCTTTTTCTTTTTCTCTGTTGCCTTTTTTGCTTTTGTTTTTGTTTTTGAGCAAACTATCTGTACCTGCCACAGTCTTTACTTTTCTGGAACGCCCCAAATAGCCGCTGGATTCCACAAAGTGGAGAGCCACTGTCTGTAGCGGCTTGCCCAGGACACTAGAGCCGGAGCAGGCACGGCCCTGGGTGCCGCTGGGCGACCTCTTTGGGCCTCAGCACCCTCACCCGCAAGGCATGGCGATTCCTCTTCTACCTGCCTGCTAGAACGGGGTGCGGGTGGGGGATCGGGGGCAGGGGAGGAGGGAGAGCTGAGACACAGGGCAGCACAGGCTCTGGACATTCCGGGACCGAGCAAGAACACAAGCGATGGCTGCCGGTGGCATCGTCGCCGTTGCTAACAAGACTGCTAAAAAGTGTGAACTAAGAAACGGGGTGCCTATGAATAAAAACCCCGCTCTCTCTGGCCTGCCTCACACGGTGCGCCTCAGTTCCTTTGCCAAGGCATTCCCTGTTTCAGGGAGATAAACAAGATCCCTGAAGGCTGTACATAATTCTTCCGGCACCTTCCTCCTGGCCTGCTGCAACCAGGATCGGAGTGGACGTTCTCAAGCAAAGAATCTGGTCTGGAACAACTTTTGCACTGTGTTTTCTCGCTAGCCAGCAGTTCATTCATGCCAGGGAGAGGAGGAATTTAATATTTCTAATTACTTTTTAGGGAGTCGTTTACCCCTGGAAATGTTGTAATTGATTTTCATCTGGTTTCCCCTTGGTTGGTGTTATTCTCTCAAGACCCTGACTGAGCCTGCCAACTACACTTCTTTTCCTCCTCTTCATATTCCAGCTGTGTGTTGGCTTTTTTTTTTCCTTTTCTTTTCTTTTTTTTTTTTTTTTTTTTTGTCCTCCCCCAAGGGCAAAGATCATGCCTGCGATTTCTGGATTCCAGCCCTGTGCCCGGCACATCGGTGGAGCTAAGCCAATGTGCTGAGAACCAAGACCAGGAGAAGAAATTATTTCCCATACCTATGCTTCCTCTAACAGCAACTCACAAATCCCAAATGGTTTGGGATAAGAAACTGGCCCAAAGCTAATTAATTTTGCAAAACAGACCCTACAGGGCAGCACATAGGATCTTCAGAAAGAATATTCTGGTTTTTACTTCCCACTGAGAGCTTCAGGGACCACAATTAGAGTAGCATGAAGCAACAGACTCCACTCTTGTTCACTAACCCCCAAGAACTTTTCCACTGATGGGTACAAAAATAACGTCCTGCTCCATTTGCAAACATCACCTCCAATTCAGATCCATGCTTTCCCATGTTTTCGTTTGTTTGTTTGTTTGTTTTTGTTTTTTTGTTTTTGTTTTTTTTTTAAGAAGCTCTGTTTGGCTCAATTTTGACAACAGGAAGCTGGGACATGGAGGTGTGACCCAGGCATGGGGTGGTGCACTTCAAAGACAACACTGCCAACCGCCTCAGAACCACCTGGGTGGGGGTAGCTCATTACAGTGTGGCTTCCCAAGCTCTATTCCACAACCACCAAATAGGAATCTCTAGGGCTGCTCCGTTTTTAATCAGCATCCCTGATGATCTGGATGTACTCTAAAGTTGAGATGCCAACTCATTTTTCTGACAAGGAAATCTATTCAACACCTCCTCTCCAGTTCCCTCAACCCCCCCCACACATTAATTTCTCAGACTTTAATGAGTAACTATTTCTGCAGGACAGGACATCAGTGGGACTCTATAGGATCCCAAGGACTGCAGCCCCTCCAAAGTTCTCAGGGTCTTGTCTGCAGCCCAACACTCCTCTTCCCCTTCCTGCAAGGGCCACCAGCCACCCTTTAGGCTCCTAGAGTTTCCTTTTGTTCCAGAAGATCATGTTTTCCAAGTTCAGCTCTTCCATCTGCAATGGGCAGAAGGCTGGGCACAAGGACAGGCCTTCAGAACCTGCTTGTTAATTGCCCAACACTTGGCGACACATAGATTAGAGCCATTCACTGGGAAGTCCTTCCTTAAATATGCATTACTGAATGCTAACTGGACATTAGTGCTAACAGCACTAATACCAATGCTAGTGATAAGATTCCCTATAGAAAACCGTTTCCAGTTTACAAAGCATGTCACACATTTTCCCTTTGATGCTCACAGTCACCTGTAACATTGTCAGAGCAAACATCATACCACTTTACAGATGGGAAACTGAAGTTCAGAGAGGTTAAGTGACCTTCCTGAGGACCTACAGCTAGTTGGTTGCAAGGTTGGTGCTAAATCCAGACCTCGGGACTCCCAGGAGCCAATCATGCTTTCCCTGATCCGGTGAATAATTATCAAGTACCCACTACGTGCCATTCATCACACTGGCGTTGGGGATGGAAGAGCTGACCTGGTCCCATGCTCGCCCTCACACCCCAAGCTCCAGCCACAGTCTCTCTGTGCACCGTGTTCCTTCCGCTACATGCCCACCATACCTACTATCACCCCCACCCATCCCTGACCTATATGATTCCTATATGAGCTTCCTCAGCAATGATGCTTGCCATGGATTCCTTCACTGCATCCCTAGTGTGCCCAACGAATGGACAGATGGATGCTGTGCAAAGATGCTGAGCATCCCAGGCAGAGTTAATTGGACAAGGTACGTAAACCCAAGCCATAGGCTAGCCACTGACCTATCACCTCGTGGGTCAAGGAACAGTGGGCTGGCAAGGCAATTTCCTCTCCTGAGAATCCTGAGTTTGGAAATATTAAAAAAATGAGGAAGTGCTCTCAGAGCACACATTGCTTCCTCCCAAACCTGGTGAGGTCCCCCTTTATATATGCTCATTTCACCATGTACCTAACCCTCATGCTCATGGTCACACTGTATCTGTTCCCTACACTAGACCCCAAGTTTCATGGCAGTCTTGTTTACCACCACATCTCTGGTGCACTCAAGATCTAAACGAACAAATGAATGAATTGAATGATGGTTGACCGAGGAGCCATGAGAGTTCACCTCATGACATAGCTCACAGGTGCACCTATAGGAGAATGGGTCCCAGAATCATGGAGGCAAGAAGCAGACCTGCTCAATTTCTGATTGCTCTGCCTAAATCCACCGTTGAGGCTCCATCCAGGACCTGCCTATGAGACAGGGGAAAATACGTAGTGTCCATAGAGAAAGCCATGTGGGGAGAGGATGGGCCATCAGACCCCATGAGTTCAGGCTGCAGAACCGGGAGCTGGTCAGCCGGGAGGAGAGCTCACTTGGGGCCTGGTCATGGCCTCCACACTCTGATGGATTCTCAAAGGCAGAAAGCACAGATGTGGTTCGTTTCATTCCAGAGAATAAAAACAGAACTACATGGGGTGAGGGTGGGGGATGGGTAAGAGAATCTATAAGGAGACAGATATCAGCTGAAAAAGAACAACTTTTTAAAAACGAGGGCTATTCAGGCATGGGATAAAGAGGCGGCAGGCCAGCCATCCCCAGAGGTGTCCAGGCATCAGATGTCCCCGCTGTGGGATGGGTATAGAAGAGATTACAGCACTGGAAGGCCCCTTCTAACCCTGAGAGTCTGAGCTTTTGTTCTCACTGCCACAATTATGTACATTCTGATGTAGCTGTCACAACCTCATCTGTTTCCTGAAGAATGTGACAAGCTCAGTTTTATGAAGAAAGTAAACACAGGAATCCCAGCCAAGGTGGTATCACAAATTAAATTCACATCTTGAAATCCCTTCCTCCCCATCATACCAAACACATAGCGATGATAGCTGAAATGCAAAAATAGAAAATCCGAAGATATAAATTACTCAAAAATAAGATACAATTCTCAAAGAAGAAAGAAAAAAGCCCCACAACATGGTAAGCAAAGAGGAAGCTGTGGGTTTGGTGGGCTTGATGGGCCCTGGGTGCAAAACAGCCAAAGGTCCCTGGCAGTGAGAATTCTCCAGGACAGCAGAGACTCATAGAATCCCCAGAAAATGCAGGGGCAGAGCCACATTCAATGCAAAGGGGAACCAGAGCCAAGCTCACTATTTAAAGCAAAGCAGGTAGAGAACAGCTTCTGCTACTCATAAGAAAAGCTGGAACAAAGTTCTACCAACTGCTGCCTGGCACTGCAGGCCACATGAAGCTGCATGCTTGTGGGTGGCAAGACAAGGAAGGAGAACAGAATGACGAATTGAATGCAAAAATGGCCCTAGTTATTCAGTCCTTTCTGTACCCAGGGCCTTTGTCATATGACTTTGCAGCTCTCCCCATCAGAAGGTGGAATCTACTTTCCCATTTCTTGAATCTGAGTTGGCCTCGTGACTTGATTTGGCCAAAAAAATACAATAGAAGTGACAGTAAGCTGGTTCCAGGCATAGCTCTTAAGAGCTGCCAAAGACAGTTCATAATGAATCAATAACCAGATGGACAACAAACTTCTTGTCAACAAGAGATCCAAAAGACAAAGTTCTGAAGGTAAATTACCATTTGCCTAGAATTCTATACCCTGCTAAACTGTTACTCAAGAGTAACAGAGGAACACAGTTACTCAAGGAACACAGAGACATTTTAAGACACCAAATACTAAGAGAGTTGACCACCCTTAACCCCTACCATACACACTGAGTACTACTTAAGGGTGAATTCAGCAAGCAGAAAAGTGAACCCAGAAGAAGAAATGTAAGGGGGAAAAAAAGAAAGAAAGAAAAGAAAAGACAAAAAAAAAAAAAAAGGTGAGCGAAGGCACTGGTAAAATTTGTTGGCAAATGTAATTGTTAACTAAAAGCCAAAAATAACTAATTTTTAAAAATTAGTGGATCCCAAATTCTAGGAAACAAGAAATACAGAGCAGGTATTTAGTGGGTTGTCAGGCATTGCTACAATGCTTGCCAGATTTAGAACAGAAGAAAGATACTGTGTAACTTTAGATTTTAGGAGAAAAAAAGAAATATAATTTAGAATGTGTGCTAAAATGTTAAGGGTATAACCACGTCAGCAGAGGAAAAAAAGGGGATGGCAGAAGGAACACCCAAAATAAGATGGTAGAAATATGTCAGCAATCACAATAAATATAAACCAATTAAAACCACCTATTAAAAGACAAACTAAAAGGAGTATACAAAATGGGATGCAGAATGTTATGTACAGTATGATGTTTATATAAAGCTTTAAAAATACTATATATTGTTTATGGACATGTACATCTGTAGTAAAATATAAAAATAGAGATGGGAAAAATACAACCAACTTGCAGACAGTTGTTATTTCTGTGGAAGGAAGAAGGGAGGGGGAGGGGAGGGGAAGAAGGGGGCTTCAGTTGCATCTGCAATGTTCCGGTGCTTTGAAAGATGTGAAAAATATTCACACTTTTCCAATCACAGATGAAGGTATAAGCTATATTGTCACTATATATTTTTTTCTTTCTGCATGTTTGAAATACTTTGTGATATGTTTTCACATTGGAAGTAAGGAGGAAAGAGGTGAGGAAGGAAAGCAGAGAGGGAGGGAGGGTAGGATTCGTTTTGACACATGGAGCCTTGCTGACCTCCTCTCCCAGGATTAGCCGATTCTCAGAGATAACAAACAACTAGCCTGTAAGCCTTTTATATGCAAGCCAATCCAGGGTCCACACCCCCAACCACTTCATTTTGGGGGGCTCTCATCTCACACTCTGGGCCACCACTATCCACCTGCCCCAGTCACCCTAGAACCAGGTACCAGATGACTAAGGGCAGCCCTAAGCCCCAGAGCCCAGAGAAGTTATCCAAACCAGTCAATCTTAAGCTGCTTACTCTGCCTTGCCAGATCCTTCCCATGGAAACCACAATTAGGGCTGTTGCCCACGTCTCCCCTCACTCCCTCTGCTTCCTGACCATCCCTGGGGCTTCCCTGTGTGCCCTGCCTGGGGTGGCCTGCTTCCTGCTTCTAGGGGACTTCTTTCCTCTGTGACAGTCATTTCCATGTCTGCACATCTTACCATACCTGATTAAAACAAAGCAGGTAAGCCAGAAGCAGGAGAAGGAAGGAAGGGAGGGAGGAATAAATATATAAACATAAGCCATACAGAACTTACCAGGAAATGACACCACCAACTGAGGGCTGACCAGGGGCTCACTCTTTCTACACAGGATTCTATTCCCCAGATATAGACTTTCAAGGCAAATAAACCTCCTCTCTGCTTTTAGCATACGTTGTTCTCTCAGCCCCGAACAGCTTCTCTTCCCTGATCTCCCCCACAGAACAAACTGCTCTCCCAGACTTGTCCCACAGTCCAACCCGAGGCTGTTTGGTCCACTTCTGATGCCTCACTCACCAGGTTCCAGATGCCGGGACACTGTACCGCCTGGGATCACTGGTCCTAGCAGGTGCAGACGCACCAGCGTGCACCATTGATGTCTATGCAGATGGACGAGAGGACAGTTACAGCCCTTGGAGGCTCGGAGTGTGGCTCCCTGTGTGAGAATTACTAAGGAAACGAGGAAAGACCGCAAGCCCATGGGTGCAGCAACAGGCAACGTCCACAGTGGAGCCATGAGACAGCACCGACTGTTCCACGCGAGTGAATTTCTAGATAACCCGAGCATGTACCTTCTAATGCCCAAACTTCCAAGTATTTTTCGACAGACTCATTTTTAAAATGCAATACACAGGTAGACACCTGCAGCTTTGAAACACATTCTTATCGTTTATCATTCTTTCTCTTCCCCCCAAGAACGTTTTTAAATTGCTAAGGTAACACATGCTTGTAGAAAATGTAGGGGCGCCTGGGTGGTTCAGTCAATTGAGCATCCTACTTCAGCTCAGGTCACGATCTCACAGTTCATGGGTTCGAGCCCCAAGTCGGGCTTTGTGCTGACAGCCCAGAGCCTGCTTTGGAGTCTCTGTCTCCCTCTCTCTCTGCCCCTCCCACCCCCCTCTCTCTTTCTCTCTCAACATAAATAAACCTTAAAAAAGAAAAGAGGGGCGCCTGGGTGGCTCCATCAGTTAAGTGTCCGACTTCAGCTCAGGTCATGATCTCGTGGTTCATGGGTTCGAGCCCTGTGTCGGGCCCTGTGCTGACAGCTCAGAGCCTTGGAGCCTGCTTCAGATTCTGTGTCTCCCTCTCTCTCTGCCCCCTCTCCTGCTTGGTGCTCTGTCTCTGTCTCTCAAAAATAAATAAAAATAAAAAATTTTAAAAAAGAAAAGAAAAAAAAATCCCAATAATACAGTAGCATCTCAATCAAGTGGCAAATGCAAGCCCCTCCCACCCTCCCTTCCCTCCCTCCAACCTCGAGCTCCAGGAATAGTCACAACCCACCCCCCGACTCTCCTGAACAAACAGCGCCATGCACTTCCCGGACACTTTCATCCAGACCACTGGATGCGTGCTAGGCGCCTTCACACGTGTGCAGTTGAACCCTCTAAACAGCTCAGTGAAGGAGGGGTGGTTCTTGCTCCCAGAGTACCAGCCATGGTCAGGAATGTGGCCGGAGCCCGGCCACCTGGCTTTGCATCCTGGGGGTCTGCCGTTTGTGAGGTCCGTGGGCTTGGGCGGCTCTGCCTCTGTTCTGTGCTTCAATGTCTCGGCGGTAATAAATGATGCCTACTGCACAGTCAGTTGTGAGAATTAAAGTAACTGACACCGGTCAGGAGCTCAGAACAGTGCCTGATATACAGAAACCAAGTAAGTTATTATTTGCATTTTACAGAGAAGCAAACAGAGGCTCCGAGAGGTTGAGTGACTTAGCAAATCCAACGGAGGATTATGAAATCGAGTGTGGAGCCGCCGGAGGTCCCGTGAAGCTCACCGCGAAGGCACAGGGCGTAGGGGGGCGAGGGTGCCCTGCCCCACGACTTAATTTCCCCCAATGTTTTAGTCTTTAGGTCCTCGTCTGACATTTTCTTTCCCCTCTCACCCTGCGAGTCAGGTGACATGCTGTCATTTCTTGCCGCTAGCTCCCTGCCTCCATTAACCTGACACCCGCTCCCAGCTGGTTGACTTGCCGTCGACTGGGAACCAAATATCACACTGCTGGTGAGAACGGTGAACAAAACAAGTACAGCCAGGCACGAGCACAGCCCTTAGCAGAGCTCCCATTCATAAACTGAATGAATCTTAATAAGAGTCTTCTCTACCAGCAGCTCAGAGACCCGCAGACTCCAGGCTGGGTTCTGGATAGGCGAAGCGGCTACACCCACGCCCTCTGGATAAGTGAGGTGCTGATGTATGAATACGTTTTCCATACTTTCAAACAGAAGTTTCCGACTTAGGCATTTTTTAAATTTCCCTGCTCTCAACGTGCAGAGCCAGGCCCTCATGGCCCCTCTGGCACTGTGTGTCACTTCAAACACCCACATTTCAGCCTTCCCCAGGAACCACACCGTTCACATTCCGAAAACGTGCACAGGACCTAGGATCATCACCAGGTGCCAGGTTGCATTTAAACAACTTCCCGACTCACCACAATAAATCCTCTTTAGGATGGGTGGTCGCAGGTTGCTGTCAGGTGTGTGTGTCTGAATGAATACTAAACTGGGCTGCAAACCAAAAGGAACCAAAACACGTCTGGGGCCACAGCTCTGGGCCAAGCCCTGGGGCACCAGGGTGGGTGAGACCCAGGCCGCCCTGAGGGAGGTGAGCATCAGGTGAGTGAGGGAAGCAGGGCACAGAGAGTAAAAGGTAGTGTGTGAAGTTCCGTGAGGGAGTCAAAAAGGAGACTGAGGATGTCCAGAGGAGGGTGTACAAATGCAGTTTGGGGAGAGGTGGGGACACAGCGCTCTTTGTGACCACAAGGGCCTCTAAGATCTCTGCCATGGTTACACTCTTGTGCTGGTCGAACTCACAATGAAAGTGTGTGCATTAGACACACACTGTGGCCCACGCAAAAATACCAAGGTCCAGCAGGAGTGACAAGGGAGATGGGATTTTCCGGCTTATTTTGCACAATCAGATAACTAGGGTTCCTAAATGGATTTCTTTGGCCTCCATTCTCTGATTAGATCACCTCAAAATCATTATCTCTCCTCTGGTGAATATGGGAGCCCCAGATCATCCGTTACCCCCCAAAAAAGGTTCAGTAAAACAAGCACTCAAGTCACGGCAGGGACAGACTGAGCATAGGAGCGGCGATATCCATGGGGTGAGTGGGCTGCTGGGAGATGGGTTGGTTAGGAGTCCAGGATGAGGGGGCCAAGGTACTTGGCAAACCGAGCCAACCAGTAGGCTGTATGTGGGTGGAAGGGGGGTATGGCTGACAGGGGCTGGGACCTTCCTGGAACTGCTGATCTCCTGCAAGACTTGAATGTGCAGCCAGAGACTGGTGTCCAGTTTGGGTCCACTACCTGCAGCCCATACGACCTGAAGCCAAAGTCCCCCCACCAGCCTAAGCCTGGATTTGCACATCTATAAAATGGAATGATACCCATCCCACTGGGTGGTTGATGAGGACTAAAAGGAGAAAGGTGTGTAAAAAGCTTAGCCCACTGCTGGGTAGGTAGAAAGGACTCCAAAAATATCGCTCCAAAGAAGTAGCTGTTATTCTCAGTCTCGCCATCATTAAGAAGTGTGCCTTTTACCCGTGTCGGGAGCCCGCATCCCCACGGCAGTCAGGCCCCGGGACAGACTGATGCTGTGTCCTCAGTTCCCAGGTCTCAGACCTCACCAAGGGCGTCCACCTTTATTCCACAAGATCCCTCTAAATGGCTTAATCACAGGGGCCCTCAGAAGGGGAGCCAGGCACAGCATAATTACCAGTCTTGCTCCATCCTTGTAATCTTGACTTTGTGGGGAATGTTTGATCACAATAGTTGGGGGCTTGTGTGTGGTATTTAATTAGGCAGATGAAAGCACGTTCGAATGAAACAATAGTATCTCTAACTTAATGGCCTGTTGTGTGTCTTATCCCTAAAACCATGACAAAGGATGCTTCCATCTGAAGGCAAAGAGAGCCTCCCTCCTCCCCTCCCTCCCTCTCTCTGTTTACTCCCAGCTGACATCCAGTTAACATGGTTCCCACCTCGCCACCACATTCTAGTGAATAAGGCATGCTCCTTTACCAGCCACCTGATGGATGGGACGCAGAAGAGGAGGGACTGGAGGGGCAAGTGTGGTGCAGTGGTGAGCCTGGGCTTCCACCCTGGGCTGTCCCCAGCTCCACAACCTCAGGCCCGTCCCCTCCCCTCTAAAGGGGCAGCTTTAGTTTAAGCCAGAAGAGCCCTGGCTCTTCTTTCTGAAAGTAAGATAGTTACTAGAACTTGTGCCCATGGGACCGAGATTTGGGGGAGATTTATAAAATTAAACACGGTTTAAGACGGGATAATTAAACATAACAAAAACAACGTCCGGCTAAGAAGCATCCAGAAAGAGATATTAGTAGGTAACAGGATGATCTCAGAAGTCTTGTCTAGCTCTAAAATTCCATTATTTTAATTCTGGGCAGTAAAATGCCAACATTTACCCAAGTCAATAAACATCAAGAGACTGATATTTCATTGGAATCCAAGTCTGATTTTTCAATATTGATTTTTGTGAAGTCAATTTTGGTTTAAAGTGCCTTTTTAAATTGGTGCTCCTGTGGTGTCAAATGTCAACATTTATTTTTCCAGAACTCTCTTTCCTATGGGGACTCTGGTCAGAGAAGGAAGCTTTTGATACTTGGAGTTCCTGTTTCTCTTGCTTCTGACTCAGGGTCCTGATTAACAGTGTAGAGTGTGTTGTCGTTTTAACCAAGCCTTTAAGTTTCCTGTTGAGATATGAGAAGCAATTTCTTCTATATGTGTGCCCATCATGAAAAAGACAGGAGAGGAAGAATGGAGTGGGGGAAGGAGGAGGAGCTTGGAAACCCTCACACTCCCTTGCAGCTCACCATCCGCCTGCTGTGTGATCTTGTGTTGGCCGCTCACCCTCTCTGAGCTTTGTTAGGTTATTTGCGAAAAGAAAATAACAACACCTACTTTACAGAGAGTCTGGGAGAAACAAATGAGGTAGCTCATGCCAGTGCCTGGCCTGGAGCCCAGCCCGCAAAAGGCATTCCGCAAGTGGGATTGCTCCTGGAATCATTTTCCCTCCACTGCCACGTTTTACTTGAAAACGTTCAAAGCTACAGAAAACTGGAAAGAACAGGACAATTAACATCCATATACCTTTCGTCTATTCACCAATCATTAATACCTTCCCACATCCTCTTTCTCGTTCCCTGGTGTTTCTTCCCAAATTATTTGAGGGTGGGTTGCAAGCGTAAGACCACTTTGGGATGTGTCTCCTGGGACTAAGGATAGTCTCCCTCATAACGGCATCTCCACGGTACACCTAAAAAAGTAATGTTCATAAAGTAATACTACTTAAAATAGGATTTGTATTTAAAACTTCCCAACTGTCCCAAAAATGTCTTTTAGAGTCTTCTTTAATTCTAAAAAAATAAATGTTTTTAATTCACACGTTGCATTTGGTTGTCAATTCCTCTTTGCCAGTGTGCCCCTCGATTTTTAAGGCCCTGTGAGAACAAAGGCCCTCCAGAGCAAGCAGGGACAAAAAAGGCAGATGATGATTTGGCAGAAGAGGCAAGAAGGAAACCTTGGACCCGGGTGGCAAAACACTCCTCTCTGAGCCACTGGCTCTGGGTGACCTTGGGCCTGACGCTTCCTACAGATGTTTTCATCATCTGGAACCAGGCCTTGCACTGGCCCATCTCAGGACCTATTATCACTCTTATGGAGCGGGTTGAGGCTTAGAAGCTTTTGAAGTCATACAGAGCCCAGTTTGAATTCTCCTTTATTAGCGGTGTGACCCTCAGCATTACCCTCGAATTATCGTAGGTCTCACAGCCTCAGTTTCCTCATCTGCACAACGAGTGTGCTCATATTAGTGTCTACCTCGCAGGGACATAATTCATAATTAGAATTAAACATCATCTGTGTGGAGCATTAGACACTGCGGCAGGCACACGCAGTAATGGCTCAGTTTAAAAAAAAAACAATATAATAGTTATAAATTTTCCAGAAATTATGGACTCTACAATCAACACTCTTATCTACACAGCAATTACCTTCGGCTTATGAAGAGCCCTTCACAACTTATGAAGCACTTTCTCTAGTATCTCCTGTGCAATGCAGTCTGGGGAGGTGGCAGCATGGGGGGCAACCTCCGCCCCCCCCCCCCGCCTCCCGCCACGTAGAGAGGGGACCTGGAGGCTCAGAGAGGCTGAGGAGGTTGGCTGACGTGACCCAGCTGGTTGCAGACCCAGGCCTCAGAGGGGCCCCACCCTGCCCTGCCCTCCTGTTCTGAGCCCTTGTTCTGTTACCGTGGCATCAGCACTGTGCGGCTCTCTATCCACTCCCGCCTTCAGAGCACACATCTTGTCTTATCTGAATGTCCATCAAATCTGGAGACACCTCGCATCCTGCCGTATGACCACAAAAAGGAGGCTCTGCTTCTCTGAGCCTGTGCGCCACCCGCGAGCTGGGATGTGAACCCTCCGCCCGGCAGGCTGGTAGGGCTCTGAAATGTGAAACAGACAAGTGTGCTCAACTGCACACAGCTTCCGAAAATGAGAGCCGCCGTTGCTACCATCAGACTCCTGCGGGCCTACTAAGGGCTCCTTGGGCACAAATGTGTCCCTTTACCTGTGGAGCCAAATAATGAGCACCGAAGATTAGGGTCCCTTCTCCCAGCCTTCATTTTTGAATCATAAACTACAAGAATCAAAGTCGCTTTGAAAAATGGCTTTTCGTTTGTCATCATTTTCATTTCCTCAAAGAGAAGGCATACTGTCCTGGGCAAAAATCGATGCTTCCCCATAATAACGTGCCTACCGAGATCCGGTGCTGAAAGCCTCACGGAGAAGGAATGGAAGCTTATCTGTAGGACACATCAGCCACGACAAGAGTCTTGAAAATCAATACTTTATGGGCTCGCATTAACAATGCACAATTTTTCAATCAAAATACGAAACAAATGACTCTAAGGGTTTAAGACGAAAACTGTGTCCTGTTGTTAAAAAAAAAATGTCTGCGGGCATCCCAAGTGAAAAACGTATTCTTTTGTCAACCCAAATATTATAGTTATCAGAGCATCCTCTGTGTGGCCAGAACCTAGTCACCCTTCCTTCATCTCATCAATGACACACGTATTTATCTCATAGCCTCCAAGCCAGAACCTCTAGCTGGGACAGGAAGGAGGGAACAGTAGTACGTGTCAGCTACACGCCGTGGTCTGGGCAAGCTGCTAGAGAAACAAGGATGGAGCAGCAGGTGATACGTGAGACCGTGGCACTCGGTGACTCACAGTCTTCCCCGCGGTGCCCCGTCTCACTTGGGATCAAAGCCCCACGTGGCCCGGCTCTAGGTTCCCCCTGACGTCCCCTGTCTTCCTCTTCAGCCTCGCCGGCTTCTTCGCTGCTCCTCACACACAGCTGCATTGTTTCCCAGGGTTATCGTAACAAATTACCACAACTGAGGGGATGGAAACGAGAGAAATGTGTTCTCTCCCAACTCTGGAGGCTAGAAGTTTGGAGTCAAGGGATCAGTAGGGCCATGATCTTTCATAAGGCTCTAGGGAGAATCTGTTCCATGCCTGTCTCTTAGCTTCTGGGTAACAGCTGGCAATCCTAGGCATTCCTGGTCCTGTAGACCTGTCTCTGTGGTCACATGGCATCCCCCTGTCCCTCCATGTGTCTCCGTCTCTCTGTCTCTTTTCCTCTTCTTACAAGGACATCAGTCATACTAGATTAAGGACACACCCTACTCCAGTGTGACTTCATCTGAACTAATTACATCAGCAATGACCCTATTTCCAAATAAGGCCACATTCACAGATACTTGGGTGTTACGACTTAACACATCTTTAGGGGGGCATAATGCAACCCACAACACACGCTAAGTCTCAGGGCCTTGGCACTTGCCATCTTCTGCGTCGAAGGCTCTCCCCTACGTGTCCGGTCCACACAGTTGTATCACGCCTTCTAAATCTTCCCTCAGATACAGTCTTCTCCGTGAGACCGTCTCGACTGCCACTCAAAACGGCAACATCCCCACCCCACCCCCACGTAGTCTCCATCCCACTTGTCTTCTTCCTTTTTTTCCATGTGATCTATCTTCTATCTGACTGTGTAAATCATTGATTTGCTTATCCGTCTCTCCTCATTACGGTAAGCCCCGTGAGGGCAGAGAGTTTTGTCTGCTTTGTGAAATGTATCCCCCACACTGAGAATAGTGCCTGGTGCGTAATAAGCGCGTTATCAACTTGTCGAACGGATGAATGGTCCAGCGTGAGGGAAGATGGGCATGCGAACAGAGCGTGACAACGTAAGGTGACGAGGGCTACGAGGCATAGCACAGGCAACTGCGGGAGTATGCAGAAGGCAGTGGTTTGGCTCCAACACGGGGAGGGAGCTTTCAGAGGCAGCTTCCTGGAGGAGGTGATAACTGGGTAGCGTCAGGAGTCAGGAAGGGCGAACAGAAGAGTAAGTCCCGGGGGGGGGGGGGGGGGGGGGGGGGGGGGGGGGGGGGGGGGCGGCGGGAGGGAGACAGCAGAGGCGGACGTTCCAGGTGCTACGTGCAACATTCTAGGAGATGTGACACCACCACCAACACAGCAACTACTACTACTTACTACTATTACTTCCGGTATTTCCTGGGTGTGTGTGCATCAAGTGCTCTTTTTTTTTTTAGTATAGTTTTTTAAGTTTATTTATTTTTGAGAGAGACAGAGCACGAGTGGGGGAGGGGCAGGGAGGGAGACACAGAATCCGAAGCAGGCTCCAGGCTCCGAGCGGTCAGCACGGAGCCCGACGCGGGGCTCGAACTCACGAACGGCGAGATCATGGCCTGAGCCGGAACCAAGGGTTGGATGCTTCACCGACTGCGCCCCCCCAGGCACCCTGCACCAGGTGCTCTTCTGAGCACCTGTCTTAACTCACGGAGTCTTCACAGCCAATGAGGCAGGGGCTTGTATTAGCCTCCTATGACTGCTGTTAACAAACTGCAAACTTCGTGCCCTAACACGACACAGATGTGTGGGTATCTCACAGCTCTGGAGGTCAGAAGTCCCAAACCAGTCCCGCTGGGCTGGAGTCAAGGTGCCGGCAGGGCCGCTGCCCTCCAGAGGCTGTGGGGGAGGATCTGCTCCCTTGCCTTTTCTGGCTGCTAGAGCCTGGCTGCCTGTGTTCCTTGGCTCCTGGCCCCGTCCTCCACCTTCAAAGCCAGCGGTGTGCCCTTGTACGGCCCCCTGTGATGACACTGGACCCACCTGGATAATCCAGGACGGTCTTCCCATCTCCAGGTCTTTAACTTAACCTCATCTGCCAAGTCCCTTCTGCCACGTGCCGTAAACTTCACAGGCTCTGGGATCAGGATATGGACGGGTGGAGGGGCCATGATTCTGCCCACCACAGTCCTCTTCTTAGGCACAGTTCAGGCGGGGACCCCAAGGCCCTGAGCAGCTCTGTAACTTCCCAGGTCTCAGTGGGGAGAGGGTTGAGCCAGGATTCAAAAGTCTCTCCACAGAGGTCACACCCTCCTCCACTCTGTGAGACATCATGACAGGTGCACAGACCTGCAAGGAACTCTGTGTAGCTGGAGAGCCAAGGACAACGGGGAAACAGCAAGGGCTGAAGCAGGTGCAGTGGGGCAGGTGAGATCGCCGAGGCCCCGTGAGCTGTGAAGAAGCCAGACTCTCTCCTGAGGGCGATAGGGAGCCCCAGCAGGGTCGGCCTCACCTTCAAATATCCCGGCATGCGTGAAGGACAGGCTGGCGCGGCAAGGCAGGTGCCTCCAGACGTGTAGGAGCACTCAGGCAGGTGCTCCTGAGACATGAGCTCACCACGTGGCGGGTGGCAGAGCAAGGGAAGTAAGGGACACCCTGACCCTCCCAGCCTGCGGTGAAACTTGAACTTGGCCCCCCAATGGGGCACTGGTGTCCCGCCCCGTTTCCATGAAAGGTTGATATGTTTTGGCCAGAGTTCTGAGAAAAACTTCAATTATCCTAATTGTTCAAATACAGTCTTCTAGGAGGAAAGAAATGAGATGTTAAACAAAAGGTGGGTGGGTGGTTGCAACAAAGACAGAGAGAGTTGGGGCGGGAGACAGAGGAGGGAGTAAGAATCGGGGGGAGGAGGAGGGGGCAGTGAGGAGCCACTGGGCAGCCGTGGACGGACGGAGGGACGGATGGAGGAAGGTGGAAGGCCAGAATGCCCAGGCTATGGGGGAGGGTGGCCACTGGCAAAGGCACTGAGGATGGCAGGCCAGGCAGGAGCCCAAGCCAAGAGCAGATAGGTGGGAAGTCTGCAGTGATTTATAGTGCAACCCCTGAGCAAGAGCCTTTCTCTCCTTGGGCCCCTGTTGCCCCATGTGCATTGGGGGATATGGGAGAGGAGGGATCTGCCTGACCCCCTGCAGGGTTTCCTGCCACTCAGCCTCTCCCTCACCACCCAGCCTGGCACACCTCCCAGGAGGCCCTCCTCCCGGCCTCTTCAGGCTTTGCCAGCTGCCCACGAGCAAACACCGCCCTTTGTGGAACCAGGACCTGGGAACCCGGCACTTTGGCCAGCATATACTCTGGGCCAGGTGTGAAGGCTCCCAGCTAAGGCCCCCACAGAGGGGGCTGAAATCTAGCCCACACCCCAGCTGCCAAGCTGCTTACCCACTAATGGGACACCTGGATGCCCCTTCTGCACCCACCCCCACATTCATCTCCACCCAGCTACTCAGGCAGGAGGTCCCAGACCATCAGCACCCAGCACAGGCTGCCCCTACTGCTCCTGCGACCGTCCTCCTCCTACCAATGGCTCCCTGTCCTCAGACCCCATGTGGCCCCTGTAGAACTAGGAGACTGTGGGGCAGAGAGAAGGCAGGCTTGGCAAGAAACCACCTCAGCCACTTCTTCCTGGGGGGGATTTGGGGGAGGACCTGCACCTTCCTCTGGGGGTGGCTGTGATACCACCCTCACCAGGTTGCTGAGAGATTCAAGTGGGATTACAGGGTGACTGCATTGCTCACTGGAAGGCTCTACACAGAGGCAGTAATGGTTAGTATCACTCCTCTTTGATGACACACAGCTACAGGCTCAGAGGTTCCTCTGAATTTTTAAGACAGGCCCATGACCAATTGGACCCACATTCTACTGGCCCCATAACCAGTCACAGTCTGGGGGAATGCATTTATGCAACTATCTCCTTTAATCCTCAGAGCAATCCAAAGACGGAAAGACTGGTTTATACCCATTTCACAGATGAAGAAACTGAGGCTCAGACAGGTTTAAGTGGCTTGCCAATGAGCACACATGTAGTGATCTGGATTCACACCAAGCGTACTTTCCTGTCTACCTGCACAGGAACATGCCACAACCAAGAGAACTCAAGGAGAGCAGGAGAGGGAATGTTCTCTGCCAACCTAGGGCAGAGGTCTTGCAGGCAATAGGACCAGCCTGGGCAGAGCTCTGCACAGAATCTGGACAACACTATGCTAAGTGAAAGAGCCTGTTATAAGGGACCATATATTGTATCATTGCATTCACAGAGAATGTCCAGAACAGGCAAATCCATATAGACGGAGAGCAGGTTAGTGGTTGACAGGGGCTAGGAGATTTGGGGGGAAATGGGGACTCACTGGTAGTGGGTACGGGTTTCTTTTTAGGGTGATTAAAATGTTCCTAAATTGGTTGTGGTGAGGGTTGCACAACTCTGTGTATATATCAGTTACCACTGAACCATGTGCTTTAAATGGCTGAATCATATGGTATGGAATTCTATCTCAATAAAACTGTTATTTTTTAAAAAGATATGGAAATGAGTCTGATCTCTGGTTTAGCTCAAGCTGAAATCTTAGTGAGGTAGTTAAGAGCCTGGGTTTAAATCCTGCTACTTGCTGTGTGATCTTGGACAAGTTACTTAACCTTTCTGTTTCTCCATTTCCCTAGCTTACAGTCCAGGTAACAATACTCTTAGGACTATGAGATTTGATTTAAATGACGTAAACAAATACCTGTACTTAAAAAGGCCTGGCTCATTATAAGTTCTAGACAAGGACTTGCTGTTACTTTTGTTACCTGAAGAAACACCAAGCATGATGGCCGTCAGTCCACCTTGCATGTTATATGTATAAAGCTGCCTATTCTGTTCTGTCCATCCTGAAGTGACCTAAAATGCTTTCTCTTTGGAGGAAGAGAAACAAGCATTCACTCCGTCAGTAAGCATTCATTCTTGCCTGTGGCTGGAACTTTTCTGGGTTCCCCTGGAGAGCTGAACCAGCGGAGAAGTTAAAGGAGGTGAATTCTAAGACACCAGTGAGATCATCTTGCCTTGAGAATAAAGGAGAGAGGACGTGGAAACCTAACCTGCCTCGATTTGAAACCCCCCTTCTTGAGCGAGCTGAGGCAGCTAAGCAGGAAGGATGTGGAACTGGCTTCAGGTAGATTAGCCTCGGCCCCTGACAGGCCAGTCTGGAGGGGTGGCCTCAATGTCAGAGCTTCACATGACGCTCTGTCCCCACCTTCCCTCCTGGGCTTTCTCCTTGACTAAGCTACTGAGATTGGATTGTCTCTGAGGTCACCAAGCTGTGATCAGCCTGCATCATCTCCCCTGTCAGCCGCACCCATCCTCCCGAGAATGCCTGGACCACCAGAAGCCCCGCTCTGGGACCCAGGGAGGGAGACTGGGAAGAACGGCCCCAGCACACCCCAGAAACCGGCTGCAATGTCAAGGGTTTCGGTTCCATGAGTGACATAGAGTTGGGATAAGCTATTCCCCAATTCCTTGTTCATTGTTCCGGCTAACGCAGGAATCATCTGGAACAATCATGTAGAATACTGCATTCCAGAGGGCTTTGTAAGCTGTCCTCACCTGCAGGTCTATTAGACTCATTATGAATACCTAACAATCTGAGAAGCTGAACAGGGAAAAGCTGTTTCATGAGGTAGCAACCGTCCTGTCACACGTGCGTGCACACAGGGTAGGTGACCAGTGGGCACCCACCAAGGATGTCTCGGGGGGGATGCATGTGCCACCTGACGATCTGTGTGGTCCCACAGCTGCTCTCCTCGGCTTCTGAACCATCAGCAGTACCCCCGACCTGAAGTTCAGTCAACCAAACAAATCACAAATCAAATGAGCTACAAGACACCTCAGAGACGATCCAGTCCAGCCCCTCTATTATAGCAAGGAAAAAACTGATTTTTACAAGAGGAGAAGTTAACTTGCCCAAGGTCATGCAGCTATTTGGGGCAGAGCCTGGAGTCTTAAATTGGCATGTTCAATTGGGCCTGAAGTTGGACACTGGCAGCCAGGCTTTCTGCTGAAAAAACTGTTACAAGACCTTTTGTTTCCATGGATGATAGCCAAATGGCTTTTAATCAGATAAGGATGCTTCTCAAACATCGAGAATTTTAGAAAAAAAATGTAGCTTTCCCTCAGTACCATTAGCAAGTGAAAATCAGAATAGATGCTTCGGGAAATTACGACGTGTGAGATACAACAATAATAACGTACATGTGTTTAAAATGACCCCACTTGGACCCAAGAACAAACGTTTTAGTTTTAGCCCAATTTTACACATGAAATGGGTAGAGACCAGGAAAGCTTGAAAGAAGAGAGAACTAGAAGCCTGGGTTGACCTCAAACGTAGGACTTTCGCTATTACCCCAGTGTCCTGAAGCCACATGTTATAAAAACACACAGATTCTGAAAGGAAGGTAGCTCATTATCTAGGCAGCGGGCTAGCAATAACTCCCCCCGATGGCACTTGCGGAGTCCAGAGCCTTCTCTGGACATTTGCTGGGGTCTGACCAGCTCCAGGGCACCGCTTGGCTGTGAAACACTTGAGCTTGCTGTGAAATTGCCCACTTTAAATGGTAACACCTTTCTTTCTTTCTCCCTTATATGAAAAGTACAGGCATTGCAATTTCAAAGCTTTTCTATTAGCTACGCCACCGTACTTGACTTTTCCTCCGAGCAATCACGCCTCACTCTCTGCTCTGTGTGTGACCCAAACCACGCCTGGAAATGGAACTTGTCCTCACATACCACCCTGCCTCCAACACCTCCTGCCAACTACTGCTTCCAGTATCTTCCCCTGAGAAGAAAGGGCAAGAAGTCTGTGGCATGATGGAGTGTGGGTTCTCTCTCAGCCAACTTCTCTTACCTGCAGGTCTCCCAGCTTCCTCCTGTGCAGCTTAGGACACATGCACATGAGCCCATGTGTGCCTGCACGCGTGCACACACACACACACACACACACACACACACACACTTCTAAAGCTGCTCCAGCTCCCTGTTTTGCCCTTTTCCCCACCTGCATCCTTACATAGGTCTTGCTCTTGTTAGAGCAGGGCCGAGCCCCTCTCTCCTCTGATCACGGTTAAATTGGTTGCCAAATTTGAAACTGAGTCAAAGTCAGAACCAAGAATAAGAGCCAAGGCTTCAGATCCTAACAAACCATTCTGGGTAAGGAAAAGGGAGATGCTTATCACACATGGACGTGAACAGTAGGGCTTCATCCAAAGAGGACTGAAGAGCTGAGGTTTAATGAGCGAGGCAACTCATTCGTACTTGATAGTTATGTATTTTCAAATGTGTTCCAAAATGATGGGTGCCTTTATTGATAAAGAGAAAACAGAGATTATTGGGTTCATGCTATTATTTTAATAAAGAATGCTAATTTTCACAGAAAAGACTAGAAGTGATCAGACAATGAGCCTAAAATTCCTTCTTGTCTTATTTATACCTATGATGATTCCAAACATTAAGCTGAGCAAGCACATTTACTGCTGGAAGCTCCTTAAACTACAAGCAATTTTCTTTTCCTCATGACTAGATAATATAAACCAGCCTGAAAGGGGGGGGCTGTCCTTTTTCTCATACCCCTAATAGCTTCAACATCCTCTGCCCACCACGTTTTCTGAATGGTTACAGTGGACACCGATGGTCTCCTACCTGCCATTCATCTTCTCTCCCCTGATAAACCCTGGTTTTCATTTGGGCTCACTGCTCCCCCCCCCCCCCCCCCCAGGGTAGCAGCCAGCTCTGTGCACAGTCCTGGCCTGATCTAAACCCATCGAGGGTCCATCCATTTTCCTTGATCGTGATTGGTGCAGGAGTGAGCCAATCAGAACACACAGTTCCCTGAAGGCATGTGCTTGGAAGATTTGGGCCAATGAATTATGAAAAAAAAAATTTCTTTCAGTTACAAGACAGGACCCCATTATGAGTTGAGTGGGCCTGGATATTTTCGCTTTCTTGGGCCCCTTCCTCAATCAACAAACAAATAAATAAGTGTGTGTGTGCGTGTGTGCGCACATACACTAAAAATTACATTTTATGACTGTATTTATAGAAAGACTGAATTATTACTATTACATATCAGCACATTTTCTCCAATGTCAAAGTTCTCTTCCTCTCATTTTACAATAAATTAAAACATTTTTGTGGGCTTCTAAAATGCAATGTGCAGACTGTACCATAAATACATTGGCCCTGTTACAGGATTGAGTTGACGCTCAATGCCCTCCCCTACTCTGGACTTCTCATTTGAGCTCATGGATTTCCTAATGGCTTACGCCACTCTGCGTGGCTTTTTTTTATTACTGGCAGCCAAGAGTATCCAGATACCCTGGAACAATGGCCAGAAAGCACTGCTGGATGAGAAGCACCCACATCCAGGTGATGAGTCCCAATCCTAAATCCCCATAGCACGAATCTGTCTGGGTCTCAACTTTTGCATCTGTAAAATGGGGATAACACCACTGAATAGACAAGATCACTCAATAAGAGCTGCACCTTGCATGGAGCGGGTGTTCATGCCATGGCGGTGCTTACTGTGGGATTTCTGCTTTCATTATGACCAAGGTTGGCTGTGGATATCTGGCAACAGGTAACTGGCAAGAGCATAGTGGGGGCAACAGGAGCTTGAGTAGGAAAAATGGAGGGGATTGCCAACACACTCATATTTCCAATCTATAGGGCTGTGCTGTCTAACATGGCAGCCACTAGCCACATGTGGCTGTCATCTAAATTTAAACTAATTCAGGGGCACCTGGGTGGCGCAGTCGGTTAAGCGTCCGACTTCAGCCAGGTCACGATCTCGTGGTCCGTGAGTTCGAGCCCCGCGTCGGGCTCTGGGCTGATGGCTCAGAGCCTGGAGCCTGTTTCCGATTCTGTGACTCCCTCTCTCTCTGCCCCTCCCCCGTTCATGCTCTGTCTCTCTCTGTCCCAAAAATAAATAAACGTTGAAAAAAAAAAATAAAAAAAAAAAAAAAACGTTAAATTTAAACTAATTCAGGGGCACTTGGTGGCTCCGTCGGTTGAGCGTCCGACTTCAGCTCAGGTCATGATCTCGTGGCTCATGAGGTCCAGCCCCGTATTGGGCTCACTGAGTCAGCACGGAGCCTGCTTTGGATCCTCTGTCCCTCTCTCTCTCTCTCTCTGCCCCTCCCCCACTGAGCTCTCCCTCTCTCAAAAATAAGTAAACATTAAAAATTTTTAATTTAAATTAATTCAGATGAAACGCCATTAAAAATTCAGTTCCTACGTTGCCCTAGCCCCATTTCAATTACTCACTGGCCATATGTGCTTAGTGGCTAGCGCTTTAGACAAAGTAGCTAAAAAACAGTTCACCATCACAGAAAGTTCCATCATATAGTGCTGCTGTAGGATAAATAAACCATCATTAAATGCTACGTTAACATAAAAACTACTCATGCTACCCATCAAAATCTGACCGAGTGGATTCTCAATGCAGAAATATGCCATCAACTTCCATGGTGTGTTTATACACTTAGGAAAAAAGCAGCACAGGACAAGGAGTCCAAAAATCTCTATTCAGGCCTTGATTCTCACACTTCCTGGCTGTGTAATCCTGGACAAGACAACTTCCCTTTCTAAGCTTCTGTCTCCTCATTTAAAAAAATGAGGTCAATAAAAGCTTCTATCTTCTAGGAGTGCTCTGATGATCACATTAGCTAACATATTCGTTCAATTTGTATTTATTACGAGGACTACTATGCGTCGGCAACTATTTGCTGTGCACGCTGGTGATAAAACAGGCAGCAGCACAGACAGGTGTCCCTGCCCTTGTGGAGTTTACGTTCTGAAAGATTTTAGCAAATGTTACATCTTAATCCCGGTGATCACAGGAACAGTCATGGCAATACTATGATTCCTCTGATGCCTTCAGTGGAGACCTCTCTCTCAATTATTAAGAGTATAATTGCAATTTTAAAAGAAGCGGGCCCTCTACCTTTTATCTTCCTCCCAAATGTAGATCTCAACTAAGACTTCTTTAAACTTGCACACGGCTTTGGGTTACATCATAAAATCAGACTTCCCTCTGACATTTGAATCTAATTCAAGAAAAAGATCTGATTTCAGCAGCTTTTAGTCCAGACTTTTAAAAAAATTAATTATGCATGCATTCAACTAGCAATGAGCAAACTTGATAATTTAGGCAGTTTAGCAATTGGATTGAAATTTTACAGCTAATTTAAAGTACTCCACACTACTGACTTCAGACTTGAGGTTATGAAGCTGAATTAGCCTGGACAAGAGCAATTACTCAGCACTTCAGCACACATGGCCTTGACTGACTTTTAGGGGACAGATTACATCCAACTACAGTTGGCTGGAGGCTAGGATGCCCTGGGGGTATACGCATTCCAGACTGAGTTTGTGTTCTGTTGTCTGAAGCAAGGCTGGGTCTTATTTATCCTTGTCCCCTCCCACCTTCCCCCCACCGCCCCTGCTTGACAAAAGTCACAGCACACTCCACAAATGGAGTCCTAGTAGAAGGGTCATAATGATTTATGGCTGTGTGACTTTAGGCAAGCTGCTTAACCTCTCTGAGCCTATTTCTTCATCCACAAAATGGAAATAGTAGCCGTACCTTCAGGGCAGCCTATGTGTACGTGTGGGCACATAGCAGGTGCTCAGTAAATGTACCTCCTTGTCTTATTCAGTATGGCAGTTTTAGAAATACGGCACCCAAACTCTTAGATATACTTCTCCTTGAGAGGTGATGTCTAGGTCCCCTCCTCTTGGATCTGAATGCACTTGTAACTGCTCTGATCAATGGTGAGAGAGAGACTATGTGGCCTCCAAGACTAGGTCAAACAGGTCCTGCTGCTGTCGCCTGGATTCTCTCTTGCCATCTCAGAAAGAGGGTTTCTTGTTCTCAAAACCTGGCCACAGGCTGGAAACCATGCAGGAAGACTGTGTGTATGTCCTCCGGCCAATGGTTCTCAGCTAAGCTCAGCCTTTGAGTCAACTAAGCTTGTCAAGTCTTCCCAAATCACAGAGCAGGACAAACTATCCTTGCTGTAGCCTGTCTGATGTCCTGACCCACAGGATAATATAACCAAATCGTGGTTGTTTTGCCCTAAAGTTTGGGATGGTTTGTTACAAAGCAGTAAGGAGCTGGAACATTCAGTGGGCATCGTTCACTCAACACTCACCAGGCCCTTTCTATGTGCAAAGTCATGCAGTGAGCTTTGGAGAGCCTCGGGAAGTGCTCAGGCCAGTGGAGAAACATAACTCTAAACAGCTAGTGGTGTGCTGGTAAACGTTAATAAACACCCGGAGGGTGGGAGAAAGCCCTGCCTTGTAGTGTTGGCCGATTTCCATGGTGTGAACACTCCCATCAACGCCAATTCCAAGCTACTGATGTGAAACATTCCAGAGAATTTAACATGAGCTCTTACAAGCCAGTGTGAGCTGGCTCCAGAACACCAGCCTCAGAGCCCTCAGTCCGGGGTGGGAAGTGCTATGAAAAAGGCAGCAGAAATGTTAGGGGCGAGGGGGATTCCAGGTGGTGGAGATAATGGCTACCATTTTCATTCAAAACTCCCAAGATCGCCTCCAAGAAACAATAAAGAACAGGAAGCACAAATAAAGCGTGTACCTTCAATCTAAGTAGAAGACAGAGATTCCCCCAAACCTCCAATTACCTGTAAGTAGATAAACAAACTCTTAATCTCAGGGAGAGCAAGTTCCAGAACAAGGGGAGTTTGGGGGAAACTGTAGAGAGAGGAGCTAGTAGCAGGCACAAAGCAGATCTAAAACCATCCTAGGAGAGGAAAACCCACCCTAAGTAAGAAAACCCTGAAACAAATACCAGTGGATCCTACCATAGGGAAATGGATTTATAAGGGCGCAGTACAGGGAGGTGGTTGTTGAAAGGTAATGCTCCGGGGGTCACGGAAAAGAAAAATGCCTTCGGAAGCCACACACTGAAGGGGAAAAGAAATGAGAGGGGAATCTAGAATCCTGAAAAAACAAAAGAAAATCAGCAAAGGACATACAACCCACCCCCTCCTTTTCCCCTCAAAAGAAAAAGCATCAGGGACAGTGTCTGAGTCTCCCCAAGGTCAATAATGTCCCATCTGTAAAAGGAGGCTGTGTCCAGGTCTAAACTTGTATCAAGTCCATATTTTATATACAACATAGCTTACAGGAATCTAGGGTTCCCTTCTAATCTGTAGCATTCTGCATTTGTATGGGGTTCCCTAGGAGCAGGGCTTGCCTGAGGGCCAAGAGGTGATCTGGCGAGGGGGTGGGGCAGCGGAGGGGGGGTGGGCAGGAGAGGCCAGAAGAAAAGTAGATGCAGGTGTACCGTGGAGCTGCTCACTGCTGTGGGCAACTGAGGAACCGCTGGAATGCTTCTCCAAAGGAGGTTAGAGCAAGGCATCTACCCTGCGTTGGTTTGGTTCCTTTGAGAAGCAAATGCCAGGAGAGGATTAGATGTGCAAGAGATTAATGGGGAAAATGGGCCAGAAGCCAGAGATGCTGGGAGAACGTCAGACCACAGTGCGGGTCTCACCCGAGTGCGGGCAGGGGGCGAGCGGGAAGGGTGGGCAGTAGAAGGGTCTTAGGCTGCGGTGCACTTCTAGGTGTGCTCAGCAAGGTGGATGGGCAGTCCTCGAGCCAATCATTCATCAGAGGAGTCCTCTGTCTCCCAGGAATGGAGGAATGGGCCTGCCCTTGTGTCCCTGCTCAGATTAGCACTGGCTTGGAACAGTCCATGGGAAGCATGGTGGAAGATTTCAGAAGGCAGCAGCTGGAGCTCTGGCCAGTTACACTCACCACTCCTGGGCGGCCAGAGATGCCTTTTCATAGCTGCCATATGGGGCCAAGTGGCCTAGAGACAGGGACCCAGAGAAGTAGGGTCTTGAGGGGGAATCCCACCAGCATGCACAAGACTGCAGCTGAACTCAGGGGTGCCCTGGGCTTGTGGGACAGGGAAGAAGCATCAGTTCAGATCCCAACTGGGTCCTCCACCCTGGACCCTGGACAGAAACATTATTCCCACGGCTTCAGTCTATACACGTGGGAGGCCTGACCAATAAGAACACGGGACTCCCTGGGATATAGCATTGGAAGGTAGAATGTTTTATATCCATTCTTAGTGAGTTGAATAGCGTCCCCACCCCCCCCCAAATCCACATCCACCTAGAACATCAAAATGTGACCTTATTTTGGAAACAGGTCTTTGCAGATGTAATTGGTTAAGGATCTTGAGATGACATCTTCTTGGATTTAGAGTGGGATATAAGTCCAGTGACTGGTGTCCTCATAGAAAGAGAACTCACAGGGAGACATGCAAGGAAGAAGGGTCAAGAGAGGAAAGAGGCAAAGACTAGAGTCATGGGGGCTACAAGACAAAGAACAGAGCTGGAAGATGCAAGGAAGGATCCCCCCGTAGAGGCTTCAGAGTCACCATGGAGCTGCCGACACCTGACTTTGGACTCGTAGCCTCCAGAACTGCGAGACAATAGATTCCTGTTGTTTTAAGCCATCCAGTTAGTGGCCATGTATTATGGCAGCCCTAGGAAACGGATAGGCCAACAAATGAATAATAAACTAATATTAGCAAAAATAGTAAATCAGTAAAAATAAAATAATAAACTAATAATTCTAAGCCCATCAAAAGTGTAGACATCACAGATTTGGAGGAAGAAAAGGCCAACCACAGAACGAGGGACTCCCGGCATGGGACTGCACGAGAGCCACGCCTCTCACCCTCCATCCAACCTACAGCTAGGGCTCATTCAGCTTCTGCTAGAACACCTCCAGGGCCCAGGAACTTACCACCTCAAAAGAGAGCCTCTTCATTTCTGGCAGCTCTGACAGTCAAGATCTTCCTCATAAATATCTGCCTCCCTGTGATCCCCCAGCTTCCAGCCTGGCTTTGTTCTCTGGTACCCAAACTGCTTCTGACATCGACTCCTACTAAATCTCCTTCCTGCAGGCTACTTGGCCACAGTGCCTTTAAGGAATAATGTAACTTACTCGAAATACAACAATGAACCAGAATATGCAAATCATCTTATCAGCTGTACTCTATAAAGACAATCCTTCCCTGATTAGCATACTGCTCTGTCTCTATTTTCATCAGGGATTCACAGAACTGGCACACCCAGAGCTTCTAGCAACCACAGGGCATTTTAGGACAGTCACTAAGGCTGGGAGGGCACACCAGGCCAAGTTTAGGAAGTGAGAACCGCAAGGGTGGTCTGTCCCTTTGTCCCTTTCTTCTACATACAACCAGAGAGTGACCTCTAGGTAGCAGAGCCTGGAGTGGGGGTGGGAAAGGAGGAGGCCAAGGTGAGGGCATACAAGCTATAGAGGGCGAGAATGGGAGTAAACTGTCATCAAGTCACTCCCCAGAACAACAGTGTGGGAGACAGGGCCAGAAATACTCGCTAGAACCCTCAACCTAACTCAACTAACTGTCATACTCTAGCTTAAACAAAGGGGAAGGCTCGCACAAGAGCCAAGAGGTGTGAAATCAGGGCGGGCTTCCGGCAGGAGGCATCTGTAAATTGGGCCTTTGCGTCAGATGTGACAACCAAAATAAAAGGGACAAACCAGGCATAAGGAACTGCCTAAGCAAAGGCAAGACTACGTGAACCCTCAGGCAATGTGTGGGCACTGAAGACAGATCTAGTGTGACTGGAATAGAGGGATTATGAAAGTATTTGTAAGAGACAGAGATGAGAGTAGAAGTCAAAAATGGTCTTAGTCTAGATAAAGGGTCGCTCTATAGAGCTGTTACATCCCATGCAACCAAGAATTTATGGTGGCTCGTAAACTTCAGTGTGCGTTAGAAATCACCTGTGCAGTGTGTTTAGCATGCAGACCCCAGCCTCACTGCACTGTGCCCCTGGCGCCCCAGCTCCCTCGTCTACCCCAGCATGGCCCCAGCCTGATTGCATGAATTGGAGCAGAGCCTGGGTTTCTGCATCATGAATATGCTCTGGCCGTGATTCCGAGGCAAGAGGTAGCAAGCCTCACCTAGGAAGGTTCCCACCTGTCTTCATTATGAAAAACAGTACGGGTGGCATGGCAACATATTAGGTTATGCCAGAAATACTGGCAATCTAAGTTCCTACGAAAAGATGCACTGGGGAAAGAAAACCAATTTCAATTCCCCATCAACGTACCTGTTGAAAATGAAAGGCCAAGATTTTATCAGAAATTACCTCTGTGGGCAGAGCAATGACTTGTGGGACTGCCTGGCCCTCTCCCCGACCCTCAGATTTGCCTGTAACTCGCAGAGAGGCCCTTGGGTCATTTCAGGGTGAGCACAAGTTTCAGCCCCAAGATCTTCAGGAAATTGAAGCACACCTTTGGAGAGAAGTCATTCCTTTATGAAGGACATTTTATTTTGTTTTTGAAAAGCAAAAAAAAAAAAAAAAAAAAAAAGGAAGCAAAAAAGAAATTCAGGAGCAAAGTATCTCAGAGGTGAAAGATCCTTTGGGCCAATCTGCCAACCATTGCTAAAACGTCTCCTTCAAATACCTAGCTCAGAGGTGCCTGTATATACAGAGTCCCAGGCCCTCTACTGGAGACTCTGATTCAGTGAGTCTAGGGTGGGATCCTGGGAATCTGGTGGTGAGGGACATTTGGAATAGTGATCTAACTCACCTAGCCTCTGTTCACATACCTTCAAAGATAGGAAGCTCTGTCCCTTCTAGGGTGACCCATCCAAAATTTGAAGATCTTGTGACCATTAAAAACATCCAAGTGATGCTAAACTGAAAATGTCCTCCTGTGCCAAATGCTCCAAACTCCCAGTCTGTGCACGGACTCCAAGTAAATCCAATCCTTCCGTTTGCAGGCAGCCAGACAGAAAGGTAAAATCCACACTCGGGAACAGCCTACTGACTTTGCATATACTGAATATAAGAAGGAAAAGCATCTACGGCTGCTCTGAGATAGTGTTAACCCCCACCCCGCCTCCCCTGCCACTTTTCTGGTGTTCCCTCACTTCTATTTCCTAAAGGAAAGGAGAGAGTAACGATGTTAATAAAAATGATCATTTACTGAATGCTTACTGTGGTCAGCGGAAATAACGCCTCCCCCGCCACGGATGCCCATATCCTAACCCTCAGCCTGTGAATGCATTAGGTTACACAGCAAAGGAGGACCAGGTTACAGATAAAACTGTGGTTGCTAATTAGCAGACCTTAAAATAGGGAGATTATTCTAAATGATCTAGATGGGCCCAATGTAATCGCAAGGGTCCTTAAAAGTGGGAGGGGGGAGCAGAAGAGTGAGGGCTGGGGTAACGTCCCCATGAAAACGACCACTGGTTGCTACTGCCTGTTGAAGATCAAAGGGAACGATAAGGTCAGAGCTGAGGCTGCCGGGACAAGCAGGCAAACAGACTCTCCCCTGGAGCCTCCAGAAGGAATGCATTCCTGCTACACCTTGACTTCATCCCACTGCAACTCATGCTGGACTTCTGCCCTCCCAAACTGTAAGATAATAAACCCGTGTTGTTTTAAGCCACTAAATTTGTGGTAATTTGTGACAGCCACAATAGAAATCTAATACACTAATACCCTCGGCCTCTGCTCGGGGCACAGCGATGCAGACGGCTGAGAGCCCGCTGGTACCTACGGTGTCTCAAATCAGTGTCCTCCCCTGGCTAAGAGCCCTGCTCCTAGACGCCCAGCAATCACGACAGAAACAGGCCACATTCACCCCAACTGTCCACCGTGTGTGCCGAAGCCTGTCACAGTCTTACACGTTTGGGCTGACCTGTACCATCACACCCACAAAGATGGTAGCTGTCAGGACACTGGCACTGCCCTGGGACAGAGGTTAGGGACCCGGTGCCCTCCCCCTTCCCGGGGAGAGGAGAAACAGCACACCTGGCAGTGACACACTTTTCCTACAAACACAACTCAATTAACCTGGCATACATTTCAGCCTTCTACCTAATCATCAGCCATTCCTCTCACACATGCATAAGCGGAGGGAACATTTTCAAATGCAAGACCCATTTAGGGTGGCTCCAGAAAACCCTGGTTTCCCGGACTCTGCTTTAGAGACAGCCTCACACCTGCCACCTTCCTCGCCTAGAGATCCCGCCGCCCACTTACGGTGTCAGCATCTCTATCGCAGCTGCTCCCTCTGAGGGTCCCAGTGGCCCCATTAAAAACAGCCTTGCCTCCGAGGCGCCCGGCTGATCAGGGACCTGCCCTGCCCGGCCTGGAGAAAACCAGGCGCCTCCTTCCTAGCCAGAAAAAGAGGCACTGTGCTGGCAGCCAGGACGAGCCCTCTCCTGGCACCTGCAACCGGTTCTGAGGCTCCCTCCATTCTTACCTCTATTGCTGACAGCCACCTCATTTGTATTTAAAAAGGACTCTTGGCTAAATTCCACCTAATTTCAAAATTTAAGACTTGCATCGTGCTTGAATAATTTTTCAAGTTTTGGAGCTTTGAACATACAACCACGTATATACAAAACATTTAAACGATTTGATAGTAATTTCCTGAAAATGGCCAGAACACCCGTTGCCAAGAGCAGAAGCAAGACCTTATTCACCTTTGGATTGGAGGTATCTCGGGCACCCAGTGGCTGGTGCTCGCGTAATGAGTGCTGAGCGGAACTGAATCCCCTAACCTCCTGGGAGCCTGGGGCTAGAACGCAGACACTATTAGTCACAGACACTACGCGGCTTGCCCTGCTGCCCACACTAAGCTGTTAACTACGAATACTGAGTAATCCTGCTCGTAGCACACGGGCAGATTACCCCAATTTTCTCCGCATCCCGTAAGGCTCAGCTCAAATACCCTCCTCCAGGAAACTGCCCTGAGGCACTGCTCGCTGCCAGTCAGAATCTGTCACTCCTGGAATGATGCTGAGGGACCACCAACAGCACAGTCCCACCATGTTTCAGATTCTGGGCATATAAGGAGGGTGAGAGATGCTCTCGGGGCAGGGGAAGGGCAGGGCAGGGCAACAGACAGACAAGGATCATCCTAGACCCAGAGCAAGCTGTGTGCTTTGAGAGCCCAGAGGAGAGAGAAGTCTAACCCACTGGAGAAGAGAGAGGGAAAGGATGCATCCTGGAAGACTTCCTGGAGGCGGCTGCATCTGAATGGCAGGCTATGCAAGGTGGGAGGAACCACACTGCAGAGACTCAGGGGTTCTGAGACATGGGGAAACCACTGGCAGATCAGTACATCTGGGACACATGGGACTTGGAGTAAGATATTCACAGACTGAGCTTGACCTCCTCTGTAAAATGAAGGTATTAAGGCCTACCTCCTCAGTGATTCTCATACCCGAGCACACATAAGAATACCCTGGGGACCAAGAGGCAGATACTGGGGCCTTCCGCCTCTTCCCTCCACCCCCCCCCCCCCACACACAGTATCTGAATCATTAGATCTGGGATGGGACCCAATGATCTGTTGTAGTACAACATACACAGACACACACACACACACACACACACACACACCCCACATATACCACAAACACAGTCGCACACGCAATTTTGATGGCAGGGGTGGGGTGGTCAGCTCCAGGGATCCATAAAACGGCAAATGAATTATCATCAGGCCTAAACCATCCATTGTAAATGAAGCAACTAGTGCGCACTTGACACACGCCAGCCCTCCCTTCCTTCCTTCCTCTTTGTTCATAAAAATCATTGCCAAACGTTAAGAGCGCAGGGACTCCATTGTGCCCTCCTTTTGGCCGGAGCCACTGTTATATGTTTCTGTGTGCTTCTGTGTCAGCTCCTCCAACGAGACCATGAGCCCCTTAGGACACGCACCAAATTAGCAACCTCCAGTGGGTCCTGGCCAGGTACGTTTTTTGTGAATGAAAGGCCGGAACGCAGCCCCGCCCGGCCCCTCGGCCCGGCGGTGTTAACTGTGTAGTAAGTAGGTCGATGGGCTGGGGGGTCCCGATGGCCTCACCCCAGAGGAGAAGAGCGGCTCGGTGAAGACCGGCCAGAATGGGACCCGTCAGGAAGCAAGGCTCCTCCAGCACGCGGCTTTTCCCACTTACGGCAGCCCTGGGAGCACTAAGTACGAGCCGCCTGACCGCTCAACAAGTCCTTGATGACATTTCTAGACTCTCAGACCAGAATAATACTAATGAAAGTTTCATGCCCTGATAAATAGTTCATCAGGAGCCAAGGAAGGTGATGGCCTCACCCTCTGCCCAGTGAGCCAGCCTGGGACCCCGCTGCCTCCTTGTCTCCATTCTCCGTCTTCACGTCCAATTAGCCGCCAAAGGGCAAGGGCCCCACCATCTGCTCATGACTCTCCATCCCCCTGCCTCAACCCTAACACAGGTCCTGCAGCCTCTAAGCTGGACCATGGCAACAGGCTCCTCGCTGCTCTCTGTGTCCCCACACTGCCACAATAATCTTCCAGAAGCCCAGCTAGGAACTTAACACGCCCCTGCTCAAAAGCCTGCAACAGCTCCAGATCCAAGAGCAAATATTTAGGCCTGACATTCAGGCCCTTCTGGGGTCTGGTCTAACCTAGCTCTCCCTAGTCACCCACTGCTCTCATTCTTATGTCTCTCTAGCCCAGTGAACCACAGATTCCCACCCTATTAGTGGGGCATCAAATTAATTAATTTAGTGAGTCCTAACCAGGAATTTTTAATAAAATAGAATAGGATATGAAATACCAGAGTGAACTGCACATAGGAAGTTTCTATTTCATGGAAATTCTGTTTCTGGGGTGTGCGTGTGTGTGTGTGTGTGTGTGTGTGTGTGTGTGTGTAGGTGTGAATGTACTGTATCATGTAAAATGCACATCTTACTATGGATCACACTCAAAAAGGTTTGAAAAGCGCCGTTTGGGCCAAACTGAATTCACTCTTTCTCTTCTCTGTGCTGGGCTCACTGTTCCTCTCCACCCCCTCCCGCACGGCCTCCTCCTCCCCTTCACTCTAGCTGCCTCCATCCACCCAAATCCTACTCATTCATCCACACTGTCTTAGCGGGTTTCTCCCAGAAGAAGCCCCTGAGATGAGGATGCTTATTTGGGAGGTAGCCCCAGAAGGCACCAGTAAGGAAACGGAGAGGTGAAACAGAAAAAGAACTGCAACAATCCGGGGTGCTCTGCGGCAGGTTCCTGCTGTGGCACCTGGACTCAATCTGCTGGGGACTCTGGGGGTGAGGGAGCTGGGGTGTTCATGCACCCCCTCCTGCGGTCACTGCTGCAAGATCCTGGCAAATGGGGGTTGTCAGGGCAGTGTGAAGGGGCAGAGTGAGTGTCCAAAGGCTATGGATGGAACAGTGACAGAGAAGGACATGCAATCTTATGCTCTGCCCTAGGCTCCTACACACACACACACACACACACACACACACACACACACAGGCGTCATGGTTCTACTTATGTAGTAGACATTCCTTTTTCTACCTTTGTTCTTGAAATGCATTGCTATAAAGATTTTAATTGCTCAGAAACTCCATTCTGCCTTTATTTTAGTCAGGGCCCCTTTTGATACTTCTGTTTGCTTCTCCCAATAAGGCAGTGAGCTCCTTAGAGGGAGGGACCGAATTAGCTCAACACCCATGCCCTCAGCTTCCTAGTAACAGAGCTTATATTCTCCTTGGGGAACATCCTTCCTCTGCTCTCAGTCTTTATGAGCCACTGTGTTATCCCTGTGGCCACAGTGATGGGGGCAGAGATGGGCAATGACCCCAAGTGGATCGCTGAGGTGCAATCCGAGGACTTGTGTTTGCTCTGTTGGCACAAAGAATCCCTGTGGCTGAGAGCTGCTGGCTGCCATCTTCCCACCAAGAGGAGAAAAGCTACAAGAGAATGTAGCCAACACAGAATGAAAAGGGGAGAGAAGAAGGGAACCGGGTCCTGGTGCCATTGTCTGAGCCTCTGGAGCCAGCATTCCTCAAAGCCTCTGAATGATTTTGTTCCCACCCCATCAATCTTTCTTCTGCTGAAGTCAGCCTAAACAGTTTCTGTCACTTGCAACCCCGAATCCCTTCCACTGCAGCCTGCCTCGTGTCCCTCAGTGCACTGTCACCTGGGGACCTCTCCACTGGTGGCACTCAGTAGGGAAAAGAAAGGGTCTAGAGAGAGGAGACGGAGCACCATCCAGACACATGTCCCAGGCCACTCTGGTTCCCGGCCGCCGGCAGCCCCAGACACTGGTCACCAGCCCAGTCATAACGCTGACTTCCAAAAGAGATGTGGTTGGCTATTACAGACACAGAGTGTAGACAACAAAGAGCAGAAAGGTCTAGGTTGTGGGAAAGGAGGCCAGCAACCAAAGCGTGTCTGGGGTGCCTGGGTCAGTCTCAAAGGAACCCTGGGTTCTAACACTGGGACCTCGGAACTTGCCGGCATATTAACCCAGATTCAGCTCCAGTGAGGCCCCTAGAAACACAGTTTGTTAGAGCTGGGGGACTGAGGAACATCCTGTCCAGCCCTGAGGAGGGGCCGACTAGCCCGAGGTCACTCAGCAAACTAGTGGCATTGCTGGAACTCGAGGCCGGGCGGGTGCTCTTCCCACCGCATGCGGGTGAAGCTAGAAGGTGGTCCAGTTCCTTTCATCACTGCTGTCAGGTTGCTGGACAGCTACTCTGAACCTTCAGCCCTTCCCACCGCCGTCAGCCCCCTTCATGAGGATTTTCTCCAATGTGAATTCTCCAGTGCGCAGGAGACCAGCAGGAACTGAGTCCCCATCCCACCCACAGGCTCAAAATGCCCCTCTGTATGCAAAAGCCATGATCCCCAGCCCTGGTTAGGACCAGGCGCAGCGTGGCCAAGACATTTCTAGTTACAATGAGTACAGTTCCTTTGGGAAGCTCCCTTACTGCATCCAAGCATGTGTATTTAGCATGACAGAACCTTAAATTACAATGAAAATAGTAATAATAGCAGCCAAGCTAGTGTTACTCAGCACTTTCTACGTGCCAGGCACGGTTCAAGCACTTCACAGAGACTAACTCATTCAATCCTCAACCCTACTGAGGTGGGTACTACTATCCTCATTTTGCAGAGGAGGAAACAGGCACAGAAAAGTTAAACGGCAGGCCAGGATGTGAACCCAGCCAGTCTGGCTCCAGGGTCCCCACTGAGGACCACTGTGCAACACTTTGTCTGTGCAGAAAAGGGTTAACGGAGGAGACCTGAGACTATATCCTGAGTAAGGACTGTTTGTGAGGCTGGCCATTGGCTGGCGTCTGGAAAAATGGATTTCAGGAGGGTTCCCGCCGTTTACAGAACTGGGAAGGGTGGCTCGCTGTGCCCGGAGCATACAAACAATGTGGTCTATGCTGCATGCCTGCTCTCCTTCTGAGACTCTGGAATTTTGCTATGTGCTAGGCAGAGGGGGCCTAGGTGACTGGCCCCCAGCAAAAACCCTGGGCACTGAGTCTGTCATGAGCTTCCCTGGTAGATGGCATTTCACGTGTTGTCACGATTCATGTGTGATCCTCTGGGAGAGGCTCTCGGAAGCTTGTGCCTGGTTTCCTCTGGACCTCACCTTGCAATCCTTCCTGGTTTGTTTTTTTTTTTTTTTAAGTTTACCTATTTATTTTGAGAGAGAGAGCCTGGGACAGGGGCACAGAGAGAGGGGGAGAGAGAATTGTGGGGCTCAAACTCACAAATTGCGAGATCATGACCTGAGCCAAAGTCAGACACTTAACAGATTGAGCCACCCAGGTGCCTCTATGCCCTTCTCCTTTGCTGACTTTGCTTTGTCTCTTTTTGCTGTTAAAAATCATAACTATGAGTACCATAATATGCTGAGTCCTGTGAGTCCCACAGCGTGTCATGTAACCTGGAGGTGTGTGGTTCTAGAGACCCGACACATCCTCAAAAACCCTAAAGCTTATCATTTGAAAGAACATCAGAGGCGAGCCTGAGTGGCTCAGTTGGTTAAGCATCCGACTTCAGCTCAGGTCATGATCTCATGGTTCGTGAGTTTGAGCCCTGCATTGGGCTCTGTGCTGGTGGAGTGGAGCCTGGAGCCTGCTTTGAGTTGTATCTACCCTCTCTCTCTGCCCCTCCCCTACTCACTCTCTGTCTCGCTCTCAAAAATGAATAAACATTAAAAAATTTTTTTAAAAAGTCACACAGAGAAAGACAGATACCATATGTTTTCACTCTTATGTGGATCCTGAGAAACTTAACAGAAGACCATGGGGAAGGGGAAGGAAAAAGAAGAAGTTACAGAGAGGGAAGGAGGCAAACCATAAGAGACTCTTAAAAACTGAGAATAAACTGAGGGTTGATGGGGAGTGGGAGGGAGGAGAGGGTGGGTGATGGGTATTGAGGAGGGCACCTTTTGGGATGAGCACTGGGTGTTGTATGGAAACCAATTTGACAATAAATTTCATATAAAAAATAAAAATAAAATAAATTAAAAAAAAGAACATCAGAAATTCTTGGCTCAGCTGGTTTGGGGTGACATTTTCTCTGGCCCCTATTTATATGTTGCATAAGACTATCTCTCTGGTATTGCAATGTGGACTAAAGCGTATCGCCTGGCACTGGATAGCACAGGGTCCCAAGGCTGGGAGGGTTCTCTGAGGACTGTCTCCAAGAGGAACCTCTCTGGCCACGTAGGCATCCAAGACAGGCCCTCAGCCATCAGTAATACTAGTGATACTGTTTTATTTACAGGGGAAAGTGAGGCTCAGAATGGTCATGTGACCCTCTCAAAAACTAGAATCCAGGTCTCTTGACTTCCTATCCAGGGAGCACCCATAGTGTGTCCCAGACACAATGAATAGAAGAGGCAGAGAGAACATTTTGTGCAACAGAAGGAGTAATACTCCTCCTGCAATAGGAGATGCTCCCAAACATGTTGAACACACAGAGGTAATGTGCTGGGGATGCTAGAAGAATCAGACGCAGTCCCTGTCCTACAGAGCTCCCATCTCAGAAAAGGCTTTATTTAAGGGACTGAGTCCCCCATTATCAGGAATGTCAAGCAGAGGCTGGGTGGCTGCCTGTTGAGAACGCTGCCTTCTAGCACCTGACACAGAAATTCAATAAGTTTATGGGTGGCTGATAATGCCAGAGAAGCATCTCTGGGGCCTGCCATATTCTTTCCCCAACTCCTCCTCTGGGCCCAACCAATCTGCACCAGAGAAAGCTCTGCCCAGGAGATGTGCGAGCAGCCAACAGAAAATACATGGTGGGCTTTGGAAACAGATGGCCCCAGGTTTGATCTCAGCTCTACCCCACACCAGCTCTGGGATTCTGGCAAGTGCCATAAGCCCTCTGACTCTCTGGGTTTCCTCATCTGGGAATAACAGGGGCCTGGGAGATTGTTGAAATCCACACCTGGCCACATGCCTGTCACCCGGCAGGAGTGTCATAAAAGTTGTGCCCTCCCCACCCTGGACGCCCAGAGGGCTGGGTGTGCCAGTTTTATGAATAGGCCACCTACTTTCCCTTCTTCGCTCCACCAACAGGAGGGAGAATTAGGTTAATTACACTGAGAAGAAAGACAAGAGGGTAATAAGGTCTCCAATCCCATCTTTTGTTCACAAGTTAAATAAATGTAAAAGTTCTTACCTAAATGATGTTAAAATGTTTGACCTCATTACCCTGGGTGCTGGCCTTGGCATGGGGGTTGGTCACTGAGAAGGAGATCTCGGTTATTCAAGAACCACTTCGCTTATGTAAGAATGAATGTTCATTCTTACCTTGTGAGTTGAAATGTCAACTATTTCTTAAATGCTTTTTTTGCCCCCCCTCCAAGCAAGTTCCCAGGAACATCAGGAAAGAAAGCAGCTGACGGTGATGGCACCCAAATACGGGACTATTTCTCTAAGCCCCTCTCTCTCCTTATTTTGATGTTTATAATCACACACGATACACTTCTATCACTTGAGAGCATTTTCATAATGCATCTCCACGTTCTGACATCACCTCCATGTCTGCCACGGCGAGGGGGGTATGATGTGGGCTCGAGAGCTCTTCTCCAGGCCTGGTTCTGCACCAGGGTAACTCCTCCCGTGCCCTCTCTCTGAGTCGGTTTCCTCCTCTGCCAAGGGGTGGGTTTGGACTAGATCAGGGGTTCCTAAACCCTGCTCAGTTAGCATCACAATCTGGCCTCACCCAGACCCACCTCTTGAGAGTGGAAATCTGAATATTTAATGACTCCCAATCCCCAGGCGCTGGGACGCACCCAGTCTGGCATCCAGCCAGACGAGAGTATCTTTACATTCTTTCCAGGATTGATATTCCACCTTTTGGATGACCCCAAAGAATTGATACCTGGTAATAATCTTAATCATTTCCCAATTTCTAGGCATCTGAGTTATTTTCCATTTTCCTAAATATGATTCTTTTTAAATAGGTCGTGCCAGCTACCATTTTTCCTCACTCACAGGCATCCACAGCAAACACAGAGCCCAAAGGAAAGTCCACATCCTAAAGGTCCATTAAAAAATGATGGATGTCTCAGAATCCAGGTCAGTTTCAAAGGTAGATTTCTCCTGATTCATCTCTCAGTGACGACAGGACAGGGCTGGTAGATTTGATTTAAATCTAAGTGATTTAACTCTCCAGTCAGGAGGACTCAATTTGACCAATTTTTCTCCAACAAAAGATGTGTTCTTTTTTCAGAAATATAACCTTAAAGCCTCTTTCACAGCTCAGAGACAAATGCAGCTTTCTTCTTTGTTAAAAAAAAAAAAAAAACAAAAAAACCTCATGATTTTATTACTATCCTTGAATGTCAAAGCTGGAAGGCCTAGTGGTCACCCAGTCTGACCCTGTAGGATCCCAAAGAGGTAGTGACCTTCCGAAGTCCTGCTGAGAGGTGGCGGGAGAAGGGTGGAGCTCTGGACCCTGGGCAGTGCCTTTTCACCACAGCCCTCTGCCTCCAGCTGTATTCACGGTCCTTCCCAGGAATCTCAAGGCTACAAAAGAACCCTCCACAATGCCTAGGTTTCTTCTTTTACCCAAAACTAACCAAAGAAATGGGATACAAACAGCAGCAAAAGAAGGGAAATGCTTTCCTCTCGATTCACAAGCTCAGACACTAAGGTTTCAGACACTTAGAAAGAAGACTCTCAGTTTTATAGCACTGCAACAACTAGAAAAATAATATATTTTATGCCTACAGGAAAAATGGACTGAGAAATATAGACATGATGGCGAGGTGGGATTAATGATTTCCTTCTCCGTTTCCCAAAATAGTGTTGTATTGTTTCAAAAATAAGCATAGACCTTACAAACACAACAACAGATGAAGCTCTTGGAAAGGGGACATCCAGGGACGATCGAAAAAAAACAAAAGAAAAAAAAAGGCAGCCATTGACCTTGTTTCATTTCTGCTGAATACTATGACCGTCTATTTTGGATATCTTCTCCAACAATAAGCATTCACAGCTACGCTAACAAAATACTCTGTGGTGGTTCATATGTCTGGATCTACAATGACTTCAGTGAGGGCTCTGAGGGGGTCTCTCCCCTCGGATATTGCCAGAACACCAGACTCATTTGGAAGATAATCAGGTGTGGTCTTGCAATAATCCCTCTGCCGACTTGAATTTCCACTTGTATTTTCTATGGTGTTTTTTGTTGATTTTTCCAATGTTTCGGTCTTGTTTCCCCAAGAATCAAGATAATGGCCTCGTTTTAGCTAACTAACCCCCTTGCTTGAGTAGCAGTGTAGCATAATCCAACTAAATGACCAGGGACAGTTTTCTGCTCCACACCCCATGCTAATTGGGTGACCGAGGGTCAATGAGTCAAACCCTACTTAACCTGTTTCCCCATCTTTAAAATGGGGGTTAAAAGAATACTACCTACCTCATAGGGTTAACTCAGTTGGTGTTTTTTAAATACCTAGAATCGTGCCTGGCATAGAAGAAGTACAATATAATTGATAAATTTTAAAATACTTTCACCAGCCCAAAAGTTAATGAGGTCATCAGCAAAATCCCAGATAGTGGGGAACACTACAGGACAAATGACCCAGTTTCATTATCAAATAAATTGCAAGGAGAAAAAAGAAGAGTGGAAGGAAGGAGATGAAGGGGGACCCTACCGATTAAAAGATGTTTTCAGAGTTATTCACACATTTATGTTCGCAGCAGCATTATTCACAACAGCCAAAAGGTGTAGGCAACACAAGTGTCCACCAATGGATGCATGAACGAGATGTGGGATATAAATACAATGGAACGTTATTCGGCCATAAAAAGAAATGAAATTCTAACACAAGCTGCAATGTGGATGAACCCTGAAGACATTATGCTCAGGGCAATAAGCCAGTCACAAAAGACAAATTCTGTATGATTCCACTTATATGAGGTACCCAGAGTAGTCAAATTCATAAAGACAGAAAGCAGAGTGGTGCTGAGACATGTTCTTTTTTTCAGAAATCTAACTTAAGGCCTCCTTTATACCTCAGAGACAAATGGAGCCTTCGTCTTTGTTAAAAAAAAAATTCGTAAGTTTATTAGTGTCCAAGCATCCTTGAATGTCACAAATGGAAAGGCCTAGTGGTCACCAAGTTTGGCCCTGTAAGATCCCAAAGAGAAAGTGACCTTCTGAGGTCCCACTGAGAGCTTATAGAATAGACTTTCGGGCAAGGATAACAAAAAAGTTCTAGAGATGGACAGTGGTGATGGTTGCACAACAATGTAAGTAAACTTAATGCCTCTGGACTATACTCTTAAAAATGGCCTAGGGGCGCCTGGGTGGCTCAGTCGGATGAGTGACTAACTTCGGCTCAGGTCATGATCTCACAGTTTGTGAGTTCGAGCCCTGCGTCAGGCTCTGTGCTGACAGCTCGGATCCTGGAGCCTGCTTCCGATTCTGTGTCTCCCTCTCTCTCTGCCCCTCCCCCTCTCATGCTCTGTCTCTCTCTGTCTCAGAAATAAATAAACATAAAAAAAATTTTTTTTAAATGGCCTAAAATGTGAGGTACATTTTACTATAATTTATTTAAAAGATGCTGAAAAAAACGTATCAACCAATCACAACATGTGGAATTGGTTCAAAGTAAGCTAAAAAATGCATGACATTTACAAAACAACCAGCAATGTGAATCCTGACTGGATATTTTACAATATTAAGGAATTAATGCTGATTTTTTTTTTAAGATGTGGTAATGGTTTTCAAGAGCCCTTATCTTTTAGAGGTACCAACAAAAACATTTACAAATGAAACTGTTTAAGTTGTGAGATTAGCTTCAAAATAATAAGGTATGAGGGGAAGAAGAGGATTGGAACAGTCATAAAACAGGACTGGCCCCAGGGTGATAATTGTCGAAGCTGTGTGACAGGTACGTAGGGCCCTTCATACTATTCTGTATGTTTGTAAGTTTCCATCACAAAATAAGGTCAAATAGTTTCTCAATGGTCTAGAATGGTTCCTGACACACCACTGCTGTAGGATGACCGCGGGTTAGTGTCATCTTTGGTTAATTCCAGTCCCAAGACCTAAGGAATATGGAAAGGCACACAGATCTTCCCTCGAATCTTCCCTCTGCATTCTTGGCTCCAACTCAGGCCTTCCGATTGCTCATCCATCAAAGGTGCTACAGGAGTCAATAGCCTCACGGTCGGAGAGCACTTTTCATCTGAATTAACCTCATTTTAGAGATGAGGATCCGAGTCCCAGAGAGTTTAGTGAGTCTCTCGTGGCCGCTGGCCTCAGAATCACGACAGAAACCTGGATCTGTGGCTACGAAGCTGTCCTGTTCCCCACCCCCCCCCCCCGGCTTCGCCCCCACTCCAAGCAGCCACCTTTCTCCTGCTCCCAAACACAAAGACTTGCTTTTTCTGTCCTCCTCTCCTTCAAAGTGAGCCCAGAACCCACTTCCTACCAATCTCCCTCAATTAGGCTAAAGCCTTTCCACTAGTGTTTCCTAGGTGAGTGGGAATTCTCACTCTCCTCTTCCAGGTTTACATTTTGAGGTTGTGGGTCCTCTTCCAGGCACTGCAGGTCAGAAGAACGGCCACCAGGTGGCCTTACCAGGTGGCTTTAAGGTCTGAACAGCCAGGCTTTCCAGTCCTGTTCCCCAGGAGCCGGGATGCTCAGCCCTGGCGGCACATTCACATCACCAGGGGAGATCTGAAAAGCACCAAATGCCAGGGCCCCACCTCCAGAGATACTGACCTAATTGGTCTGGGGTGGCCCCAGGCATCTTGTTTTTTTTAAACTCCTCAGCTGTTCTAAAGTGCAGCCAAGGTTTCTGAAGCAGCCGCAAAGACAACAGAATCCTTTTCTCAAATTCTCTAGCCTTCTTCACCTACGAGATGGGACACTTCCTTTTCTTTAAATAAATGGCAGAAATAAAACTACCATTGGCACAAACATGAAGGCATAAATGGAACACACAGTAAATACTGGTTGGGAAAAGTGACTAAACTAGCCCAAGATCTAAAGAATGCAATTTTTGAAGTTCCCAGGTAGAATGAGCTATCTTCAACGGTCTCCCCCCTTTCTGTCCCAGCTCTAAAAGGGGACACTTCTAACTCTTCTTCCTGGGTATTAATTCAAAGGCCACCAGGATATGAAGTCATCCCTCTGTCCCTGGTGGCTGTCCCCACAGCCTCTCTCCTCCATGCCTAAAGGGGTTCCCTAGGGGTTTCCAGTGAAGAGGTACACACACACGCACACCCCTCATATATCTACTTGTCTCCATTGCTAGGCTGAGGCCATGGAAAATACTAGTCTTCAGCGTCATAAATAGTTAAAACTATCTTTTTTCCCGGTCAGATGGGAAGGGGATCCACACACAGAGAAACTGAGCTCTAACATTATCGCATGCATGTGATATGCCAGGTACTAAGCCCTGTAAGTGTATTCTGTATTCCCATTTCATCCGCAAGGAAACGGAGATCGGAGGGATTACACTCAAGGTCACAAAGCTCATCTGGGACGGCCCTGGGTCTTACATTCTGGTTTTCAGACTCCAAATTCAGTGGGCTTTCCATCGTAGAGCCATACCCGTCCCTCTCGTGTGCCCGCGCGGCATGTGCACAGACCCGGAGCCACAGTCGCTGGGGAGAGCAGACCCATGGAGCCTGGTGGGGCGCTTGTGCATAGCACAGGCCACCTTTGGTGCCCACTCTTCACCAGGCACCACGGAAACAGAGCTGAGTGCCGTTCTGGGCCCCTTGCAGCCGAGGCACCGCTCCATCACGGCCCTTCTCGCTGCCAGCACTGTGGTCTGTTGCAAGGTGCGAGCTCCTGTGAGGGCCACGACAGGGGGCAGAAAGCATATCATTTTCACCATCATTCACTCACTCAACAAATACTTATTGAGTGCTTTCTGTGTGCCACACAGTGTAGGCTCAACAACGTGCTGATATGGAGCGAATGTACTGGTGGTGAAAACAGGTATGAGTCTAAGAGTTACACAGATATGCGGGCAGTTGCAAGCTGATGAGTATTACGGAGAAGTACGGGTCGCTAAAGAACAGAGAGCAAAAAGAGAAGTACCTGATCAGAAGGGCCAAGGTAGGCTCCCCGAGGAAGTGGGGTCAGAGCTGAGCTCTGAAAGATGTTGTTGGGGTTCACCAGACAAGGGGCAGTGGGCAGCAGGGTGCTGCATGAAGAGGAACTACGTGGCATGTACCAAGACCTAAAACAAGGTATAGAGGCCAGAGTGCCGAGAGCAAGGGGACTGAGGTAAGAGAGAAGAATGGGGATTAAGTGGGGACTGGTCCATGCAGGACCTTAAAAGTGCTGTGAAGGATTGTGGTCTTTATCTGGAGGGCCATGTGAGCCACTGGGGGCGAGGGGTCCTAAGCAAGGAAGTGAGTTATCCACTTCGATTCTGGAAATCTTATCTGGCTGCAGTGTAGGGAATGAACTGAGAGTGGGTCAAAGTGGATAGAGGGAGACAGAAGGTCAGTGCAGCCGCCAAAGAGCTGCATGGTGGTGGCCAGGAGCAGGGCAGGGGCAGAGGCGAGAAGTAAATGGATCCCGGAGATATGTAGGAGGGATATAGTGGAGAGGAGGAAGGGGTGTGAAGGACGACCTCTAGCCTCCAGCTTGCAAAAAACAGATGGATGGTGGGGCCATACCCCAGGAGGGGGGACCCTGATGGAAATGCACAGCCAGGGAGTAGAGAGCGAGGTGCTGCGATCACACACAACACGCTCCATCACTGGGCTCGGCCCAGCCCCGTGTTGCCGTCTTATTATGAAGAGAAGAAAAAACAGTTGAGCTGATATTTTGAGTAATAAGTGGGCAAGTACTTCAACATTTAATTTATATGTCACTAGTTTCAAAACTCATTTTAAAACCTTCCTATAATCTTACCAGGTTTACGTACACTGACATTATAACACCCAAATTATTTCTGATCTAAAAATAATTACCCCGTATGTTGCTTTGCCTGGAAAAGTGTTGAGAGAAATTATTGGCAAGGAATGTTTTTCCATTGCCAAAGAACAGTGAGCCAATTACCAGCTATGCCTTAACTCATCTCATCCATTCTTAAGAAAACCTATCAGAAGAGAGACATGTGCATTTCAGAATGAGGATGTCCCAGCAGGAGGGCAGAGCACTGTGAAGTGGTTATGGAAACATGAAATATAGGGAGACCCAGACAAGAATCAGACAACAGTTGGGAGGTCTGTTAACAGGCAGGTGGGTTAAGGGTACTGGCAAGACCAAGCAGTGCTTGGATGCCGGATCACAGGTTGCAAACTGGTAGCTCTTGGGCCAAACTCAACCTTAAAATATCTTGTTTGTCCCATAGAGTACCATTTTCAAAAACTGAGCCAAGATTTTAAAAATCCAAATTTCTGGCTTTTCTTGAAACATCTGTAGTAGATCTGGCCAAACTGGGCCGCCCTCCCATGTGGGAATGACCACCTGAAGCTGAGGAGCCAGTGCCCTTTGGCTGGGCAGGGCTCTCCCATCCACCATGTCCCTATGACTACTCATCTTTACCCAGCAGTAAGCGTCAGCTGATATTGATCACTGCACTTGCAATGCTGCGTTTCTACGGTGAAGAAGTATTTCTCTGTACCAACGTCTTTATTAAAAGTGGGAAAACAAAACATAAACCAAGAAGACTGCATGTTTCCAAGAAAAATAGAAACAGCCTATTTCTTACCAGAATTAAAAACTATTCCAACAGGTGCAATTCACAAAGTGTGTCTGTGTCGATTTCTCTTATCCCTGCTCTCCTCACTCATTTATATTACCTGCCCAGTGCCTGCCAGCCCCTGTATGCTCCTCAATTTGCAACCTCGCAAGGCACTGAGGCCCCAGGTCAGGGATTCAGATACAAAGAAGAGACTCCATTCTTGGGGAAGGGGATATGAAAAAGACATGACCACAAAAGACACCAGTGTTGAGTAATTAGAACCAGGATCCAGGGTAAGGGCCAATTCGGCCAACTCAATGCTAATGATGATTCTGACCATGATAGTCACGACAACTGTTACTTATCACTGACTGTGTACTAAGCACCATGCTAGGTGCTTTACGTCTATTCCTTTTAACCCATTTTGTAGATGAGAAACCTGAGGCCCAGAGAGGTTAGTCATTCACCCACAGTCCTGTAACCAATCAGTAAGGCAATCAGGGTGCAAACTCCAAACCCAGGGTCCAGCACCAGTGGTTTTTCCACTGGAGATGCACATCAGAATCACCCAAGGAGATATTCAGAAATACACAGGCCTGGGGCCCCACCCCAGAAGATTCTGACTTACCAAGTCTGAGTGGAGCCTGGACAATGCTATTTATTTACAGAGCTTCCCAGGAATTCTGTATGCACAGCCCTGGTGGAGAACCTTATGCCTCCTTGTTCCATGAATGAACGCTGGAGTGAATTGTCTGACACAAGTAAAACAGGCTAGCTTTCCCCATCAGCTGGTGTTACCAGGACCTGCCTCACAGCAGACTCTTCACGTGAAGACAAGTGCTTGTTCCAATCCATCACTCTGTCAGCCCCACAAAGGCAGAACCAGCATCTGTCACACAAAAAGCCTTTCTTTTTTCAACGAGGCACCCTAAAAATGGCTCTCCCAAAGTACCAGTGACAGTATCCTTCGGGGCTATATGTACCGAGTACTTTATTCCAGTAATGCAGAAGGGAGACACCCTAACTTGGGGATCTGCGGGCAACCTTGGACCTCATGAATGCCACGTGGTAACAGCTGTGGCTCATAGTGATCACAAGCCACACACATTCAAGTTGCGGGACCCCAATTTATTCTCCCTCTGGGCAAAATACTCCAAATCTGGTCACACCAAAAGCTGACTTTATTACAGCTTCCGAGGTGATGTCACCTGAGCCAAGGAAAACTTAGCATACTTCTCTTGAGCAGCGAGGTGCTGTAGATGTAGATGATGGATATAGTCTTGCTTTGGCCACTAGGAAGCCCAGGACCAAATTTCTGATTCACTTCTAGCAATTGTGCATGTCCTTGTGCACACATTCCTCTGTACTCACGTCATTCCACTCTTCATTTTATGAGCTTTCCCTTGGCGTCTTTACCGATTCTCCAGCTGATCTATTTTAAACCATTATGCTATGGAAATGTTCATAAATCTTTTTTGTTTGTCTTACATTTTTAACATTGTTTTATTCACTGCAGAAAACTAAAAGATATAGATCAGGGGTCCGCAAACTTTTTTTGTAAAGGCCCAGAGAGTAAATATTTTAGTATTTTGCAGACTAGATGGTCTCTGTCATACATTCTTTTTTTAACAACCCTTTTAAAAATGTAAAACCGTTCTTAGCTTGCAGGCTTTAAAAACAAGTGCTGTCATTTACTGACTTCTGATACAGATTAAAAACTGTATTAGGCCATACCTTACTAGAAATAACCACTATTCAAATTCTGGTTCATATCCTTTAAGACATTTTTATATGCATATTTTACTGAGATCTGGATTATACATACTATTTTGTGACCTGCCTTTTTCATTTAATAATAAATCATTAATATTTTTCTATGTCAAAACTGGATACAGAAAGTATTGTATAGATATATCAATATTTATTCAACCAATCCTCTCTCCTTGAATATTTAGAAGTGCCCATTTTTCATTATTATAGATTATGCTCCAATCATCATCTTAGGATAAGGTCCTAGAAAGGTTATTTCTAGATCAAAGAAGGTACATATTTTAAAGTCATTTGATAAATATTCTTAGACGACTCACCAGACTCACCAATTTACACAGTATTCCCACCAGCTGTCTCTCTCCAGAAACTGCTCAGAGCTCAAAGCCCGAGGCCCTACCCCTCTGCAGAAGTAACCCACACCCAGTGTGAAAGTACCAAAGCCAGGCCCCCTGCCCCAATCTGGGACCACTCCAGAGCTCCCTGGGGAACTGACTGAGGCTCCTCTACAAATGCATTGTAGTTCAAGCTCTCCCCTTGCCCAGTCCTGATCCCCTCCCTCTCTTACAGGTGTTATTCCTCAAAGCACCTGCCAAAAAAAAAAAATTTCCTGTATGCAAATCTCAAAGTTTTAGTTTCCCAGGGAACTCACCCTAAGGAACTGGCTTCAGAAGTAGCTCTGGGAAGCAGAAGCGAGTATGAGATTTTAGAGGTGGCACCGAGAACCCCACGTTTGGTGGGAGGTGAGGCACTCACAGCCCACACTGAAGCGGTACAACTAGACCGTTCACTATGGTGAACTGGGATGGGACGTTGGTAGGGGCCAATACTACAGGCATTTGACAGGTTCCAGGGGAGTAGTAACTAGGAGATCAGGATGCACTGGCTGCCAGTGGGTACAACCGATGTGCTGGAGGAAGACAAAGAGAGGCTAAGAACGATTAATCATCAATTGAAGCATGAAGATCAGAGGCCTGCCTTGGGAACGTACAAAGACACTAGCATCTCATGCAGGGGACGCACGGGAAAAGCGGAGTGTCAGACCCGGGACTCCTATAAAAGGGTAGTGGAGCTCCAGGAAGGCTGCATTCTCAACCCTGATAAATCTGCCATGCCTAAATCAGGGCTCTGACTGGGAATATGGGCCATCAGACTTGGAGGGGAGACATCAGGACGATGCGCTTGAAAACCTGAATCCTCAGACTGTCCTGAGCCCTCTGGGCCTGCAGGTGTGATGCACTGCTCGCTATGGTAGGCTTCAACATGATCCGGAAACGGCAGTATGTACGTTCCCCGCTCAGGATTCATCCCCATCTCCTTTCCTGACCACGAGGCCAGAAACTAGAGTCAAGTCACTGTTAACGCCAAGGCGCTGCAGGACCGAGCCAGCGTGCACACAGGAACGAGAGGTTAACTACAGGCCTGGATTCTGAGGGTGGTGGATTGGGGGTGGGGATGGGGGACACTAAGTTGGTTAAGGGAGAGTTTCTCAATACGAGAGGACCCTCCCATGACACAGGATCTAAGACCCTGGCAAGCGACCTGGGAAGTGTTAACACAATGGCTCTTAGAAGGGCCAGGACTCTCAGGGAAGTGGGCATACTACCCTGGCTACACTGCCAAGGCCAGAAACCCTACATGGAGACCGTGTTCTGTGGGGGAGGGAGGCACAGGGGCCCAGCATCAGCAAGATGCTCAGTGGTGGCTCTCTCTTCTGTAGGCCAGAGCTGATGGCAGAAAATGCTGATCTAGACTGGGCTCTCTGACAGCAACAGGGATGACGGGGTCCCTAACACTAAGAGGCCAGACAGCAGCACTTAACTGCTAAAAGCAAGGTGGGTGCAATTATCCTAATGAATGACAAGGTCAGCGTGGCAGTCAGAGGGCCCGCTCCGCAGAGATCCAGGAAGATGGTTACCAGAACACAGGATTCCTAGGGGGAAGACAGGTGGGTAGCCAATAAGTATTGCTGAATGTATACAACCAAAAATTAAAGGATCACGAATGGGTGATCGGGAGGCTGAAGGCAGCTGTCCCACAGACCTGAAAACCTCTGCTCTGAAGGAGAGGTTAGGGATTCCCATGAGGAAGGACCCTATCACAACAGCCAGTATATAGAACAAGGTTTCTCTCAGTGTCTCCCCCAGAGGGACTCACAGAATTTATTCCTGTAATCAGAAACTTGGGAAAGAGAAAGACCCAGACGTTTCAAAGATGATTAAGCCCAGGGTCTGAGCTGATGTCAATATCTGAGGACCCCAAGGGTCACCATGGCCCCCCTGTTAGAATGGAATTAGATGGGGAGAGCCAATGAAAGCAGTTCCGGCCCAGGTCCAGGTCATAATGAGTCTACTAGGTTCACAGACTCTCCAGTGGTTATGCCTCCAGGTGATCCACTGACCTCTCAGTGGTCCTTTTCCCAATTTTGACAGTAAATTGTCAGCGCAGCACTCATGGCCTCAGAAGCACATGGGGGGTCAGAGGCCCAGGGCCCTTAGAGTCACCCCACCTCGTAAGCCACCTAGACCGCAGAGATACCCGGGTATCCACGATAGAGAGCAAAGGGGAGAGGTTGGTGAGTAACAGGCATCCCCAGAGACCAGCTGTAGTTGGGGGTGGAGTGGGGGACTGTATGTGTCCTTTCTCTTGGCGTTTCCTAGGAAGAGACTGCAAAAATGTGGAGATGCTCCAGACAGGGTGAACTTACTGCTCAAAGGAAATGACTGCAAATGGCAGAGCACCGGATGAGATGGGATACACTATGGTGCACCGCCCAGCCGCTCCCCTTCAGGACCCAGACACCCCTTCCCCCAGCTGCAGGCAGTGCCGGCTGGCTGAGCTCTCTCCGGGACCCGCCCTCAGCCAAAGTGAGCCACGGTACCCAAGCTTTCGTCCCCTCCCCAGGGACAGCCCACATCCAGTCATGCGTCCACCTGTCCTGGCTTCACAGCCCCCTGTGGGATCAGCTGAGGCCTGTGCTGCAACTGCCCCACGTTCAACCTCTCTGCCAGCTTCCCTCATTCCCTGAAGGTGCTGCTCCAGAAAACAGCCCCGCAGTGTAAACCTCCTGCTTGAAGACCTCCGCTCAGATTCAGGGGCCTGGGGAAACTGACCTAAGACCTCTACGTTGTGAACACTGACCCTGGCTGTTTACGGCTGTAGTGGATCCTGTGGGGCACACCCCCCCATCCCCGGCTGCTGGGAATATCTGCGGCTGGTGGCTCACCACTGAGTCCCTTACAGCCTCAGGGAGCCGCCTCATTCCAGGGACCAGCCTCGGGCTGATGCAGAGAAACAAAGGCTCATTGCCTCAGTTCTGGACAGCCCTGAATCAGGGCCAAGGCAGCTCTGGTGGGGGGCAGGGCGGGGTGGGGAAGGTTCCAAAGGATCAGCTGAGGCTTCAGTTGAAACCGCCCAGCTGGTAGGCTCCTCCCTCTGCCCCCTCCCGCCCTCCTCTGCCACCACTGATCCTCCCCAGGGCACTCACCAGTAAAACTTTTGCACGCACTTCTAACATCTCAGAGTCTTTTTCCCTGGAAGCCCAACCTAACATCAGGGTGGCTTTGATCTTCAGACATGTTTAAATTTTATATTCAAATCAGCCTTTCCTTTGTGGCTCCCCATTTTTGAATTGGGCTATTGTCACATTTGAACTTTTTTTAATGTGATTGACCAATCTTCCTCAACACCTTCTGCTGAACAGCAGCTTTTCTCAATTATTTTACATACTACATTTATTATATATGACATTATTGTATTTATTCGGTCAGGCTTCTAGAGTTTCTATTCTGTTTCACTGACCAGTCCATTTCTTTCTAGTTTTGGAACACGCTGTTTTAATTAGTGTAGCTTTGTAAGTCACTTTATTAGCTGCCGTTTTGTTTTGTTTGTTTTGTTTTGCAGTTCCTTGAATCATTTTTCGGAACATGGCAGAACATTAATACCATAAATCTTTTCTTCTTAATTTTTTTAAATGTTTATTTATTTTTTGAGAGAGAGACACACAGAGCACAAGTAGGGAAGGGGCAGAGAGCAGGCTCCAGGCTCTGAGCTGTCAGCACAGAACCTGATGTGGGGCTTGAACTCACAAACTGAGAGATCATGACCTGAGCTAAAGTCAGGCTTACCCAACTGAGCCACCCAGGCGCCCCAGTACCATAAATCTCAATATCTGAGATGTTATTGATTCATCATTCCACAAATGCCTAAGAGCACACAGAACATGCAGAACAAACCAGGGCAGGGGACTCATCCCCAGCCACTGGAGTACAGATGGGCAGGAAACACTAAGTGCAAATCACGGGGAACCTCGTACAAGGACTCAGGAAAGGCCTCCTTGATGAGTGATGTTTGAGCTAGGATCTCGGGTAGGTAGAAGTAGAAGAATTTATCTGGGAGAGCTGAGCAGGGTATAGACCCGGTGGAGGTGGAGAGGATGTGCTCTCAGCAAAGGGTAGCATGTCCTGTGGGCAGTCTCCAGCTGAGATGGGATTGGGAAGAAGGTCCAGACCACAAGAGCCAACTAAAGGATTTTGGACTTTTTCCTAAGAGCAGTAGGAGGCCACTGAAGACATTAAAAAAAAAAAAAAAACAAAACCCAACAGCTTATTGAGATACAATTCACCCCACATGTATAATTCAATGGTTTTTAGTATATTCACACATATGTATAATCACCATGGTCAATTTTAGAAGGTTTTCATTACCTCAAAAAGAAGCCCTGTACCCTCTGGAAACCACCCTCTGCTTTCCCAGCTCTAAGCAACCACTCATCTACTTTCTGGACATTTCGTATGAATGGAATCATATAATATGTGGTCTTTTGTGACTGGCTTCTTTTTCCACGTAATATTTTTTAAGGTTCATCCACATTGTACATCATTCCTTTTTTCTTTCTTAGAGAAACAGAAAGCGTCCAAGCACGAGCTGGGGAGAGGGGTGGTGGGGGAGAGACAGAGAGTGAGAATCTTAAGCAGCCTCCACGTTCAGTGCAGAGCCCTACATGGGGCTTGATCCCATGACCCTGGGATCATGACTTGAGCCGAAATCAAGAGTCAGATGCTCAAATGACTGAGCCACCCAGGCACCCCATACATCATTCCTTTTAATGGCCAAACAATATTCTGTTTTATGGATATATAACAATTTGTTTATCCATTCATCAGAATGGGCATTTAGGTTCTTTCTACCTGATTGACTATTATAAATAATGTTGCTATAAACATTCATGCATAAGCTTTTGTGCAGAGAATACGTTTTCATTTCTCTTGGGTATATGTCTACAAGTAGAATTGCTGGGCCATATGACAACTCTATGTTTAATAATTTAAGGAACTGCTAGGCTGTTTTCCAAAGCAGCTGCACCATTTTCCATTCCCATCAGCAGTATATGAGGGTGCCCATTTCTCCACATCTTCTCTAACACTTGTTATTACCTGCTTGCTGATCGTAGCCATCCTAGTGGGTCTGAGGTAGCATCTCACAGTGATTTTGATTTGCATTTGCTCTAATCACTAAAGGCTTTTAACTGAGGGCCTGATACCATCAGACTTTTGAACGGCTCGCTCCGGAAAAAGGATGTGAGGACAGAAAGAAGGGCGTGGGACTGCAGGTAAGACACCATCACAGCTGCCTCGGGAAGATGACGGCAGCTTGGGCTGTGGCGGAGAAGGTGGCCAGAAGGGCACAGCTAGAGAAATAAGGTTAAAATCTACAAGGCCTGGATACCACTGGATGAGGGCACGAGGGAGGTGTCAGGTTCCTGGTTTATAGAAGTGGGTGGATGGTGGAGTCCTCACCAAAGGAACACAGAGGTTTGGGTTTTCATTGTGATAAAATACATATAACACAAAAATCATCATCATCACCACTGGTAAGTGTATAGTTTAGTGTGGGTATATTCACACTGTTGTACAACCAATCCCTAGAATTCTTTCACCATGCAGAACAGAAACCCTAAACCCGTTAAACAACAACTTCCCGTCTTTCCCCCTGCTAGCCCCTGGCAGCCACCATCCTACTTTCTCTCTCTATGAATTTGACTATTCTAGAAACCTTACACGGGGGCGCCTGGGTGGCTCAGTTGGTTGGGCGGCCGACTACAGCTCAGGTCGTGATCTCATGGTCTGTGAGCTCGAGCCCCGCGTTGGGCTCTGGGCTGACAGCTCAGAGCCTGGAGCCTGCTTCCCATTCTGTGTCTCCCTCTCTCTCTGCCCCTTCCCTGCTTGCTCTCTGTCTCTCTCAAAAATAATAAACATTAAAAAAAAAAAGAAAGAAACCTCATATGGTATTTGTCTTTTTGTGACTGGCTTATCTCACTTAGCATAATGTCCTCAATGTTTATCCATGTTACAGCATGTGACAAATCTCCTTCCTTTTTAAGTAAATACACAGAAATATTTTTTGTTGACCACGAAAAAGCACAGGTTTATCCAAAACGCTCTCTTCTTCAATATTGTGGCTCTAAATTTTAACCTAAGCCTTCTTCAGATTCAGATTCTAAAGATTCTTCCAACCCAGTGCTTGCTTTGGCCAGACGTGCATAGCATTATGCTGACACCCTACTGTTGACCCAAACTTCGTAACCTTGACCCCTTTAGCGTCTCTCAAATTGACAATATGGTTTTCAGACAATCTGAAAGATAAAAGGTTTTCCTCAGAATTTCTTATTTGGTTATTTGCTGTCATTTTGATTTAACTAAATTATCTATTGGTGGAAACTAAACAGTTTCTCCTGAAAATCAGTCCTAAGCTTTTCATGATTTGGGGCACTTGGTAGACCTCCATGACACAAAAGTTGCTCACATCTACCTCCCTTAACTCTGAAAATTCTATGATCTATTCTGAGAGATTTGGCAATTTCTGCTGCCTTTAATCATCTTGCCTGGCATGTGACAGGCAATCTTCTGCATTCACAATAATTTTATTACTTCATTATGGTGTAATCTTTTAGAACACATAATAAGCAACAATTCGGGAATCCAAATGCAAGTTAGAATCCAAGTGAGCCTCCAACGAAATAAGTGACCATAGCAACTGAGGTGGAAAATAGATGAAGCCTCATCTACACAAAGATGATGATAAGCTTCATCAGAGCTCAGTCCTTGGCCTGTTGGCAGGACACATTCTGGTTTCAGAAGCATTAAAACATCGAGGGAAGATGTGCATCTTAGAATCAAGAAGATACAGTGCATAGAGAGAGGCGAAAGGAACATAAAGAATGTCTATGTACCACAACAGAAAGTACTAGCAGGTGCTAAGAGAATGAAAAAACGCAGGACAGGCAACAACCACACACAGCACCTTTTATGCTCAAGAGTCCTAGAGCAGGAGCAAGAAACCCTCCATGCTTCACAAAACTCCCCAGAGTAAAGCAGAAGACAAGCAATGAGGATTGAGATGAAGCTCTGGAATCGTCAACAGAAGATTAAAAAGTACTGGGGCGCCTGGGTGGTTCAGTCAGTGGAGCGCCCGACACTTGATTTCGACTCAGGTCATGATCTCACGGTTTGTGAGTTCAAGCCCCACATAGGGCTCATACTGACAGTGCACAGTCTGCTTGGGATTCTCTCTCCCTCCCCCTCTCTCTGCCCCTCCCCTGCTTGCTCCCATGAACTCTCTCTTTCTCTCTCTCTCTCAAAAATAAATAAAATTTTTAAAAAATAAAGGGGCAACTGGGTGGCTCCGTCAGTTAAGCATCTGACTTCAGCTCAGGTCATGATCTCATGGTTTGTGGGTTCGAGCCCCACGTCGGGCTCTGTGCTGACAGCTCAGAGCCTGGAGCCTGCTTTGAGTTCTGTGTCTCTCTCTCTGCCCCTCCCCTACTCATGCTGTCTCTCTTTCTCTTTCTCTCTCTCTCTCTCTCTCTCTCTCTCTCTCAAAAATAAACATTAAAAAAAATTTTTTAAAGTACCACATCCGAGAAATGGGATGTTCATAATGCTTATCTCTGAGAAGAGCGGAGTAAGGGAGAACATCGGTATTGCTTGTAAAATTTTCTTGTTTTTGAAATACATATGAACATACATATGAAAAAAATTTTTTTAAAAAGGAATAAAATATTTTAGAAAAAAGTACAAAATGGCCAATATGAAGAAAGTAAATACAGTTATTTCTGGTGTTTACATGTAGAAACCTTAGTTCCCTGAAAATAAGTGCCTAAGGGCAATTCGTGTCCTGAAGATTGTGAATAAACGAGGCCTCACTGCCCATGGAAGCCTTGCGTGATTGCCAACGTCAGCTTGGTTTTGCTATAAATCAGGGCCGCACGAACAAAACAAGTCCCCTGTCTGGCCTTACACTCGGTGTTCATTCTTCAGCTACTGTCTCTGAAGGTCACAAGGAGCCTGGCTGAGGAGGAGATAAATGGTGATGGTTTTTGTAAGGAAGAAGCCTCCTTTGGAGCCCACGAGTCACTGCAAATGCCATTCACACACCCCCACATCCATCTTCAAGGGAAGGAGCAGAGGTTTATAAACTTTGCTTCACAGTTAGGCACTCCTTCTGCCGGTGCTGCGGGCCTTGCATGGCTCACGCTGTTTGGTCATTTGGGTCCCTGTCACCTTCTAGGGAGGGAACAAGAAGGGTTTATAAATCTGCTTAGCAGTTCCCTCCAGCGTCCAGGTCGGCGCCTGGAACACAACAGGAACCGCACAATTTCCTTCTGATGGAAGGGCCAGCCCTCTACAAGACTCCCACGTCCAGATTCAGCGAAGTAACCTGTTCTTACGAATTGGTTAAATCCACCATCACAGCCCAGAAATCACAGGGACTTCTTTGACATTATTTGGAGGGGAATGAATACGCCCACTCGTGAGAGCCCATGAAGCCACACTAATGTCCGGGAGTATCACGGGACCCTCCACCCTCCTGCATTTACGCTTCTGTCACAAGCACTCCCACCTCAGGGGGCCCTGGGCGCTGGGGTCTGGGTGGATGGGCTGGGGTTGGCGGCCTGGCAAGCAGCAGAAATGAGCAAGAGAGGATTCTGCACCAGGGAGTCCAGTCTAGCTCTGGACACAGCCCCTGGCACATCACTCGCCCCAAGTATAGGCTCACTGCTCGTGACAGATGGAGCTGCCTCCACTGGGGTGGGTGACAGGCAAGACAAGAAGAGAGGTGACAGGCAGTGATACAGCACAGAGGAGCCAAACAGCCAAACCCTCAAGCATGACAGGGCCCTGGGAGTGCCAGCCCCAGAACCTGAGGACCGGCAGCACAGCCCTGCCCTCCGGAGCTCACGGAGGACTCACAGGCCAGGGAGCGATCATGAGTCTTGCTCAGGGACCAGGAGTGAAGCCATTTGGCTTTCCTCCAGCCCGTCTTCTCTTGGGGCCTTCTCAGGCTTCAGCTGCAGGAGTCCTGGGCACTGGGTCAGAAAGAAACCACCCTGTCTTAGGAGGGGCGCTCCACGGGCTGGGCTGTCCAGCTTGTGAAGGAGGAAACCGAGGTTCAGAGAGGAGACTGGTGTCCCCCTGCCCCGACGTCCTGGCAGTCCATAGCTGAGGATGAGGCCCTGACCCCGGGGGCCCCTACTCTGAGGGCCTTTTCCTGCTCCCACCCTGGTCAAACACATGGAGACTGAGAGGGCATGCATCTTCTCATGCTAGGAACAGGGAACCTGGAGGAAATTTCTGAGCAAGCACAGCAGGAGGACGATGGTTCTCTGGGTAATGAGACCAAAGCAGGAGTCCATGGCAGGAGAGGAAGAAGGGGGCTGGAGGGACCAGGGCCTGTTAAACCGTGGGTTAGTGTGACGAGTATGCTAACCCACAGGGATGGAGCCCTGAGCAGCAAGGCCACAAAGAAGGGTCAGGAGCGAACACTGTGAGATCCAAAAACGTGGGGGCTGACATGGCAGAAGGGTCAAGGAAAAGGAGTGGTCAGAGATGAAGCCAAGGCCCTCGGTCCGTGTGGCCAGAAGGGAAACAGTGCAGGGAAACCAGAAGGAGGAGCCACAATGGTGGCCTCAGTAATGGCCTCAGTCTTACCTCTGTAGACCTATGTGTCTGTGAAAGGAAACATTTGGTCCAAACGTCTGTCATTCTGAAGGTAGGGGGAGGTGATGGAGTACAGTCCAGTGCAGAACTTAAGAGCAACAGGTCTGGACAACTGATCTGCCTAATGGGCTTCCTCCTAAATTCTCTTACCCAAACTCAGAGTATATACACTTAAGGATCCACACAGGATACCTGACTCTTTTGCTTTTCCATAGAGATATTGGTTGAACCAATGCATTTGGGGGGGGGGGGGCGGGTATGACAGGGCGGCATGCAATATGCCACCAAATGTCCTTTCATTCAACATTAACTTGTCACCTACTGTGTGCCAGGCTTAATTTAGCACACTGTCCCCTGAGACCCTCTCTCCCTTTCTTTCTTTTAGTAATAAAACCACTTCCCACCTGTGGTAGACAGAATAATGGCCCCCAAAGGATATCCATACCCTGACCTCACACGCTTGTGAATATGTTACCTCACGTGGCAAAAGGGACTCTGCAGATGTGACTAAGTAGACACCTGGAGATGGGGACATTGTCTGAATCATCCAGGTGGGCCTGATGCAATCACAAGTCTTGCCCTCAACAAGAGGGAGGCAGGACACCAGAGTGACAAGAGGCAGGAGACAGAATCAAGAAGTTGAGTAATGCAAAGACGGGAGGGCATGCAGGTGCTTCTAGATGAAAAAGGCAAGGAAACAGAGCCTGCCCTCAGAGCCTCCAGAATAAACCAGGCCTGCCAGTTCCCTGACTTTAACAGGGCTCATTTTGTACTCCTAACCCCCAGAACCTTCTGAGGATAAATTTAGGTTGTTTTAAGCCATTATGTGGGTGTTAAATGGTTACAGCATCAATAGGAAACTAATACACCACAACTGTAAACCCAAGCTAGGCACCTGGCATCTAGCTAGAAATCAAATGTAACCATCCTCCTTTGCAGCTGGTGTGACTATATGGCCAATTTCTAAACAACAGGGTTGAACAGAAACAATGGGTACTGCTTCTGGACTGTCGTCAGCTTTAAGACGAGCTGCTTGCTCTGGACCTGTGTCCTTTCTCTTCCCCGCGTCCCCTTCTGGTGGATTGAAAAGTAGATATGGCAGTGACCCTGTTCCGACCACACCAATGCGGACAAATTCTACCAACTGTGGGACAATAAGAGTTAAGGAGCTTGAATCCCTGAATGACCTTGTGGAGCAGAGATGCCCCACCAGCCTGGAACAGCCAGGTTGTTGGTTGGGAGGGAAATAAACGTTTAACTTATTTAAGGCACTGTATTTTGGAGTCTCTTTATTACAGGAGCTTACCTATAAACCGAGCACACTGCCTAAAGAAGTCCCAATGAATGTGGACAAACACAGAAACATACTTTTACACTATTCTAGAATGGGGCTATGGTGCAGAGGTGGGCAAAGTGCCCAGCAGTACAGGAGGCCCCCCAGGGTGCAAAGGAAAAAACTCCGGATCAGGATCCAGGACCTCAGATGGTTATTCCCTCAACCTAAGCCCTCAGTCCAACCTCTCGTGCCTTACAGCCCTACAGAATAAGGGGAGCACTAAAGAGGAAACCATCATTTCACGTGGCCAACAGGACGACCGCACTATCTGAAGCCCAACTGTACCACCCTTGTCCAAGCCTCACCACCAACGGCGGTTGTTTTTGGCTCAAGAAGACAGGTCTACAGCACATCTATGTCCCCAGACACAGGCTCCTGACCAAATGGAGGTGTCTGGTGAACTCCACACTGACAAGCCCCAGGACAGATGAAGGCACGATCCAGACAACAATCTGCTCAAAACTGAAGACTGCTACCCATTGGCTTTTCCCATATTAATAACCTGAGGCCGTCTGGGAGAGGGTTACAACATCTCATAGGTATTCAATCATTGCTGCCATTTTTTCAGAACTTTTCTGGTTTTTGTGGTGGTTGTTGGCCACTTTTTCTTTTTATATCTCTTTCATTTTCAGGCATTCTCTTATGCCTGTTCTGCCATATACGTGTGTATACACATACATGTGCATATATACATATGTGTGTGTGTGTGTGTGTACGTATATAAAGAGAGAGAGAGAGAGAGGGAGGGAGGGAGGGAGGGAGAAAGAGAGAGAGAATATATGAAATTAACCCAAAATGCTTAAAGACAGGGTCTGGAAAATAGCCCTAAAACACAAGTGAAATCATATTATTTATTTGCTCAAAATCTGTGTGTGTCCCATGGCCACAAAGCCCTGTGGCATGTTCCCCTCTCCAGCTTGGTCCTGTAACACTCTGGCACTCTGTGCTGGCCCCAGGGGCCTCCTCGCTGGCCTCAAGTTCCCCATGCAAGCTGCCGTAGAGCCCCTCACCTGCTCTTCCTCTGGCCTGGACATCACAGCATCACAGGCTCTTTCTCTCTCTACTCAGTCTCCCCTCAAATGCCACCGAGAGGTCTTCTCTGGACACCAATTCCAAATAGAACTCACTCTGCCCCTAAATCATTATCCCTCATCCCCTTCCTCTGCTTTATTTTTCTTTCCTAATACTATCACCACCTGACACAGCGTCTGGCCAGCTAGTTAAGGCGGAGTATTTATTTACTCATTGCTCAGTCATCTCCTTTACTAACTAGCACGCAAGCTCTCTGTGGACAGGATATTTGTTTCATTCACTGATGTACCCCCACTGCCTACATCAGTACCTGGCACATAAGAAATGGTAATATTTGCTGAAAAAATGAGCAGTGCACCACAATTATCAATATGCAAAAAGCTGGTATTAGGAACTATTTGCTTTTGGCCAACTCATCATTTTGAACCTAATTTCCCCCTTGATCTTACTGTTTTCAGTCAAATCATTTTATTTTATTTTAATATAATTTATTGTCAACTTAGATAACATACAGTGTATATACAGTGTGCTCTTGGCTTCGCAAATAGATTCCCATGGTTCATTGCTTCCATACAACACCCAGTGCTCATCCCAACAAGTGCCCTCCTCAGTGCGCATCACCCATTTCCCCCCTTTCCTGCCCTCCCATCAACCCTTAGTTTGTTCTCTGTACTTAAGAGTCTCTTATGGTTTGCCTCCCTCTCTGTTGGTAACTTATTTGTCCTTCCTTTCCCTATGGTCTTCTGTTAAGTTTCTCAAACTCCACATATGAGTAAAAACATATGGTATCTTTCTTTGACTGACTTATTTCACTTAGCATAATACCCTCCAGTTCCATCCACATAGTTGCAAATGGAAAGATTTCATTGTCTTTCATCACCGAGTAGCATTCCATTGTGTGTGTGTGTGTGTGTGTGTGTGTGTGCGCGCGTGTATATATGTGTGTGTGTGTGTGTGTGTGTGTGTGTACACACACACACACACACACCACATCTTCTTTATCCATTCATTAGTTGATGGACATTTGGGCTCTCTCCATAATTTGGCTATTGTTGAAAGAGCTGCTATAAACATTGGGGTACACGTGCCCCTATGAATCAGCACTCCTGCATCCTTTGGATAAATTCCTAGTAGTGCAGTTGCTGGGTCGTAGGGTAGTTCTATTTTTAATTTTTTGAGAAACCTCCACACCATTTTCCATAGCAGCTGTACCAGTTTGCATTCTCACCAACAGTGCAAGAGGGTTCCCCTTTCTCCACATCCTCACCAACATCTGTTTTCCTGAGTTGTTCATTTTAGCCATTCTGACAGGGATGAGGTGGTATATCATTGTGGTTTTGATTTGTATTTCCCTGATGATGAGTGACATTGAGCATCTTTTCACGTGTCTGTTGGCCATCTGGATGTCTTCTTTTTGAAAAGTGTCTATTCATGTCTTCTGCTCATTTCTTCCCTGGATTGTTTTTTGGGTATTGAGTTTGGTAAGTTCCATGTTCATGGAGTAGAAGAACAAATATTGTTAAAATGTCAATACTGCCCAAAGCAATCTACACATTCAATGAAATGCCAATCACAATTGCACTGGCATTCTTCTCAGAGCTAGAACAAAAATTCCTAAAATTTGTATGAAACCACAAAAGACCCCAAATAGTCAAAGTAATGCTGAAAAAGAAAACCAAAGCAGGAGGCATCACAATCCCAGACTTGAGCCTCTTCTACAAAGCTGTAATCATCAAGACAGCATGGTACTGGCACAAAAACAGACACACATACCAGTGGAGTAGAATAGAGAACCCAGAAACGGACCCACAAATGTATGGCCAACTAATGTTTGACAAAGCAGGAAAGAGTATCCAGTGTAAAAAAAAGTCTCTTTAGCAAATGGTGCTGGGAGAACTGGACAGCAACATGCAGAAGAATGAAACTAGACCACTTTCTTACACCATTCACAAAAATAAACTCAAAATGGATAAAAGGCCTAAATATGAGACAGAAAACCATCAAAACCCTAGAGAAGAAAACAGGCAACAACCTCTTTGACCTCAGCCACAGCAACTTCTTACTCGACACGTTTCTGAAGGCAAGGGAAATAAAAGCGAAAATGAACTATTGAGACCTCATCAGGATAAAAAGCTTCTGCACTGCAAAGGAAACAATCAACAAAACTAAAAGGCAAATGATGGAATGGGAGAAGATACTTACAAATGACATTATCAGGTGAAGGGTTAGTATCCAAAATCTATTAAGAACTTACCAAACTCAACCGAATTATTTTATAACAGTTTGTTTTCAGCCAAATCAACCAACGGGTACTACCCTGGCGGCACCTCCAACTAGAGTCCGGCTTGTCATCTGGTGCCCTAACCACTTATTTGTGTAGAGAGCAGATCTAATTCCCCAGACAAAACTCACTCCATAGCAACTGCACCTTTACTGTGAGGTGCTTTACTGGAAAGCCTGCCTGCTGTCTGGGGAGCGGGCATAATCATGAGGTTGGTAACACCAGAGCTCAGGAAGGCTGCAATTAGTACTTGACAAGCACTCCGTGGTCCGCAATTTAAATGTCTATGGCATTGTAATTCGGTTCCTCAATGAGGCAAACGTGATACTAACCTCATCTGGGAAACTGGATGAAATGCCTCCTTGTATCGATGGCCTCCTAATTAGTGCACGTGGCAAGGTGGGGCTCCAGCCATCCCACCTCCAACTCAGGAGAGTGCCTTCTCTTTGGCATCCCCTAAATGCATGGCTCCTACACACATTGGTGGAGCACACACGGGGGGGAGCACTAGGATGGTTTTTGTTTGTTGTGTGTCCACAGTGTCTCACTTTGGCTGAGATGAATGACTGTAGATGATCTTGAGGACAGTCCCTATCCACCACCGAGATTTTGACAGTCAGAAGTTGCAGATATAAGGGGGCACCTGGGTGGCTCAGTTGGTTGAGTGTCCAACTCTTGATTTCGGCTCAGGTCATGATCCCAGGGTTGTGAGATCGAGCTCCACATCAGGCTCCACACTGAGCGTGGAACCTGCTTGGGATTCTCTCTCTCTGTTCCTCCCCCACTCTCATGTTCACTCTCTCTCTAAAAGAAATTTTTTTTAAAAAGAGCTGCAGAGAGGAAGTTGTCCACCTGCCTGCTGAACTAACTCTTTGAAATGCAAACAGTTCATATAGGAGATGCTGAAAAAGCACTTAATAAAATTCAGCCCTCATTTCTCATATAATAGAACAAAACCAAACCCTCTTAGTAAATGAGAAAGAGGGTACTTCCGGGACACAATAACGTCTGTCACAAACATGCTCAGCGGTCACTCCATCAAACAAGAAGGCCTGTGCTCACAACTTCTAGCCAGTTCTGTTCTCAAAGTTGATGACAATTCATTCCACAGACAAAGAAGCCAGGTAAAAACACTGGCAAGGAAAGGTGGAAGTTGACTACCGCTCACAAATAATATGATTGGCTACCTGGAAAACCAAGGAAACCCGTGGGAAACTACTAGAAGCATTGAGAATGCTCAGTGAGGTGGCTGGTTACAAAAGTAATATTCACACATCTAAGCCTTCTACATACCAGCAACATTTAAAAAATACAATGGCAGGGGCTCCTGGGTGGCTCAGTCGGTTGGGCATCTGACTTCAGCTCAGGTTGTGACCTCACAGTTCGTCAAGTCTGAGCCTCGCATCAGGCTCTGTGCTGACAGCTCAGAGCCTGGAACCTGATTGATATTCTGTGTCTCCCTCTTTCTCTGCCCCTCCCCCACTTGTGTGCACGTGTGTGCGAGCTCTCTCTCAATACATAAACACTAAAAATTAAAAAAAATACAATGGCAAAGAAGAACTACTATAAAGTAAAAGGATGTCAGTCACAATAGCAACAAAGATATAAAACACTCAGCTTACCTTTGTCAAAGGAGAAAGGTTTATATGAAAAGGACCACAATGTCTGGAGCTGCTCAAGAAATGTTTGTTGGGTAAATAATTACCAACTGTTCCAGAAGGGTACAAAAGAGGTAAGAGTAAAAAAAAGAGGTCCCCTGTTCCTGAGTGGGATGATTCAATAGTGTAAAACTTTAGATTCTCCCCCAATCAGTCTCTAAGTTCACCAAATTCCAATCGGACTATCAACTACATTAATTAATACTATATTTAGAACTCAACAAAAATGATTCTAAGTTTCTAGCGTAAGGATAAACAGGTGAGAATAGCTAAGAAAATCCCTGAAAAGAGAAGTATTGTTAAGGAGAGGACTTGACTTATTGGATACTAAAGTGTAATGCAAAGCTAAGGTGACTTAAATAGCAGGACACTAACCCAGAAATTGTCAGATGTACTTAAGAAACAGAACAGAAGATTCAGAAACAGACCAACTATATATAAGGTGTCATTTCCAGTAAGCGGAGAAATATGTTATCAACAAATGGCACTGGGACACTGGATTACCCATTTGGAAATATCGTTGTGGGTTCACTTCATAAGAAAATAAATTCTAAATGTATGAAAGAGTTAAATATTAAAAAATTAAACCATTATTGTAAGCAAAAGAAAAATACATTTATTATTAATATATATATTTAAATTTATATTATATTTAATGCATAAAAATGTAAAAATCAATTTCACAAATCAGTAGAAATGAGCTATGCATATTAATGAAAGTAGGCAACAGATATGACAAATGAATTCACTAAAACAGAGGGCTCATTAAACATCGAAATACATTCAACCTTTCTGATAAACAAAGAAGTGGCAAAATAAAAGCTTATCCACTGCCAGACTGGCAGAGCTTTAGTTTTTTGCATTTTAGTTAACAACATCTCCCAATATCTCCCTTACCTGCAGGAAAGGGCCCCCACCCATCACTGTCTAAGGTCAGCTCAGCAATAAATAGTGCACGATTTTACTGTGTTCCTGCAGGCAGCTGAGTGGGTGCTGATGTCCTCTATGTCTTACCTCTGAGGTCTTGGGCAAGTCTCTATGGCCTCAGATATTGTCTCTTGAAAGAGGGATAATGATAGTGTCCATCTATGTTACGAGGACTAAACAAGATGATGCATACTGAAGCACCTGACTCTGGTCCAGAGTAAGTTTTCCAGAAATGGCAGAGATAGCTGAGTTTTAAAATACTTAAATTTTGTATCCCCTTTGACTCAGCCAACGCCAGAGTCTAAGGAACTAGAATCATGGAGAGACACACATATTTTGTTTCAAGGCTGTATGCTGCAGCTTTGTTTGGAATCAGAAAAAAACTGGACACAACTCACATGTCCAATGAGAGAAGATTATCCAAATAACCTATGCCCTAGTGGAATACTGGGAAGTCCTTTAAAAATATGGAGTGGAGGTTCTGAAATGGTCCAGGTTCTGAAACCCCCTCCATGATACACAGTTCAAGAAAGAGCAGGTAACAACCAGCAGATAATCTGAATTTTATTTTTAAAAAGTGTGACGATCCGTGCCATGATAGCGACAGTGATTACGTTCGAGAGTGGGGTTATAGTGATTTTAATTTTCTTCTTTTTATTTTCATTTTACAAATTTTCTTCAATAAACATAAATTACTTCTATAATAAGATAAAAACACTACAAGTTATCTTGTTGGTTTTTTTTATGCAAACTCTCCAAATATGAAAGTTGGTTGTTAGGATGGCTTTTCACAAGATGCAAATGAGCTTGTCAGTATGCATTTCCCTTCCCAGCTGGGAAAGGTCCAACCATGGAGACGGACTCCATTAGCGTGATATTGACTAAAGTCCTGAACAGAAATTGCTCCTGGTACTCAATGGTATCTATTTATTCCTCGGTACATTTGTCCTCATTCTGGAAAAGGGGGCCTGTGATTTCAAGACAGTGTACCTATCTCAAAAGATCAAAACCAAGTATGTTTTCCAGTCCTCTACAATACCATTTTTCAAACCCACAGAGTGAAGACAATGTCTGTGGTAGAGAGAAACCTCGCCCCAGTCCACAGCTTCTCCCCTTAGCGATCTGTACTTGTGCAGTGGCCCTACCTGAATTCCCTGTCCTCCAGATGAAATTCTGTGTCTTCCTCAAGGCCAGCTGCCATCTCACCACCCACCTCCCCAAAGTGCCCGGGCCAAGTCAGGATGAATTATTCTGCAGAACAGGATGGCCATTCCTCTGCTGGCTCCTCCATTTGGTCTCATCTGCATGTTCGCCAGCCAGCTCCTGACCGCACGGCTGCCTGCCTCCAGATGACTGTGGATTTTCCTCCACGACCAGTCTGATGGCACCATCCCATAGACCCCTGGCACCAACTATGCACGTGATGTGCTTCAGAAAGACACTGGCTGCTAAGCTCCATGAGGAGAGGACCATGTTTGGTGCTCCTCACCAGCACCGAGGGCAGTGCCTGACACACAGAGGTCTTACTTCATAAGCATCTGTTGGGGGGGTGGGGGGGGGGGGTTGACCTGAAATGAAGCCAGAGTTGCTAGTAAGAGTTTTTCTTTAGTCTGTGTTCATCTTCTATGGTCATTCTGGCATCACCTTTCCCAGCACGGTTCCTGAAAGAGCCCCAGGGACTCCAGCCTACCTGGGTGGCCAAATTTACACATGCTCGCTGAGCAACAGACCCCATGTGCTTCCTCACTCCATAATGAATCATGGTCAGCTAGGGCCTTAGTCTCTACCCACCTACTCCCTTTAAGCCTCATCAACTTTGTCCTGTCCCTAAGCAGTTGCTCTTCTGAACCCAAGTGCCAGCTGACACAGGGAATCCTGGGAAAGAAATCTTGGAATCCCGGAGCGATGGAGTGAATGTATTAAGTGAAAATTTGTTTTGGAGGTAATTTTCCTAGCTTAACATCATCAGCAAGATTTGAGCAGTATGACTCTATGACATTAAATTGAAATCATTGACTACAGAATTAATATGCATCTTTCTTTTAAAGAAATTATATATATATATATACATATATATATATAATTTCTTTAAAAGAAAGATGCATATTAATATATATATATATATATTTAAGTTAAAGGCCCAGGCAAAGAACAGAGGCCTGTGGACAACCACTATAGACTACTTGCAGGTTAACCCCTTTGGGGTTTAACAATTAACAGATGCACCTAAATGGGCCATCTTCTCTACCTAGGTGCAAAGTTACAAGAGATTTTGCCAAATACCTTCATGGAGTTCACACGTGCCAGGCTCCCAGCTCCCCTGACCTAGCCAGTCTTGAAAGTCTCAAAAAAGCAGGTCCAGCAGGCCATGTTCTTGGAGAACTCAGAGAGAGCCCCAGCAGTCACCATCTTCTTTTCTAATTGTCCAGACCGCCCCCTGAGCACCCACACTGGTTAAAGCTCCTGCCCACCTAGAGGTGATACTCGTGAAGCCCTTCGTGGATGGCCGGCAGGAGCGTACGTGATCAGGAGCATACAGGAGTGTCCTGGCAGCCAGAGTGGGCCCGGCAATAGGGGAGAAAGGGAGGGTGGAAAGCATGGTGGGGATGAGAGGAAAGAGCCAAATCTGGGCCAGATGTGGATGTTGCTCTCACTGTCTCAGAAGCACGAAAGGCAGGCAACAACTTCTGGGCACTCCTGTCGGGAGACCCAGGTTCAAGTTCCAGCTCTTCTGCAGACCGTAGGTGGCTTTAGCAAGTCGAGGTTCCTTTCTTCTCTTGGTGTTTTAGTCCATCCGAGCTGCTAGAACAGAACACTACAGACCGGGTGGCTTCGAAACTATGGGAAGGTACTTCTCACAGTACCTTCTGGTACTTTCTGGAGGCTGGGAAGTCCAAGCTCAGGGCATCAGCAGATGTGGTATCTAGAAAGAGTCCACTTCCTGGCTCATGGACAGCCGTGTGGAGAAGGAAGTGAGCTCTCTGGGGTCTCTTCTGTAAGGGCACTGATTCCATTCACCTCTCACATACTGTCACACTGGTAGTCAGGATTGAACACGTCAACCTGGGGTGGGGGTGAGGAGGTACGTGCCTTCAGTCTACAGCACCGGGCCTCAGCTTTCTCATCTGTCAAAATGGGGATAATGATAAGGTGATCTGTGGGAAGTCAGGCGACTGGACCATTTGGTCTTTTGAGGTCCCTCTGAAAGCCAGGCACAAAGACAGTGGTGTATAATGGCTGTGAAGGTGGGCCCTAGAACCAGATTGCCAGGGTTTGAATTAGTCAATTATTAGCCAGGCAGGTTATATACTTTAGGCAGGTTACTGAACGTCTCTGTGCCTCAGTATTTTCGTCTGAAAAAGGGGAGCAAAAAGAATGCTTATCTCATAAGGCCTTGATTAGAATGCCTAAGATGATTTAGTACCACCAAGTGCTTAGAAGAGAGGCTAAGGCCATGGAATGTGTTCACCTTGTCGATGCTGCTGGTGCTGATGGCTTCACTTAGCCGAGTTCATGCCTGCTCCCAGGGCACAATAAGCCAGGATTCCCACACCCTGGGTTCCTGGGGGGTCTTGTACAGCTCCAAACAAGAAGAGCTGAACTGGAGAAAGCAAACCACTGCAGTCAGGAGAGGGACCAGGGTTGTCTTCTAAAATATTGTCTACTGCAGACATCTCCTAGCCTGGTTTTTCTCCAAAAGAGTCAGAATGGTAGGGACTTGTGGCACTGTTGTGTGTTCTTCCTGACGCTATTACATCAATTACGATTATTTATACCATACGGAGATCTGAAGGCTCTTAAACTGGCTTCTCATACACATCTAAACCACATAAAAACATCTTTTCAGGATATATTTATTAGTTTGCTCTGGTGGGCCCTAAATCTGACATCCTGACTTCTAACTGACACAGGATGAAAGGATCCAATTGTTCACTTTATGCCCTGAAAAGTAAATTCTGACTTAAAAACAAGAATAGATCGTTCAGTCTTTACATCCACTGTCCTATTTCTTCCCCAAACCTAAATGAGACCTACTTTAGTCCCCATTATTATCAGAACACTGCTTTTTCTGTAACTTTCATGATCTCCTTCTTCAGTTCAGACAACTACCATTGTAGGGCTGTCTCACGGAATCACTTAACAATCCTAGGTATTCCTGTCTTGACTTTTCTCCAGGGCTTTCCAGTGCCATTATCTGATTTAAGCATAAAATCACCCTGGGAGGGAAGCCAGAGAAGGTGCCCCCCCGTTTCACAGGTAAAGAAACCGAGGCTCAGAGACCCCAGCTTCCATAGAAAGACCCCAGGGTCCAGCCTTCCAACATCCTGAATTCTGAACACATCCCTTCCCTTCCTTGCAGTTCAGCCCTAAGCCATTACAACTCCCTTTCTCCAAGCAGCCAGAATGGAGTCATTTTGGTAAAAATCCAATTAAGTCTTCATACATCAACTTCTTTATCAGTGGATGTGCAAAAACCACCGTATTGCTCTGCTCAGAATCTCTTCCATCCAAATGGGTTTTAAGAATGGCCCTCCACTGGTCCCAGGAGAAGTGATCTGTGGCAGGCTGGAAAGGGGCCGGGACCTGGCAGGTTTCAAAAGGGAAGCCCCCCCAGGAGCCTTTCCAACTCCAAACCCAGAGCCAGGCCTGTTGGGGGAAGGAGAGGGCACCTAATCCTTGCCGGATATCCTGACACAGTCAAACAGGGACAGGACCCCAGGGCCAGCACAGTGTGGAGCACAACCCATGTCCAAAGGGGAAATCTGTGCAGCCACACTGGCCTCCCGTCAGCCTGACAGGCCGGGGGACATCAGCGCCAGTCTTCTGCCCTCAGACCGCACGGCCAGGCCTGCCAACCTGGCTTCCGGCTGCTGAGTTTCCACGACAGTCATTCCAGCACGGATCACTGCTGCTCTCTGCTTCCCTTCATCAAGAAAGCCATTAAGAGGAACGTAAAGCTGACTGCATCTATTAGGCCCACCTACAGAACCAACTTGGAGTAAGCTTTGAAATCACTCCTGGGTCCTCTTCAGGCCCTGAGTCATTTTTCGATTGTTAAAATTAGAATGGTCTCATGGCAGACTTCTGAATCTAAGTGGTGTCAAACAAGGCTGGGTCCTGTTCCCATTCAGTGTTCTCAGGCATCTGTGGTGGGTGCAGCCCCAGCTGGGGCTTTTGGGGATACTTCCTGTCTCGTCCTTGCTTTCTAGCCACCCACAGGGTGAGTACCCACATCCCAGCTGTGCAGGTGGAAAAACAGCCTCAGTGAGTTAGGGGCCTGCCCAAGGCCACACCGCAGGAAGTGACAAGGCCAAGATTTAACTCCAACTCCGCCTGATCGACCTTCTTTCCCCCACACCCTAGTCTTGCTGATGCCCCGGGAGATGACCTTGTCCACCCCCACGTGGCCTGGGAGCGTGTCCTTCAGCGTTAGCCAACAGGAAGCCTCTTTGCTAACAGCAAGTACCAGAAGCCAGGACCCCGCAGGAGGCCCTTGGTGAGCACTGATTGATTTTTTAAAATATGCTTTCAGACACTGCAGGCCCAAAGATGCTTGCATTCCCTGGTTTCTCAGCTCCCTCTCCCCAGTGTCTCTCACGGTCAGTCACCTATGTGCCTGCCACATCTGAATGGCTCAACATCATGCCTTCAAAGTCCCACCTCCTCCCCCGCACCCCACCAGGGTTCTCCCACCTATGTCCTTCAAGGCCAGCTCCAAGGTCGGCCTCTCTGTGAAGCCCTCCCAGATTGCAGGTTGTACCAGTGAGAATTCATCTCCTCCTCTTCATGCGCCCATAGCCCTTACTTGCATGTCCCTTAAAAGTATGTATAAATTGGCCTCGCATTATCTATTTTATTTAACAAACACTTTATGGCACTTCCTATGTATCGGCCAGTGGCTGAAGTCTTCGGCAAGCTGTACCTGATTCAGTTTTTGTAACTATCTCACGAAGCAGGTACTACCGCCACTCCTTTGTACAGACAAGAACGCTGGGGCATGGGAAATGAAGCGGCTTGCCCCAAATTAACACAGCCAGTAAGAAGAGGCCAGGCGGTCCTGCTCCAGAGCCCACAATTGCCCGGAAGCCCTCCACTAGCATCACTTGCTTGCACGTCAGTTGCCCGCACTGTCCCGTGAACCCTCGAAGGGCAGGGGTCACGTCCGATGCATCCATGTTCGGATGCCTGAAGCCTGGCATGAGGTGGGGCTTCTGTGCTTGTTCCTGAATGGAGCTCAATGTCCAGCATGAGGTCACCTCTCCCGTGTGGCCAGCTGACAGTGGCATGCAGTCCAGATACTGGTCCAGACTTCCAGCTGCCCCGAGCGCCTGCCTTCCTCCTGTGGGCTGCCACACACACCTCTCACCATCTAGAACTGTTCTACCCTCTCCGGGGCTTAATCGAAGGGCCTTTGGGAACAGCCACGGAGGATGACTCCCCCAGCTTCTGGCTGGATCCCAGTAAACCCAGTCAAGAATTCAGGACCACAGACCCCTCCATCCGGCAAGACTGCAGCTATGGGTGATGCCAAGAGCACTGGGCTTAGAGTCTAGCAGATTTCGACTTAGTAAGCATTCGCTTACTGCCTCACGTGGGCTCATCACTCTGAGCCTCAGTTTCCCCACCAATAAGTGGAGCTAACAGAATTCTTCTCTTACCATGTTGTTACCAGGTGATGCATTTGGTGGAAATAGTAAACTCCAGCACTGTACAAAATGTGTAATTCTTGATGTTTAATTATTTAAAGGATATCTACTAAGGAAGGTTATTATAAGAATTAAATTAGAAACCAACTGCATTTCTCCCTTTACCAGACTGGGGTGCAAATAAGGTCACATTTCTTTGAATGTTCAAAGACGAGAGGCACAGGCATCTTCCTGGCAACACCCGGCCCGGTGATCTTGGGACCCTGGGGTAGCTCGTGCTGCACCCCTCCAGGTGCCCCCGGGCCCAGCCCACTCCTGGCCTCGGCCCCTCCAGCTCCACCTGCTGCTGTGGAGACCACAGAGGTCTCCGCTGAAACTGTGGCTGGACCCCACCCCCCGAGGGGGTCAACCCCAGGACAGAGGAGTGCCAGAGGCTGTGCCAGAGCCGAGATGGAAACTGAGGGCTATGGTTCTCCGCACCTGCAGTCTGCATTTGTACCAGGGCCTCTTACACAGTCGGGGGGAGGAAAGACTCCAGCATTAGCTCTCCCCTCCAGACCAGACTGCCCTGGCCACCCCACGCCCCCATTCCAAGCAAACACTCTCTGGGAGCTCTTTTTGGCCCTTTCTTGCAGCAGACCCTGCTCAGCACTCCGGCACTCCTCAGACGCTCTACCAATGTCAAGTTCCAGAGAGAGGGAGTCAGAGCCTCCTTCCTTTTCCTTCCACAGGCCCTGTGCTCTTCAGACAATGGGGCTACTGACCCCAGGAACCCAGCAGCTTCCTAACAGTAAGGAAGGGGCTTCTAGAATGTCATCTGAGTACAGAGCCAGACCAGAGCAGGACCTCCTTCTAGTGATTCCTCCCCCAGCTGCAAGCGCCCGGCCTTCCAAGTGTTCAGTGACGGGGCCTTCCAGATGAGTCAAACTTAAACACAACAGAGGTCCTCACCCTCGGAAACCACAGCCACTCTCAGAGGCCAGTCGTGTGACTTTCTGCCCTGACCATACACCAGGACAGAAATGTGTCCTATACCCCCTGGGTACCTCCACTCTGTGGCATCTGTGGAGCACTCGCTGGGCACCATACACTTTTATTTAGTCCTCAAAATAACACCAGTTGTCTGCTATCAAACCTCCATGTTGCACAACAGAGAAGGGAGGTGCTGGGAGAAGTGACCACCCAAGGTCACCCAGCAGGGCTGAGGGTTGGATCTGGCCTCTCTGGCTGAAAGACCAAGCTCTTTCTAGGACACCTTGCCTCCTCCGGTGCACGTGGGAAAGCACCTGGCACAAAGCCAGCGCATGGAAGGACCTCAGCAAGAATGTGTCCCTCGGTTTTCGCCACCGTGGAGCCACAAGGCTAGAATTAGGGCCAGTCGAGGCCACGGCTTCCAGAGGACCATGAGCAGCCAGAGCAAAGCCAATCGATGATCTGAAGACCCAGCATCCACAGGAACCTGTAAGATGTGGCAGCTGGGGGCTACCAGGACCCCTGAACTTCTCAAGTCACATGCTCCTCTCCACACTGCCTGGCCCAGCACTCTTCAGGTATGAACTGAATACCCTTACGTTTGCTGGGGAGAGTCAAAGCTCTTCTGGAGAAAATAAATACTATTAGCTCAGCACTCCTGTGCTACCATGGATTGGCCAGGTCTGGCATTTCAGATTTCAAGCTGGTGTGCCAGGCTTTGCCCCCACCCCCAAACCTGCAACCCCCTCTCTGATTTGAGCGCTGGGCTCCCACTGCTGGTCTGGACCCCAAATTATTTCTTACAGCAAACAGCCTTCAATCCCGTGCCCCCAAATTTCTACACTGGGACCCCTCGTTACACGGTTTGGCTTCGGATGGTCTTGCGTGTGACACCTGCCCAAGATGGAGGACTCGATTTCTGATGACCCAAGACATCTGACAGTTGAGAGGAAGACATGTTAACTACCTCTTGTTCTAGATGCTTCTGTAAGAGTACCAGCTAGGGTCAGAAAACCTCAGCCCCCTGCCTATCTGCTTTCACACTGTTATAATCAAATACTATGCCTTCCTTCTTTATTAGGAAGTTGAATGAATCACCCGTGTGAACAACATCTCAGTGTCTTTTATAAAGATGTTATTGGAAACAGCCAAAGGCCCTGGGAGAACAACCCAGAATTAATTACTCCTTGTGCTTAGTTTCAGGCATATCTTACATCTGTAACTCTTTATAACTTTTGTAAACCCTTTCACTTAATCTATTTCTCTTCCCCTCTCTCCCTCCCTTTCTCTGCCCTCCCCCCCTCACACAATTACCTCTCCATGGAGGAGCAGGGCAGGCATTATTATTATTATCACTTTATAGATAACAGAAACTAAGGTGTAAAAAGTTAAATGACTAGTTCAAGGTCCTTCACCACCGAGTATCAGAGACAGGACATCCATGTGGACTGCAGAGCCCTTCTCACTGAACCGCCCTGCCCTCTAAGCTAAAAGAGCTGTCTTAAGCCTAAAGGGAAATGTGTCTCATCACACAGGAACACCAGGACGTTTCTCTCTTGCCTTCAAATCCACTATTCAATTGAAGCAATCCGTTCCTCACAGATGCCTGATAACGTCTTCTCCCTCTGCACCATTTAGAGGCTCAGTTGTGATTTTATCCAAAATTGTTATATTTTACTTTGTATTTAGCACCATTCAAGCAGGCAACATTTGCTAAGCACTTACAATGTGCCAGGGGCCATGCTAGGTGCTCGGACACAGACACCTTCATCCACTCACAGATATCACCGAGTGCCTGCAGGCTCTGTGCTGGGCACTGGGACATGGCAGGTGCCCAACAGATGACATGCCTGTCTTCATGGGCTGGCCCAGCTCACAGCCCGCAGTGACAACACAGAACTATGAGGACTTCACCAGAAACAACAGCCTGGTCCCAAGGGCCAGGGAAATTCACCACCGAGCTCTCAGTATGTCAAATCCTCCTAGGAATGAATGGGGTTGGAAACAACCACATAGAAAACCCACTCAATGAAACTCACACACAGATCACACTCTTTTTCGTTGGCCTCAAACACACGGTCCCCCATTGAATGTGACAACAAAGCATTTCACATGTTCATATACATTGTAATGAAGTGAGAGTAAAATTGAGTGGGTGCCCACTGCATGTGCCCTGTGTGCTCAGTGGTTTATGTGAATGTTCTACATCAACCTTCAAATTAGCCCTCTGAGACAATGGCATCCCCATTCCACAGATGACAGTCCGAGGCTCGGGGGAGCAGCACCAGCACACGTGCGCACATCGTCCGATTCCAAACGTTACGGGCTTTCCACAGTGCCCAGCCGACTCCCCGACACAGCACAGGCCTTGGAAAACACACAGAAAGACATCTGAAGATGCAGATTGGCCCCAGGAATCCTTCCACACTCACCCATTTGTGGCACAGATACTTGCTGAGCACTGACTAGGTGCCAGAAACTACTGGGCACTACAGTGAGCCAAAACAGAACAGCCCCTGCACTTACAGAGTTCATGGTCCCCTGGAGGAACAGGGAAGCCCGACAGGGATCAAACAGTCCAACAAACGTAAAATTGCCATCGTGGTAGGCACTAGAAAGGAAAGGTTTGTGGTTCTCAGAGAAAACAGGGCAGGGGATTCTTCCCAATCAGGGAGGATAGAGAAAGCCTACTTGAGCTGGTATCTAATAGATGAAGACAGGTGGCAAAAGTGTTCCAGACAGTCCAACGGCTTGTGCAAAGGCCCTGTCTGGGCCGGGGTAGAGGAGGGCACACTCACCTGAGAAACTGACGGGACACATGTCTAGGCCCAGAGTGAGAAGGGACAGCGTGCAGCACCAAAGCTGGGGAGTGGGTGGGCCTGACTCTGCAGGGCCTCTGAAGCCACAGGGGAAGTTTTGATCCTACCCCCAGGACAACCTGAGTTCCTGCAGGGTATCAGGCAAGGAGGCCGCCTGATCAGAGTCCTAATTGTCCTCTGCTCCTCGGGGACAGCCCCTGCACCTGCCCCTGGCCTGACCCATCGCCCTTCTCATGCTGCTAGGTAATGATCCCAGGAGGCCTTGCTGCCTGCCTTTGAGGGCACGGCTGTTGTGGGTTCATCCGCGCATGCCCCGCACCCAGCCCCAGGCCTGGCACTGAGCTTCAAGCGTAACGGAAGCAGCACTGCTCCTGCGAGGTGATCCGGGAGAGACACACACAGACACAAACACTGACACCCCAAGTAAACACTACAGGAGGTGGCAAGCTCCGCAGGTGCAAGGGAAGCAGAGCGTGGATCTCTGCGAGCCAGGTGTGTAGACAGACGTGCTAGAAGTGAGGAGAGAGTGCAGCCGGGCTGTGTGTGTGACTGAGTGGGTGGACAAGGAAATGGGAGAGGGTGGGGCCGAGTTAGACGGAGAGACGAGCGGTTGGGTGAAGTTTGCGGAAATAAAATAAAAAAGCATCAGCTACTGACAACACGTGCCACTTGCCTTTATGGGAGGAAGGTAAGAAAACTACAGGAAGACGCCGTTCCCCGGGTGCTTACGCAGGAGACATCCCAGTCAGATCGCCCGGACTGAAATCCCAACTCATCACCTGGTTGGCTGCCGGGTTCCGTAAGTCACGTGACCTCGCCACGCCTCACCTGTGCAGTGCAGGCGCGGATGGCACCAACCTCATCACGTTGCTGAGAGGATTACATCAGCCAGTGATGCAAAGCACCCGACACAGAGACGACACACGCTCAGCACGGGGTAAAGGTGAGTTATGGCTGCTGTGGTAGTCCCTCTGCACCTACATACACACTTGCAAAGAAACGTCTCCATTTCCTTTTCCTGTTTCTGTAACAAGATTAGCAGCTCTGCAAGGGCTTGCCAATGTTTCTGGGACTCACAGAGTCCAGCAAGGAGCTCAGAGGCGTCAGCCGGGCCCCCAGAGGACACCGAGTAGAGTGACAGGCGAGCCACTTCTCCTGTCAAAGTCGAAGGCCTGCTGAGCCAGCCCAGGACCGTAGCATGATGCTCTGACCGTATGCCCTGGAGTGGGCTTCCGGGTCCCTGTCCGCCAGTTAACTTCCTGAAACATTTCTGGGCATTCTCAGAAAAGCTTCAGTGAATGGGTAGTCCTAGAAACAAAGTGATTTGGATAATATAGTGATTATTATCAGGATGGCTGTTGCTTTCAAAATCAGTTCCCTCTGAACAAAGTCAAGTGGATCATAAGCAGAGTGTGAAAATATCATTTTCTCTCTGCCCCCTCCTGACCCTGCGCCATGAGAGCAGCAATAATGCATCACTCCACAGAATCTTTCTTTGGCTAGATTTTATCTGAATGGTGACTGATGATGTCCTTGCCAAGTGGCAGGAGAGGGGTATGCTTTAGCCAGCAGCTGCGCAACGTGGGCACTGATGAAGACAGATGAATCCATTTACTCAGTACTCTGGATCCACCACCAATTTTCTAGATGACAATGACACTTCATCCTTCCACCGTTGGACACTATTCAAAAAGACTGGAAAAGTAGAAAACTGGCAAAAGAATTCCCCAATCAGCCCCCAAAAGGTGTCACCACGTTCATGCCCTTTACTCAAGAATTCTCAGGCCCCCGAGCTCATCTCATAACGGATTTACTCTTGTTTTGCACATGATTCTAACACTAATGAACTTGGTTATCTGATTTGGGGTCCAGACCAAAACCAGATCAGGAAGATGGTCACCTCTAAAAAAGAAAGTCAGTCTTGTCCAGGAGCAGGGAGCCTGGAATAAGTCTTGCGATTGAGAGGATCCCAGGACACCTCTTCATTCACTATACCCAGACCTGCTGCTAGGGCACCTGGCTTGCCCCGGCTGATGGCTTGGCTCCATTCCTGCAATTTCTACCAGGACCAGAGCCCAGTCCAGCCTCTGTCGGCTCTCATGCTCCCTGGAGGTGGGAATGGGCTACGGCAACCTGATTCCTACACCCACCAACTGCCGGTTTAGAGGACTGCTCCGATAAACCGATCTGAAACCATAATAGTTCTCAGATGCTGGCAAGTATTTGTGTCCTCGGTTCTGGTGTATCTTGGAAGATGCTATGTATGCTTGTCAGGGGACAGGAGGATGACGTCAGCTTTGCATGTATTCTATTGGAACATCTAACAAATAACCTTTCCCCTTTGCATTCCACAACTACGGGGACCCTGAAAGTACCAGATATCAAGAACCCAAATGAACAAATAAATAAAGAGCAAGCAGGAAGCTCACCCCACATGGCTTGGCATTCAGAGCACCTCCTCAATTTGTTAAAACTATGCCCATTAATCCTCTTACGGCCAAAGAGCTGGGTTCCAGGCTTTTAGATCTATTGGTTTGTTCAATAAATACTTATTGAGCTCCTGCTCTATGCCTGGCTCTGAGATTGTGCCTGGAGGGACCACAAGGGAGCCAGACACACTCAGCGCCTGCTTTCACAGTGCTCACAATGGGGCAGAGATCCTCAAACCTGCTACAATTTGCAGAGAGAAGCAGGAACTTCCCCGTGGTCTTAACAACTAACCTAGCACCAGAGCCCAGACCGCCAACCCCATCTGGGGCTCCCACTCCCATGGCTTCAGCCTGACGCACCTGCTTGTTCCTAGAAAGGGACAAGAGAGAAAAGCATCTCACCAGCCTCACGGCACATCGTTACATAAGCCTGCAGAATGAGAACAAAATTAAGGAGCAGATGAATACAGATGCTCTTTGGGTGAACCATGCCATTTAATTTTCTCACCTGCCTACAATCAAAATAAATAACCAAAAAAGTAAGCAATGAGAAGCCACTTACATTCACAACCGGACACGGGGAACGACCAAACAGGTGCCTCCGAAAGGGGGACGCCTTCCCCAGCGTCCTCCGCTGACCCCTACCGTGGTTGGCTCACACCATGTGCGATGCTTTCTGTCTCCCTGACCACCTGTTTAGACCGTGAGCTCCTCAAGGGCAGGGTTTGTGTCACATCTGCCGCTGTGTCCCAGAGCCTAGAACAGGGCCTGGCAGAAAGTTCTACCAATGAGAGTGTGTCACACTAGGGCACTGACGCAGAGGCCGGGAGTGTCTGCGGCAGCCGTGGAGGTGCTCGCATCCTCTTTCTCTAACACCCCCTCAGCCACACGGCATTGGAAAACAAGATTACAGATAACACTGCTTTAAATTTATATCATGTCATGAGGTTCCATATCCGTGATATGTATTCCTTATTACAGCCCCGTGAGGTCAGCATAGTTGTCCCCATATGGTACAGGAATGACAGTGACAACAATGACAATATAGCAGTGAATATTTACTGGGCACTCATGGTGTACCAAGCATTGATTTGATTACTTTCCCAGGGTGGTCTCATCTGTTAGCCCCATTTTATAGATGAAGAAACGGAGGCAAAGTGGCTTGCCCCAGGTCACCAAGCAGATAAGTGGTACCCAACAGGGACACAAACCCAGGTCTCCTGATACATTGAGGAGCACATCCAACAGGTGTCAGGAGCTCAGGTTGCTGAGGGGTCTGGAGAGGGAATTGGGCACTCTGTGCTCAGCCTCACCCCTACAGGGACGCTCTCTCCTGGCTCCTCTACAATGCAGTGCCTGGAATCAGTGACTCTTGCCCACCAGACCCACCCACTCGATCCCCCCATGGATCCCTCTCTGTTGCCCCTCCAGCCCCGTCGGGTCTCAGTGCTGCCCATTCCCCTCCAAGAGCTCTCACCCTGCCTCTCCACCTCCGCTCAAGCCTCAGCATCTCTTCCCTTCAACTGCTGGAGTAGCTTCTTGGCCTCTCTGTCTCCAGGCTCATCTGTCTACCATCTCAGCGCTGCATTCCCTCTGGCCCTGATCATGTCATATCCATGTTCGAAACCACCACCCACACATGGTACATCACAGTTCCAGAATAAAGTCCAGCCTTCTTGACATGTTATTCAAGGCCTCCCACACCCACCACTAGGCCACCTATCCCTCCACAAGCCCGCCGCTCAGGGGAAAACAACAAGTCAGTGATCCCCAAACACACCTCACACTTTGTCACTTCTATCCTTTGATCTTGAGGATCCTTCCTGGGATCGAACCTCCATTTCTCTGAGTCCCTGCTTCTCTGTGTCAACATTATATTTGCCCTTCCAGCCCCACCTCGACTTCTCCTCCTCCAGGAAGCCTCTCTTGACTTAGATATGATCTTCCCTTTCTCTTAATGCCCTTAGCATCTCTGGTTTCTTTCTTGAATGTAGTGTTTGCCACATGCCTGCCTTTATGGATATGTGTGATCAGACCCCCTGCCCCCGCCCCCGCCAGCATCCACACCTTTAACAGCCTCTGATGTCCTTCAAGGAATCATCTCTTCTCCACTCCCCACCCATGTGGTTGGGCAGGGCTGACCTCGCTGCCCTCTCCCTCCATGAAAGGCTAGCTGATGTCCCAGACCCATCAGTGTCATGTGATTGGCGCAGGGATGGACACATGACCCAATTCAAGCCAATGAGAGCTGAGTTTGGGACTTTTGCTGAAACATTTGGGAAAGAAACACTACTGGAGTTTCGAAACTGGGAGTGTGTAAATGTGCAGCTGGTAGGGGCCACCTGTGCCACCACATAGGTAGAGCCTGCCTGAGAGTGAAACCAAACACAGAGGAAATCAGAGCCAAGAGACAGAGAGAGACATTTTTTTAAAAATATAACTTCAGAAGACCAGAGGGGAGGGGAAGGGGGGAAAAAAGTTACAGAGAGGGAAGGAGGCAAACCATAAGAGACTCTTAAATACTGAGAACAAACTGAGGGTTGATGGTGGGGGGGAGAGGGGAAAGTGGGTGATGGGCATTCAGGAGGACACCTGTTGGGATGAGCACTGGGTGTTGTATGAAAACCAATTTGACAATAAATTCTAAATATGTGTGTGTGTGTGTGTGTGTGTGTGTGTGTATAATGTCAGTCCCTGGATTCAGCCATGCCTGAATATGAATACAGCCCACTCCAGGATTTTTCAGTCGTGTGAACCAGTTAACAGGGGGTTTCTCTCACTTGCAATGAATCCTAAACAATTCCCCTCCTAAGGGCCAGGTACCATACTGGGTAGTGGGGCTATAACCACAAAGAAGAGACAGTCTGATCCTAAAAGGGTTAATTTTATATCCTTTTATTTCTAAAAACAGCTGCATTGAAATATCATTCATATATCACAACATTTATTGTTTTCAAGCGTATGATTCTGTGGTTTTTGAATAGTCGTAGAACTGTGCCGTCATTACCATGATCGCCTTCTATCTTACCTTGGAAATGACAAATATGTGCTTGCCCTGTTCTTCCCTGTGCACCAGCTCCTCTCTCAAACCCAGGGCTGGGCTTGGCCCCCTTCTGAGGCACCAGCAACCACAGCAGGCGCTCCCCTAATGCCTGCAGACTTGTACTCAGACATCCTTGAAAAGCTCAGCCTCCATCCAACAGTTGTTTGGGCCCTTTCTAAAGCACAGGGAATGAGACAACGGATTTGGCAAAGCGGCTCAAGAAAAGGTCATGCTCACCTATCACTAGATTTTCTCTGGGTTTTCGAAGCTGGATCCCTGCATCAGGGTAGACTTCCTGAGAGGTGCACACCTAGAATGTACTCCTTTGGCTCCCTGAATGTTTCCTAAGTTTATTATAGAATTATTTAAAATAGTAACAAGGGGGAAAACATATAAATTGAACAATAGGGGAATGACTTAATATTTATGGTGTACCCACAGGACAGACCAGTATACAGCCACCAAACTGTAACTGAGAACATTGGGAAGTACCCATAATATAATGTTAACTTAATGAAACAAAATATAAAAGTGCACACAAAGCAAGATTTCAAGTACATAAAATAGTGAAAACTGGTGACTAGAAGAGAATAATGCTAATTATTAGGCATAATTATCTTTGTATAGGTGGATTATGAGCAAATACTATTTTTCTTCATGCTCCTCTCTAATTTTCAATTTTTCTAAGATGCACATTACTTCAATGAAATCAGAAAAGCCAACATTGTTTCTTAACACATTCCTTGGTTATTATTTAATTAACATAGCTCCCAAAGAATGAGAAACAACCATGTGAAGGAGACTCTGAATCTCCTGCAAAACTTTTTTAAAAAGATGCTGTCCTTCAGAATCTTTTAATGAAACATGTAAGTAATGTAATCCACCATTTTTACCTTTTTACCTTGACTGCCAGGAAGCTCAGAGCTAAAGCTTAATACTCAAAATTACAGTAACCCAGGTTCTTGGTATAGTAATTTCCATGCTTCCCAATGGTATCTGCTGCTTCCTTTTATTTGCATATTCAGTTATCCCGCTTGTGTTTGTATATACTCAACTCTACTTTGGAATACATAAAAGAGTATTTGCCAAAATGACTTTATCTGCAGCAGAGAAAAGAGGTCCTAACTCACAGATGCTCCCTTGGAATGTTTCATTTTTACAAACACAAGGCCACTAAGTGGGGCTTTGAATATTCTACTGCTATTCTATTTACAGTAAGAGAGTCAATCGACAGAGATCCGTGCAGGAGGCTCCTTTATTGAGACAGGCTCTCCCAGTGATCAGATTAACCCATTACTTGGTAAATCTCCATCTCTTTGAAGGCTGTGTGGACAAAGGTCCATCCTGGCTGCCCACAGTCTCTGGCCATTGACGACAGCCGATGTCAGCAAAGCCAGCCAAAATCCATTCACCACATCCATCTTGTGTCCAAGTCTACAGACAAGTGACACAGCCAGGAAGTGATTAGGGAGTATACACAATCCGCAAAGATGGCCCATCCGAAGAAAACAGGCCCAAGACACTGTAACGCAGGCCCAAACACCCTTCAGATCACTGTGGATTTTGCTGCAATTACCCACGCTGATAATCCCTTTTACTTCAGCTCAGCAAGAAAGTACCTGCACTCTGAAGACGGGCCACTTGAAAAAAATTAAGTATTGTATCACCTGGGCATTCTGGCAAACATGACCCCTCAGGGCAGGAGATGACATACATGTTTGCTTGTAAGCCAGAATTCTTTTTCTTTCTGGTGATCACTTCACTGACCCTACATGAGACTTCCAAAGTGAGAAAAACAAAACGAACGGTCTTGATATTTAGTTGTGGCCATTTGATCACACCTAAAGCAGCAACGTCTTATTATGGATCCAGGCCAGGGGAAAACGAAGGAACGGAGGCAAGAAACATTTCCTTGGTGCCTACAGCATGCCAGACAGAGCCCTGGCTGCCGGGCCTGCCAGCTCAAGGCATTTTCCACGCGGGCCTGATATCCCCCTCCCCTTAAGCATCACATCACCACCCTACAGAGTGCGCGTAACAACCCCACTTTCCCAGATGTGAGAATCTAGGCTTAGACAGATTACATACCCCACTCAAGGTCACCCAGCGGGGAGACAACTGGTGTCTGACTGGAACCCAGCTCTGACCCACCCCAAAGCCCTTGCTCTGAGATTACGCCGTGCCCCCTTCCCGTGGCCTCCTGCATCTTCCCACCAACTAAGAAGCCTCATTCTCTCGACTTTGGGCCCTCTCGCTCACAAAGTCATCAAGACGCACTTGAAAAATAAATGTAAAAGCTTCAACCCGCACCCTGAAACCAAGCACCCATCCCTTTGCTGCCACAAACAAGCTAATGTGAAATCTCTTTCAGGGAAGCTTTCTGAAGGGAATAAATTGATGATGAAAACATTATGCAGCTGACAATATTTAGTAATGATGCAAGTGGGGCTGCCCTATCTACAAATGTCTCTGTCTCCAAAGAGCCGGCTCTCTCCTGTCCCTTCTGAAAGAATATATTTGGAAGCAACAGAAACAGTGGGGAGAGGACATGCCTCGATACAATTGCATGGCCGTGTCCATTTATGTGTGCCAGACAGGTACCCCAGAGAACTTGAAATGTTAGGGCAAAGATGAGGGCGATGGGAATGTCATTCAGAAATAATTCCACACCGGGTTAGCTCTGCTCAGCCACCCAGCTTGCATCCTCCCGGGGCAGAGGGAGCCTCTCCGCTTGCAGCAGCCTGTGCGCACCGCCACCAACTGCCACCCGTTCCTTCACCTTTTATTTACAGCGCAGAGCAGGCTGGTTCATCAGTGAAGGTGGGGGGAGGCGGGGAATAAGATGCAATCCAGATTTCTGCTCTTTCTCAGGGGACCAAAAAAAAAGGGGGGGGGGGGTCAGACAGGAAAGCAGCGGAGCCTAGACTGCAGGGTCAGCGCGGCAGTGTGAACCTCCTCTCTAAAGGTTCTGCACCTGGGCTGGAGCAGAAGCTCCCGGGGAGCTCCGGGAAGCCAGGGTCAAGCTCAGCTCCCGGCCAGGCTTTCTCGGCGCGGTGTTGAAGGCGCCAACAGAGCGCACTGCACAGGAAATCACTGCCCCCTTCAGGCCGCGTCTCACGGTGGCGGGAGCGTAGGGGCTCCCTCAGTCCGGAAAAACTCGCAAACCCGACCTCGCGAGGCGGGCGATCACTCCTCCAGGACCCCTCCGCGCACGCCGGCAGCCTTGCAGATGGTGAAGGTCCGCGCTGGGCTTCAGCCAGAACCCGAGCTGCGGGCGTGAGGAGGGGGCTTGGGATGCGAAGCTCTGGGCTCTGCGGCTCCCCTCGGAGGAGGCCGGGAGGGCCAGCCCGCTGCCGCGCTCCAAGTCCGTGCTTCAAGTCTGCGCCGGGAGAAACTGCGCCTGCAGTCGCAGAGCCAACAGCAGCGGCGCCGCCGGACACCCCCGCTCGTCCGCAGCGAGACCTGCTCAGGGCACTCTCTGAGCAACTAAACCGAGGGGGAGTCTCCCCATTAAGCCGCTCCGGCTGCAGGCAGCGCCGGGCACATTCAGGCAGCAGCCTTCCAGAACCAGCGGCCCCACACCTGCCCGCGCGGTGCGGGCTCCGAGCCGCCAGCGCGCACCACGCGCCCAGCCCTCCTGCGCGCTCTGGCCCTTCGGGTCCCGGGGCCCTCCAGACCTCAAAGCGCGGCCGGGCTCTCCTGGGGGCCCGCGAGCAGGACTCGGCCTCTCTGGCCCCGGGTGGCCCAGTTTGCGGTCAATGCGCCTCTTCCTCCCACCCGGCAGTCCACATCCCCACCAACGGGACCTAGACAGGCAACCCCTGCAGGCCTTTTAGAGGGTCCAGTCCCCACGTTCGACACTCCTTCTCTGGTCAAAGGAAACCCCAGTCTTCTACCCACCTCCCCCACACCAACACACACATAGACAAAATCCCAGAGGAGAGAGAGGCTCAGCAAATCTTGGTACCAGCTGTGCCAGCCAAGCCCAGAAGGACTCCGGGGTGAGCACTGAGCACCAGCCCGCGGTGCCCTCGGCAGGCACGGGTGGCTCAATCGGGGCTCTGCCCAAGGGCCAAAGCTTCCTTCGGTTCCGCACTCCCTCACCCACCGCCCCCTACATCCCCGACGGCGCGGGCTGCCGGACACTCACCTCGGTGTCGTAGAGCCGCAGGTCGAGGAAGTAGGGGCGCAGGAGCGACTCGTTGCGGATCTGCTCTATGGCCAGTTCCACGGCGGGAAGCACGCCGCGCCCGATGCTGCCCTTGGCCACCTCCTTGGTGAGCGGCATGAGGCCCATGATGGAGAGCGGCGGGCTGCTGGGCGGCGGCCGGGGGGCACCCCGCGCCCAGCCCCAGGCCCCGGGCGCTAGCGGCAGCAGCAGCGGCAGCAGCAGGAGCAGCAGCAGGCGCGCGGGCGGCGGCGGCGGCGGCGGCGGCGGCCCGGGCTGCCCGGAGCTCCGCGGGGAAGCCATGCCGCGCCGCGGGCTGCGGGCGCCGGCTCACTCGGCCCGCATGGCCTGGCCCGGCCCGCCGCCCCGCGCCAAGCTCTTCCCGCGGCGCCCGCGCAATGGCGCCGGTCCCGGCCCCGGCCCCGGCTCCGGCTTGGGCTCCGGCTCCTGCTCGGCTCAGAACGGCCGCGGCGGCGGCGGCAGCGGCGGCGCCCGTGACGGATCAATCACGCCGGGAAGGGGTGGGAGCGAGCGGAGTGCGGGAGGCGGGGAGCGAGAGAGCAAACGCGGAGAGGGGGGCCGGCGTCTTCGCGCGCGCCTCTCTCCGGCGCGGCCACCGCGAACCAGGCCGCCTCCGCCCGCCCCCGTGCGCGCTCTGAGCCGCTCTCCCGCCGGGAGCCGCTCCGCGGCAGCCCCTGGAGCCTGGCCGGGGGAGGGCGGGAGGCAGGAAACGCGGGAGGCGAAGGCGAAGCTGCTCCGCGGCGGCTCGGGCCGCCTCCGGGGACGGGGACGGGCCGTGCGCGCCGGGGGAGGGGGAGGCGCCGGCGCAGGGGCGGCCGCGGGGAGGGCCGCCTTTCCTGCACACGCACACACGCGCCCCCGGCCCTCCGCCGCGCGGGCGGCCGATGTCCGCGCACCGCGGGGGACCCGGGCGCCCGGGCCACGGGGGTTGGGGGAACGTGGACTGCGTGCTGGTACGCGCAGTGGCCGCCGCCGCTCCGCCGAGCGCTTCCTGCACGGTGGTTTGGGACTGCTGCTCGGAGGTCTGACTGGGAAGGTCTGGGCTGACTGCGCGCCACGGAGGCGTCCTAGAGGCACCTGAAGCCTTATGCTCTTCTGTTCCGCGCGGGTGTCTGGGGAGGCCCTAACCGAGCCCGAAGGGGCGGCCAAAGATGCCACCGGCGCTCGAACATCCCTTGGTGCTAAGGTATCCGGCGCTTATGGCCTTGACTGAGAGTCCCCCACTTTCCCCACCAGACTGAGAAGCCGTCCCCTGCCAACCTCAGAAGAGACTAGGGTCCACACCTTGCGGGTGCTACCGCCCCCTCCAGGCATTTGACCTCCCCGCGTCCCCACTCCCAAAGGGCTCCGCCCAGCAACATCCCTCCGGGTGGGATCACCGCCCAGAGCAGATCCGTGCTCCCCTCGACTTGGCCCTCTGGGCTGGGTTGCCCTGGCTAACCTTACGCAAAGAAGTCCTGTGATCTGACCTAGCCCCTCCATGCTTGAAGAATAGGAATCGTAGGTCATTAAAATATAAAATCCCAAGGGGTGATTAATGAGGGGAGACAGTAGGACATCAAATGAGAAAACATCCTTGTGCTCGAACCAGCCATTGTGGACCATATCGACGACCTTGTAACAAGGTTGGCAGTTTAACCTTCACTGAACATTTCCTACATGCCTTATAATGTAATCCTCACAACAGCTCAATGAACTAAGTACTGTATTTATATCATCCTCACTTTACAGGTGAATACACCGAGGCTCAGAGAGGTTCCAGCTTGTCCAAGTACACAGAGCTACCAAGGTAGGACCGGACCCCAGAGCAGGAGCTCTGTGCATAGTGCAGTGGGAACCAGGAGAGGGAACAACTTCCCCTATGGGAGGGGCGCTGCCCTGACTTTTGATTGTTCTGAACCTCCGTTCTCTTAGGTATGTGGTGAAGGAGTTGAACCAGATGATGTCCACAGCCTTGCTCTTCTGGAGTGAGGTAGGGACAGCCCTGAATCACAGGCTAAATTATCAGGAAGTATGAGGACAGAGAGGAGAGGCTGAGCCCAACTCCTCGAGAGTACCCTGGACAGCTCTGGGGAACCCAGGCCAAGTTCTCTCTGTCCCAACTCCTCTTCCTAGACTTCTGCAGACACCACTCCTGAGCTGCACATAGCTGGAGGGTTTGCGTGGGCAGAGTTCACCAGGGCATCTCCACGAACAAAACCAAAAACGGTCCAGATGACTGGTAATCTTGCTTAGCTGGTGTCTCACTTGACATGACAGATATCCTCCTGGTCATAGTTTCCAGGCATCTGCCCTTCCTCAACTTCTCAGTTCAGGTCTCTGAAGGAGCATTTTCCTGTTTTCCCTTAGTCATTTGTGTTTTCCTTGTAAGCCATGCCAATATGGATTATCCACTGACACCTACATCTGGGAATAAGTTGAAAGCTGGGATAACTTTGCTTGACATTTACTAAGTGGTTGAAGGCCCTGCCCAGCAACCTGCCTTTCAGCCCCCTCTGTCTCCACTTATGGGGTGACCTGGCCCCAAGACATGTGGCTGGGACCAGCCCTGACCTGAAGATCACCAGCTTCAACTCTCGTCGGCCTGGCTCCAGGCCAGGTTCTGATCTCATGCTTACTTTTAATGCCTGGGCATCCCTCTGGTTCCCAGATCCTACCCTGGCCTGTGTTTCAGTTTGGATAACTGGATTCCTGGCATGCTTCCTAGGTCTGAGTTTCTGCCTCGGTCACCAGCCTCGAGTCAATATCCCCCTACAGCTGGAGTCCAGCCTCTTGCTTTATAATAATCATTCATTCCTTCAACAAATGGTTTACAGCATCTACTATGTGCTGGGCAGTGTCCTAGGAGCTGAGGAGGCAAGAATATACAAGCCAAACTAAAATCCCCGCTGTCATAAAATTTACATTCTAGTGGAGAGAGAGAGAGAGAAATAATAAACAGAAATAGTAAGGAGACATCTTAGCATGTCAGCTTGTGAAAAGTGCTTTGGAGAACAAATAAAGCAGGAAAGAGGGTTGAAACTGACAGAGTGGGGCTACAATTTGAAATAGGGGGTCACAGAAGGACATACTGAGGTGACTCTTCAGCAAAGACCTCAAAGAGGTAAGTAAGCAAGACATGCAAAGAGTGTTCCAGGTGGAGGAACAGCAAGGCCAGAGGCTCTGAGACAGGAGTGTGCCTGGCATGTTCAAGGAACAGTCAGGAAGCTGGTGTGTCTGGAGCAGAGTGAGCAAAGGGAAAAGTGGCAGTACCCAAGGTCAAGACAGGCCGGGATCAGGTAGGACCGATTGCACCTGATGAACTGGGGAACCACTGAGGGTATTGAGTGGAACAGTGACACGATCCGATGTATTTGAACAGGATCAATCTGGCTGCAGAGTGAAGAATCATTGACAAGCGAGGGAAGGTGAAAAAGGTGGAAGCAGGGAGATCAGCTAGGAGGCTGATAATAAGCCACATATAGGGGCAGGAACCAGGGTGCAAACAGAAGCCGTTAGGTTAATGTTCTTCTCATTATAGTCTTAAAATTTTTTAATGTTTATTCATTTTTGAGAGAGACAGAGCATGAGCGGGGGAGGGGCAGAGAGAGAGGGAGACACAGAATTGGAAGCAGGTTCCAGGCTCCGAGCTGTCAGCAGAGCCTGATGCGGGGCTCAAACCCACAAACAGTGAGATCATGACCTGAGCCAAAGTCGGACGCTCAACCGACTGAGCCACCCAGGTGCCCTTGTTCTTCTCATTATTAATGGAATAATATGCATCAGCAGATGCCAAGTCCTAGGATTGTGGGAAACACTGATTTACAGGCTCATCTACCTTACAAGGGACTCAGTAAAGACTTAAGAAAGCGTCAGCCCAGGTCTGTATGGCTTAAATTCTCATCTTAGCAATACTTTCTCCCACGCCCTCTCCCTACACACAAGAACCAGAAGCCAGTCTTCAAACCCTGGCTTCGAGGCTGGGGCTGCTTTGAAAGATGATGCCCATTCTCTTTCAGAGGATGTTGGGGGCGCCAGGGTCCATCTGGCTGTCTTTGAGCAGGATCCCGACCCTGGGAGGATAACCAGGCTTCCCCCTGCTGTCTGTCCTTTTTCCAGGCAGGGCTGGACACCCCTTGCCACGCTGGTGCCAGCGGCAGGGATCTGCCATGTGGCAGCTGTCTCCTCCCAGGGACTGGCTCCAGTTTCCAACACCCTGTTCCCAATCGATCCCATCATCCATGTCTGCCTCTGCTCTTGCTCCAACAGCAGGGAGTTCTTCTTGTACTTTTTTCTTCAAACAAAACCAAAAACCCCCCAAAACCATAAGCCATCTTACAAACCTCTCTCATGTATTTCTTCTCTTTCCCCCACGTATTTCCTATTCGTGTTTACATTGAAGTGCTTCTGTCAACCAAGTAGCTCAGCTGGTTTTTTGTTTAAATACATTGTTTGTTTTCAGTTCTTTTTTTTAATGGATAAGTTATGAATGATGGCTCCAAAAAAGATTAGCTGAATGAATCTAAGTCGCTTTTCTCTTCTCACAAGGCATGTTTTTTAAACTGTAAAATTGGGTTTCAGGCATCAAATGTGGTCTGGTGACACAGTTCGAGTAATAATAATAGCTGCCATTTATTAAACACCTACCTACTCTGTGCCAGACACCTTGGTATGCATCATCTTAATCTTCACAACTGTCTGAAAAATAGGTGTTAGGATCCCAGTTTCACCAATTACAAGACTGAAGTCCAGATGGATTAAATACCATGCTTAATGATACTTGGCAGAGACAGTGACAGAGCCCAAACCCGGTCTGTCTGACCCCAAACTCCTGCACATTTCTCTACTCCACATGCCTCTCCTTGAAGATGCCCTTCTATGACTGAGAAGTTAATAGTCTTAAAGAACTAAAGAACGCCCCTGAGGCTCAACACCAGAAAAATGTAAAATGACTTGGCCAGGGTCCCTCACCAAAACAGAGATGAAGCTGGCCCTCCTCCTGAGGTGTCCGGGGAGAGCATCTGGCCTGGGGAGAGTCTATGACTAAACCCTTCCGGAGTTGAGGCCGAACCTGGGGTCGACCAGAAGAGCCCGGAGCCACTCCTTCCACCGTGTTCTTTGTCGGTTTGATGACAGAGGAAGGACGGACATAGCGGCTTGTTCCATATCGGCTGGACAAGCCCCGAGCAGACGTAGGCAGGCAGTTTAGTCATAACTGAGCATCTCCAAAAGGACACAGACTGGCGAGGGGGCCAAAAGCCCCCCTCATTTACAGGTTTCACAAACAATAAGATCCTTTACAAAGGGGGTTATCAATGAACAAGAGGTACAGTTTAGGAACAGAACCTTGGCCAGACGGGAAAGTTTCTGGTCTAACCACTCATCAAACTTTAGGAAGCAGGTAGTCCTGGGCTCAAAGTCTGGCTCACCAGTCATTAGTGGTGCAACTTTGGGGGAGTCGCTCACTCTCCTGACCTTCAGTTTCCTTGTCTGTGAAGTGAGAATAAACAATTCCTCTTTCACAGCAAGTTTATTGTGAAGATTAAATAATTACAACAGCGAATGTACTTCGAGTACTCACGTGTGCCAGGCGCTGTTCTGAGCACTTTTCATATCATTAACTCCCTTAGTAAGATAATGCATACGTGCATGTAAGGTACTTAGCACAGTACCTAGCTCTTGTTAGGCATGCAACTAGTAACAATTATAGTAATAATACCAGCAGATCAGTGGCAAGATCAATGCTTCCTGAGGCTCCCATGCCGTTATTCGGTCGATGGCGGTTGTGTGCTCCACCAAAGTCAGCCTTGCTGTGGCATTCACTCTGGATCCCAGTCTGCTGCTGGAGTCTCTCCCTCATCCATGGTGTCCTTCACCAAAGACAGCTCACAAGTAATGCCGCGTACCACCCCCAACCAAGTCACCTCTTCCTCAGAGGGATGTCCCCAGGTTCCTCAACTTTCCCTGGCCACTAGTCTGCTCATGGTTTTCTTCGAGTGATGTCAGAACTGACCACAAGCCCTCCATATGGACCAAGAAGCACACAGAATAACAGGAGCATCCCTCTGTGTTCAGGCCTCTGGGCTGCTGTCCTTGCAGTCTGGGGCCACCCGCATTTTGCCGGCAGCCACATCACACTGTGGTCCTCTAAGAGCCCCAGGTTTGCTCTCTGTGGACTTGTTGTTATGCTGTTTCAGATGAACAGCAAGCCAGATCTCCCTGAGCCTGCTGACCAGCAGTTTCACGCAGGGGCCTGTGAACAGGGCCAAAACATTTCACTCGTGATTATGTCCCCATGTTCCAGACTGTTAAGGGCATCCACATTAGTAGCCACGATTACAGGTGAGTGTGGCTGGGCTGGTTGGTGGTGAACCCACATCCACGCCTAGGGACCATCCATCCCTCTCTTCTCTGTGTGATCACACAGCATTTGTAAAACCAGGACTTCTAGAAAGCCACTGAGGGTCAACACCCAAATTCCATGTTGCTGACCTCACCCTTTTAGCCTCTCAGGACTCCCAGACTCGGTTGTGTCCCCCGCTCTCTGCACTCCCTTTCACTCATCTCCCAAAGGATGCTTAGTTGCTCTGCCCGGATCCCATCCACAGTTTCCCGCCCTGCCCTCACAGGCACTCCATGGGCTCACTGAATGCATCTAGGTGCTCCCTGAAATTCTCCTCATCTCTCCTTTCCCTTGTAATTCTGCTCGCCCCACTATTTCTGTTTGCTGGTCATTCTCCACCAATACGTCTGGTGTGCCTCTGTCATAGGCCCAGAGGTGAGAAAGTTCTTCATTCCTTTCTTCATCTGCTCATACCCGCTCCAAGTGCACTGCGGGAAGCCTCTTGAGTGGACTGTGACTCATTCTGGCATTGGGTGGCTGCGTGTTCCTGCAGGCTCCTCCGATCTAGACCTCTACTTCCAGTTTCTGTGTCCCGAACTGGGGGGTGGGGAGAGGGGGGTTAATTGTATCAAACCACAACATACAGGCAGAAAGTGCACAAATCTTAATTCACAGGTCAGTCAGTTTTCATAAAGTGAACACGCCCATATAAACAGCACCAAAAACCAGAACATGACCAGCACCCAGAAGCCCCCGTTGGGTCCCTGCCAGTCACTATCCTCCCTCAGGGTAACCGGCATCCTGACTGCTAACCCTGTAGATTGGTCTGGGCTTTTCTTGGTCTTGGTACAAAATGGAATCACTGCCTGTGTCCTCTTTTGTGTCTGGCTTCTCTCACTCAACGTTGCGTTTGTGAGATTTATCCATATTGTTGTGTGTGATTGTGGGTCTTTTATTCTCATGGCCTTGTGGCCTTAGCCCTTCACAATCTGACTCGATCACGTGGATCCGTGTGGGGCCCCTTGGTTTTGTCTCCACCCGCCCCCAGCTGGGCCGGTTGCAAGTCTCACCTGTATCCCTACCTCTGGTCTCACCCTTCAACCTACCCTGCATTTACCCTGCCAGACAAACCTCTCCGACACTTGGCTCCAATCATGTCCTCACAGCTCAAAACATTCTATGGCTCCCTGTCATCTATGGGGCACTAACTCCCAAGACTGGGGTTATAGGCCACTGACAATCTGGCTTCAGTGGTCCCAGCTTCGCACCCGCTCTATCTCCCCATGCCTTCTAACTACTCAGGACGTATTAGCAGGTCCATAATCATGCCTGCCCTTTTCTGCCTCCGTAACTTTTGCTTGTGCTATTCCTTCAACCTGAATGTTCTTCCCACTCTTCCTCCCATTGGTGAAATCCTTCACGACTGAGATCAGATGTCACGTCCCTGTGATGCCTCCTCTAGTCACCCAGCAGAAGTAATTGCTACCTTCTCCCAGCTCCCATGGTGAGGCTTGGCTCATGCTGAGAGGTATCACTTATCACTTCTTTAAAAGTTAATTACCACATTTCACCCATTCTGAGACCCACATTTGTATTTGTCTCTAGCATCAGGATGCACCTTGCCATTGATGGCATCTTATAATTGGCAGTATTTTTTCCTTTCTCAGTGATACATAAAATAATGGTGTCTTAGATTCGATGAAATACAGTTTTTCATTTTTTTATCTCAGCACATTCTAGAAAGAGTCTCTGACACCACACTGTGTCATATAGTTAGTCTACCTCTCTGAGTCCTCTTCCACATGTGAGACCATAGGCACACACAAGCACACAATCTGGGTTTGTTGAATGAATAGGTGTGCATTTTTCATTATTACCTGAACGCCTTCTACATGTGTTTCTACAATGGGGAGAGGGGGTGCCGTGGGGAAGTCCCCTCCATGTGGCTCTTCATGAGGTTCGCCACAAAGGGCAGAGGATTACCCTTTCCTTCCAGGGTACGGAGGGCCAGGTGACAGTGGGGGAGTCTCACTTCCCTGGGGCTGGCACAGCTTGGAGGGGGAAGGCTACATATGATTAATTTAATGCCAAATCCTTAATCAGCAAAGCAAGCTTCAATTATGACATCCTTCCTATCGGGTAAATATGATTTGCTTTTCAAGGATCTTATTTATGGCCTGGTTTTCAGGAGCGCGCTGAGACAGGAAGCTGTACATCCTATCCTGCCAATCTTGCTCCAAGCTTTAAATAACAACAGTGAGCCTTTTCATTTGCCTTTTCCTAACAAAATCAGTTACTCCCTCTGCCCTATCCCCCAGTCCAGCTCTATAGTATATTAAATAGGAAAGGACACAGGTAGGCCGGCATCTGACTTTAGTGATATTTCGGTTACTCTTTGCCCTTTCCTTAACATTCTAGCTGTTCAAATTCCATAGCTGATTTTAGTAAACTCCAGCATGTTCTATCATTTTTCACGTGCTTCTAAAATTTGGAAATACAGTGTACGTCATCAGATGCTTTGGGATGATCGACTCGCTGTGATTAATGGTACCGTATCTTCCTGGTATTACAGCATCTTGCACAAGGAAGTATAAGATCTTCTGACTCCAGATGGACCTGTGCCTATGTTTGAAAGACTGGTTTGGGGGATGCCTGGGTGGCTCAGTCAGTTAAGCATCTGACTTGGGCCCAGGTCATTATCTCACAGTTCATGAGTTCAAGCCCCACATCGCGCTCTCTGCCATCAGCAAAGAGCCTGCTTCGGATCCTGTCCCCCTCTCTCTCTGCCCCTCCCTCACTCACACTCTCTCTCTCAAAAATAAATAAACACTTAAAATAAATAAATAAAAGACTAGTTTGGAAGGAACTCTGCGCCTAGGTTCATCAGGGATCCTGAACAGGCTAACAGCTTTATAGGATTTGCTCCAGTTTTAGATCAGCTTGATGAAGAATTCACTATATGTATCAGGTGTTGCTTTCTGTTGGATGGTTTTCTTGGGTATTTCAAGGGCATGGAGATTGCCAGGCCGATGAGCATGATAAAGTTCAATTGCATGGCCATCTGGACTTCCTTTGGGGAGTTTTTTTGATTGATATCTTTATTTTGTCAGGATCTTGGAAAGCACTTAATTCTTTTATACGATGTTCATTATCTTTTAGCAAATTAGATGCCTCTGGGAATTTTCTAAATTCCATCTTCTCCTTTAAAAGATGGATACAATCAGTTGCAATGTGAAAGAAACAAATAAAAAGTTTCTTGCTGTCAAGAGCAGTGACCTCTGGCTAATAGGACCGAGAGACAGAAGTAATGGAAGGGGAAAAAGAGATTTATTTTTCACCTTCTATCCTTCTGTACTGTTTGATTTTTTTTTTGTTTACTATGAGCATATATTTCTTTTATTAAAGAAAAAAAAGCTTCCTGTACCACTTTGCTGTTTTATTATTGCTTTTGGTTCTATTTTTCTCCCTCTTATATTTTCATTTTGAGACGTTCAGCTAGAGGATGACTCAGTTCATTAAAAAAAATCCCAACAACAAAACAACAAAAAGATTGAAGAAAAACCCCACTACATTTGGTTTCTACTGTCTACTATCACTTTTCCTCTTCAATTTTCTTTGTATTTATGCTTTGATTTTTTTCAATATTAGGGTTAATCTTATATTAGAAACAAAGTAAAACCCTTCAGTCTCTAAAACATAAACTTATCTGGGGAGAGTTAGGGACCCTGTGGAGAATCTGGGGATCCCCTTGGCAGAGGAAAGCACAGACACACAGCTTCAGTGTTTGTACCCCCAGAATATCTCTTCAATACAATCTAGGGCACAATGTCCTTTCTATATATTATCTCATTAATTGGTCTCATTAATAATTCTGTAAGGCATTCTTATGCCCATTTTACAGAAGATAAAATGGAGTCGTAGGCTGAATGTCAAGCGAGCACAGAAGTGACAAACTTTGGGGCTATAAATCTGGATTTAAGAGGCCAACCTGTCTTTTCTAGCACACCATAGTTTAAGGTTAAGTGAACTGTTGATTTTCTAGCTTCTCCTATTGTTTCTGTTCCCTTTGTTAAAAGTGGATACCTGATGCCTCATTGCTTGTTTCTTTTAGCAAGATCCCCCGTGGCTTGCATGTTCTTCTATCTTATGCTGGTATGAGTCTCCAAGGGAGTCAGTTTGATTTATTGTCACCTTGGAGGTCCTCAAGAAACACCCCAGAAGGGTCATAGGACCTGGAGTTCAATGTTTCTCACTTCAGCACCCCTGTCGCGTAATGACGCAGACCCTAAGAGCAAGGAAGGGAGGTGGGGTGCAGGGAAGAGAAACAGAGGGAACCCAAGAAGGAGACATGGGGACTGCATTTTGTTCCCAGTGTGCTGGCACTTGGGAAGCTCCTTGGCCTCAGCTTCCTTCTTTTAAAATAGCGTGAATGATGATCATGGGTAATTTTAACAACTCCAAGAGCGTGCTGGGCTTTTACCAGGGGCTGCGCTCTGAGTTTGGCACTTTATAACTAGAAAAGGGCAGTGCTGGGATTCTAAGCCGGGTCTGAAAGCCTCCAGGGCCCTCTACCCTATTACCCTATGCTCTACTACCCCCACTATGATACCCCAACAGGTCCATTCTCCTGAAATGGCTGGCAGGAAGATCAAAGGCACGGGAAAGGAGAAATGCCACGCCCCTCCAAATATCTTTTCTCTCTTTTTGTGAAAATTATTTCTTGCCAAAGTCTACATTTTTAATGTTCACGAAAATGATATTATGATCAATAAAAAATTAATGTTCTGTGTCTATTCTTAGGCATTTATTTGTCTCCCAATCCACAATGATAACATGAACTGACTTTGGAAGAAATATCGCTCATTTGGGGGGCATTTCCTCCCTACCTCACGTAACCAGAGTGTTACTAGGGCTTGCTGCTGTTACAGTATCTCTGTATACATGTGTTTGGGGGATTTAGCCAAGACAGAGCAGGACCAGTGTCCCTCATTGTGGAGATCTGATCAGCTTCCGTACTGGCCGCTTCCGGTCCCGACAGGCCAACCATCCCAGCTCTGTACTGCTGTGCACACGATACCCTCCGCCTGGAAAGCTTTTCCCTCTAACTCTAAACCACGTCCAGTTTTCAGAGCCCACATTAAATTCCACCTCCTCCATGAAGTCTTCCCTGGTCACTCCTCCAAGGAGACAAGCCCTCTCCCTTCGGAGCGCTCAGCCCCTGTCTCCCACCGAGCACGTCCAACCTCCTCGCACCATCACTGCCAGTGCTCAAGACCCCTTGCCTACCAGGCCGCAGCTGTCTTTCTCTGCCTCCTCTTCAGCCCCACCCAGGGCCTGGCAGGTAGTAGGTCCTCGGAGGGCGTCTGTTGAATTGCACTGATGATGCCCAAGACTCATCTTCACTTTTTCCTGCTCGGCTCTCAGAATCCTCCTGGTCAGATTCATTGTCACTCCTTCTGGCCCTCCGTGTACCCTGTTCTCATTTTGTCCCCTCACTATTCACTTGACACTGCATGTTTTGGTAATCCATTGCTGCCATCACAAACCACTCCAAGATTCTGTGGCTTAAAATAGCAACCGTTTTGCTTATGACTATTATCTGAGCTGGGCTCAGCTGGGCAGTTCTGCTGGTCTTGCTGGTTGGTCACTCATGTGGCTGCATTCAGTTGGCAGGTTGGCCGTAGGCTGGGCTCAGCTGGGGACGCTGGCACATTTGGGATTCTCTGTCTTTCCAGTTAGTCTTGGAGACTCTCCCTTTCCACATGGCCTCTGTGCACAGTCTCTCCATGAGGCTTCCCCAGGAGGGTAGCCAGTTTTTTATGTGTCAGCTCAGGACTCTGAGAGGAAAAAGCAGAAACCCCAGGCTCTCTTATGGTTTAGGCCCAGAACAGGGACAATGTCACCTCCATCACATTTCATGGGGCAGCAAGTCACAGACCTAGCCCAGACTCAAGGGGAGAGGACTTCAAACCATCATAGACACCGAGAGACCTAGTTCACTGGGGCCACCTACCCGTCGGTGTTCCCTGCCACCACTGCACACATCAGGGCTGTTTGACCTGTTTGACTCTGTGCCTGTCCTGTTCCCATGAGTGCAGCCCTGGAGGGCAGGGGCTGTGTCCCCAGGGCCTGCACAGTGCCTGGCACAGAGTGAAGAACTTAGTAGAACTTAGAAATTCCCCAAACGGGGTCAGGAAACCTGGGCTCTGGATGAGTTGCCACAGCAAGACCGTGGGTATCCCTGACCCTCTCCAGACCTCAGTTTCCCCATCTATACCAAGAGAGGTTAAACAGATCTTTAAGATCTTTTGAGTGCAGCTGACATTCCGTAATTCCAATGGGCACGGTACTGGCCATGGGCCACATGTCACATCTGGCTGTTCCCTGGACAGGCCGTTTTTAGGCCTCTGCTCTTCACACGTTATGCTTTCTGCCTGGACAATCATATTCTTTTCCCGCTCATCTTTTCAAGGCATAATGTACATTTTTAACCTCATTTGCAGAAGTTGAGTTAACGACTTCCTCGGCTCAAGACACATTCATCATTCATTCATTCCATGCAACGCCCTTCTGCTTTGTTTTCTGCTTCATCCTTGGTCCCCATTCCTCCCCCACCCCCCAACATGGTCACCCCTTCAATGTGCTTACACGTCACATGTTACCTACCCTTGTACAATATCCGTCCCTCTGGCAATGGGTGGCCACGCCCCCTCCACCTCTCCGTTTTCACAAACACTGTAGACAGACATTCTCAGACATCTCTCCTTGTGCACCTGCAGGGGAGTGGCTCTAAAGTGCATACCTAGGATTTGGGACTGCGCGGATCCTGGGATGTGAATCAGTCTAACCAGGCAACAGAATCAGCTTGAGTGTTTAAAACACAGGGACTTGCATGCAGGGAATTGGTTACTTGGAGAATGGAAAGGCTGAGAAGCTACATGGGGACAGTGAAGCAGCCAGAAATTAGCAACAGTGGAGAAGTGCTACAGGAGGACCAGAGAGGGGAGGGGTTATCTGGTAAATCTGGAGTCATAACTCACCAGTCCTGGTCCCTTGGAAGGAGGCACAGCTGCTGCTTGGAGATGCCACCTGCGGCTGAAGAGAGGACGAGAGATACCCTGGTTTCTCCCTTCTGTTCTCCAACTTCCTGTCAGTGCCTCTTAGTGGAGCCAGCTGACAAGGAACCTGGAAAACACCGCCTGCAGGGACCAGAGCCACTCAATACAGAGCAACGCAGCAGCAGAGGACAAGGAACACGTATCTCAGGGCACACAGCCTGGGGCTGGCTCCGCAGTGGGCACATACCCAATGTCACGAAAACCTGCCAGACTGCTCTCCAGATGGCTGTGCCGCTTCACACAGCCCACATCCTTAACAACACTTAGCATTATCCAACTTTCTCATTTTTTAAATTGATGGGTAAGAAATTGAATCTTGCTGTTGTAGTTTGGGTTTTTCTCAATGACCGGTGAGGTTGAGCATCTCTGCATATATTTATACGAGTTTCTGCTTCTGTGAAATGGCTTCTTCCTGGTTTGCAAATAGTTCCTGTATAAATCTAGCTCTTAGCCCCTTGTGAGCCCCTTGTCAGATTTAGGCATTGAAAACATCTCTTCCCTCTGTATCAGCTTTGTGACCTTCATTTAAAAAGAAATCTTTAACCTGGGTGGCTCAGTCAGTTAAGCATCTAACTCTTGGCTTCAGCTCACGTCATAATCTCACGGTTTGTGAGTTCGAGCCCCACGTTCGGCTCTGTGCTGACAGTGTGGAGTCTGCTTGGGATTCTCTCTCTCTCTGCCCTTCTCCCATTCATTCTATCTCTCTCTTAAAAATAAACAAATGAACTTAAAAGAAATTTTTAAAGAAATCTTTAGGGGCGCATGGGTGGCTCAGTTGGTTAAGCGTCCAGCTTCAGCTCAGGTCATGATCTTTCAGTTTGTGAGTTTGAGCCCCACGTTGGGCTCTGTGCTGACAGGTCAGAGCTTGGAGCCTGCTTCAGATTCTGTGTCTCCCTCTCTCTCTCTGCACCCCACCCCCCACTCCGGTTGTGCTCTGTCCTCCCACCCCTCTCAAAAATAAACATTAAAAACAATTTTTAATGAAAAGAATCTTCAGTTTTGATGTAGTTAAACCTACAATTTGCCAGTGCTATCACCGTGGGTGGGTCATGTCCCCTGGCTGTGCTGTGCTGTAATTCTCTAAGTGTGCAACTGCAGAGAGAGGGCAAGAAGCTTGGTCTTTTCTCCAGGTTCCCTCCATGGCCCAGTTTTGAGCTATTGTCTCACGGAGATGTTCTCTGCTCTGTTCCCAGGCTGCGTATTCATCGCTAAAGAAACCTTTGTTTTCTGGGTGTCAGCTTCCCAGAGAACATACTAGACATTGTCTTCACAAACAACACCACAGTTGCAAATAGCAAGGCAGAATATGAAGGAAAGACACATGCAACAAAATTGGTTTCCAAACCAGGCCCCTGTCAGGAAACTGTAAGGAAAGGAAGTAAATAGAAAATTGAAAGTTGGCATTTCTCAGTTCTCACTTTTCTCAGGTGCCGTGTCTCGAGGAAATACATGCATCTCAAGTTCATTTCCATCCCCCTCATTTCATCAAAGTATTCAGAAAGCTGTACATGGTTGCGAGGAGACAGAAGGAGCTTTGGATACATGTTGGACAGACCCCACTCCAGCATGTGGCCACTCTGAGGTTTCCCGTAAGTCACCCCACTGCTTTGAGCTCAGTTTCCCCCAACGTGGAAATGACATTTACCATGGATACCTGTCCAAAGAAGCTTTAGAGAGTGGAAATGAAGTGTTTGCATGTTTTGTAGATCTTTCTTTAGTAATAGGGTTTTTTTTAAGTTTATTTATTTATTTTGAGAGAGATAGTGCACAGGAGGGACAAAGACACAGGAGAGAAAGAGAGAAAGAGAGAAAGAGAGAAAGAGAGAAAGAGAGAGAGAGAGAGAGAGAGAGAGAGAGAGAGAGAGAGAGAGAGAATCCCAAGCAGGCTCTGCGCTGCCAGTACAGAGCTTGATGTGGGACTCGAACTCATGAATGAATCAGGAGATCATGGCCTGAGCTGAAATCAAGAGTCAGATGCTTAACCGACTGAGCCATCCAGGTGCCCCTGCAATTATAGATTTTTAAAGCACCTACTGTGTGCTAGGCACTAAGGTTTCTTTTTTTCATTTAATTTTCCCAGCCATCACAGGAAGAGAAATTTAGTACCCCCATCTTACAGATGGCAAGGCTGAGAGTCAGGGGTGCAGAGAGGTTAAGTCAGTTCCCAGGCTTAAACAACTAGGATCGCTATAACCTTGCCTTTAGTTGGACTGGAAACTGTCGGAGGAGGTTACTGAGGGGACGTGACCGCTGGTTGACCTGGGAGCTGGACCCCAACACGAGAGGCTCCCCGTCCCTCCCCTGTCCTTGCACTGCGGGTTCCTCTTGCCTTTCCTGCTCCCAGGGGCTGCCCCAAGGACATGGCCTTGGGAGAGCAAGGTGGTGTTAAGACCATCTGGATGTATACATGACTTAACCCAGTTAAGGCCTTTGAATAAACTTTTAAGAGGTGGTGGGTGGGTGTGGAGATCTACTCATCTTGCGGCGTCCAAGACAAGCCTCTTATGTAAGTTCTCTTGCTTATCAAACCTGCCACCTACCCATCTGGAGGGGCCTGCCTCTTCCTCTTCCTTCCTTCCTCTCCCTGCCCTCCACATACAGGGCCCATTTCAGATCACACCTGGGAAGCTGCCAAAGAGCCTGCAAAACAACAGAAACATGGAACTGTCTGGGATGGGGGCTTTGGCTCTTCCATCAGACATTTCTCAAGTTCTTTCAGGCCAAAAAGTTAACTCCTGGGAAATATGAAAGAGCCACAGTCCCCCTCTTCCTGCCCTGGGAACCCAAACGCAGATGGTGCAGCCCAGAGCTTCCCTCCCCTCCCCTGGCTCAGGCACTCTTGTAGCCCTGGCAGCCCCAGGGATCCCCTGCTGAGACTTGGGGGCTCCCTTGAGATGGCAGTGAGGTGGTTCCTATGGCTCCGAGCAAGCGGGAAAAGGGTGGGAAGACTTCGCCTACCCCAAGGGACAGAAGGTGAGTGACAGCCCTTAGGAGTGCAGCTTCTCATTAATACAGCGGGATCCAGAAAAACCAAGGCCATCCCCGGGAGTGAGGTTTTTCCCTCAGGCCTGTGGGGCCAGAAGATGTCCCAGGTCCCCAGGCCCTGCTCCACTGCCGGGAGATGATGCTACCTGTGACCTGGTGGGCCGACACAGGACAGAGGGGCTTGAGGGAAGAACCTGGGGGTCTGAGGGTGAGGCAGGGTGACTTGGGGTAAACACAGCCATAGGCATGCTCTGTGTCATTGCTACCTCTGGGTGTCACCTGCCAGCTTAGGCTAAGGGTCCTGGGGCTATGACTGGGGACAGTGGTCTCCGATGTCCCTCGCTCCTTGAGGCTGGATAGCAACTATTTCCAGCCAAGCCCCATTCATGGGAAATTCCCAGGACCCAGCCAGCAAGGAGCTGAAGGGCCAATGCTGATGCTTCTCAACTTGGGTCCATGCCAACTGTTGAACAAAGTATCAGGCTGGCTCTAGGAGCAGTGGGTCTTCTTTCCTTTCTTAAAAAGTGATTAGCAAGTCACAGAATGTCAGAGCTGGAAGGGACCTCAGAGGTGGTCACGTGGGATCTGCCTCACGGTGCACCCGGGAAAACAGGCTCAGAGAAAGCCAGTCTACACAGCAGCAGCCACCCTGGGTACATTTCCAGCAGAGAATGATTCTCAGCTCAAATGATTCCTGGCGCAAGTCCCCCCTCCCCGCCATGAAAAAAAACCTTCATCCCCAGACCTCTGCTGAATTTGGAGCCGCCAACAAAAGCTGGGTAGTCCTCTAGATTTTGAAAACTCAAAAGCATCACCCTCTTGTTTTTAAAATTTCACCCTGATTCACTTGGGCTCATGTGGTCTACAAAAATCTTGTTGTTCCCAACAAAGAAACAATGGCTTCCTGAGTCGAATCCCTGGGAGGTGCAGGACTCAAGAAACGCTCTGCTTCTCATCTTGCAGAGCCCATGGGGAACCAGAGAAATCCCCAGTCTCATGTTTCCCAGGGAGCAACATGACAATGCTGGAGCAAATACCAAAGGAAGCAGCGATTGGCGAAGAGGAAAAAATGCTGACTTTATCATTGAGACACTTAGATGCAAGTTTCAGTTTTGTCACTGATTTGCTGTGTGACCTTGGGCAGGCACCATCCCATTCTGGGCCTGTTTTATCTCTCATAATTTGGAGGGGAGGTGAGATCCTCTCTAAGAACCCTTCCAGGGTCAGCTCTGCCTGGGGTTCCAGCCCCCCCCCCCCCCCCCCGCCACTGCTGTCATCTCCAGCCTTCCCTCCGTGCTTGCAAAGCCTAGGAGGGGTGGGAAAGCATCTCCCAGCATCTTTTCTTTCCGTTTAAGTTCAGATTTACTAAGTGACTTTTCCACATTTTTTCTTTTTTTTTTTGGAAGTGACAGCTAATGGATAAGGAGTTCCTTAGGTGCTTTGTCTGGATCTGACCAGGGAAATCAGCATAAAGACAGTATCTAGATTGCTCCGGGCTGACATTACTGCTACAGGATGATGTTAATTCTGCTGTTTACAGAAATAAGTCCAGTGTGAGTCGAGGCTTTTTGGTGTTTAAAACCAGATGGTATTTCCTGCCTTGATCAGCCTCGGAGCTTTGGTTCCCATGACAACCCCTAAGTTCCACCTACTGCAACTTCCCCGTTCTCCAAGCTGCTTCCTCTTCCACCATTGTGCCAGGGTCCCTGGAGAATAAAGCCAGTAAGCGGCATGTGCATAGCACTTTACAGTTTACAACACACTCCAGTACTTATGGTCTCGTTTACTCCTCACCAGGGCCTTGCCAGACAGCATTTGCTTTTCTCTCCATTTTACAGACAGGAAAACCAAGGCCTCAGAGATGAGCTCATCTGTCTTCTCAGCCCACAGACGTGTCAGCAGGACTCAAACCCAGGCTTTATGGCTTTGAAACTCATGCGGGGTCTGCTTCGCCAGGATGGATATGAATGCCCTGGCCTGCAGACTTTCTACTTGCTTAGGGTTTCTAAGGGGTGAATCCTATACCTATATTGGGTCGAGATCAAGTTGTGGCATCTCTAGGCAAGTTAACTTCTCTGTGCCTCATTTTCCTCATCTGTGAAATGGGGTAGTAATAATGATACTTCCGGATGGCTGAGGGGATTCAATTAGTATGTGTGTAAAAGCACAATCAGGGGTGCCTGGGTGGCTCAGTCGGTTGAGCAACCGACTTCAGCTCAGGTCATGATCTCACGGTTTGTGAGTTCGAGCCCCACATCGGGCTCTGGGCTGACAGCTCAGAGCCTGGAGCCTGCTTTGGATTCTGTGTCTTCCTCTCTCTCTGCCCCTCCCCCACTCATGCTCTCTCAGAAATAAACATTAAATTTTTTTTTTTAAAAAAAGCACAATCAGCGCTTACTGGATTCAGTAGGTGTGAGAAGCCTGGGTCCTACTCTAAACATCATGTGACCTTGGGCAGATCATTTTGCTTGTTGGAGCTAGTTTCCCTCTCTGTGTAAAAGATGACAGCGTCTCAGCGTTCATGCAGATGTTGTGCATGAAATTAATGCATGGAAGGGTACTTGGAGAGTGCCCTCTCTCACACTACAGCATGTGCACACATCCCCTGGGGGGCCTTGTGAAGATCAGGTTTGGGCTCACTAATGTGGGGCACACCTGAATTTCTCACCAGCATCCAAAGGATGTCAAGCCTACTGGTCCAAGGACCAGACTTTGAGTAGCAAGGCTGTAGCTTCCAAGAAAACACCATCCAAGTGTTACTACCAGTCAACCATACAGACAGCCATGGCCATAGGCCTCCAGTTATAAGCCCCAAAACTCAGGAAGTTTGGGAGCCCATCTGGAGAGTTTTCCAAGGTGGGAGATTTCCATCAGGAGAAGGACTCCCCAGGCCCCCCAGGCCCAGGGCTCTGTATCCTGGAACCCCCCAGAGCTCTGGTGAAAGCTATACCCGATCTTAGGGCTCTCAATAGAGGATGTAAAAATGTAAATGTGTCACATCTTGCACATCAGAATATACTCATTGATAATGACTTATGCAGTTCTTTAAAAAGAAAAATAAACTTAAATTAAAAAAGGCAAGGTGACCTAGGAATGCTAAGTGATCCATGTACAAGCACACGGTAGAACATGGATCAAAGTAGAGCTATTACACAGGTCTAAAGAACACAGTCTGCACCTTGTGCTTTTGTGTCCAATTCTTTGTTCTGTATTCTTCCTTATGTAATTGCAGATTGTAAACTCAATTATGTGCACTAAGTTCACTGCTTGGCAATAAACAAATGTTTTCCATTCATGCCTGCAATTCATTTGGTTGGGTGCATCCCAGGCCCTTGTTGCAGGTCCCTAAGCCAGCTCCTCTGACAGCTAGCCGCTCAGGGTACGTTCATGTGGCAGGAGCACAATATTCCCCGCACTGTGGCTGCTGCAAGGCTCCCTGCACCCTGACCCCCAAGGAACAGAGAGAAAGATGAACACTTACAAGTGGCTGCTGCCCCTTGAACACTCACCCTGTACCAGGCACTGTGCTGAGCACTTGACTTGGAACAGCTCAGTTAATCCTCACAGTGCCCTGAGAGCCAGGATTTTTATCACCCCTCGTGGATCATAAACTCTGCGAAGGTGGCGACTTTGCTTTGGCCCCCTCAGTGCATCCCCGGTGCCTGTGACGGTGTTCCATCAGTGTCTGCCGAGGGAGCGTGTCAGCTCTCATTCCAACAAGGAGGAAACAGAGCTTTGCTTACCTAAGACTCCCACCACCCACACTACCCCCCCCATCCCCCACCCCAGCCTGTGGCCCCAGCTGCCCTGGGGGGGCATTCTCTCAGAGGATTCTGACTCAGGTTCTTAATCACTGTCCCTTGTGAGAAGTTACTAAAATCAGTTTGCCCTGAGGTCACCTCACAGATGAAGCCAACCTACAGAAGCGGCAGTGACAGTGCTGACATCCTTCTTCGTGGCTGAGGTTCCCCTCCACGCACACAAGGCCTCCCCCATTTATAAAGTCCCTGCTCGCAGTCTGGGAGCAGACTCTGAATGGAGATTAGCCTGTGGCGTGTGGTTTAGGGGCTGTCTTGGGAGGACCCCTGGTGGCAGGGCAGGGGCATGTGGGACTGGGCAGAGGGAGGTTGGGGCACAGGGCTGGTGGGTGCTGCAGTGGGATAAGTGGGAGCTCACGGGCCTGGGTCCCTCGGAGGCATCAACTCAACAGCTGAAGAAGTCCTTCATCCAGTGGGTGTCCATGCCAACGCAGAAGGGCTTCTGAAAACACCCATCTGCGACTCAAAGGGAGTGTTTCTGATTGTGAGGAAAGTAGAGACAATTATTCAACTGAAAGAGCTGTGAGCACGTGAAGCAGAGAAGCTCTGAGACCCTTGGGGAAAAGAAATGAGAGCCGGAGAGGGGCAAGCAGCCTGGAGCACATGAGGTGACCTGGCGCCTGGAGAAGGTCCCCGCCTTCCAAAGGGGCTTGCTTCCCTAGAGCCAGGACGAGGGACAGGGGTGGCCCGCCTCATTCATGAGGGTTTTCTGTAATAGGCTCTGGAGACACTGGCCAGAGACCCTCCACCCATCTCTACCCTCTGATGAAGGGGACAGAAAACTGGGTGTACCTGTGCACATGGGAGTGTCGAAGACCCCAGGGTGGTCACGGACCTTTCACACTGATGACAAGGTGGAGATGAGCAGACTGACAGGAGAGGGATGGAAAACCAGCCAGGTGATGAGCTCCCCTCTTCTTTCTCCTTTTTTTTTTATTAAAAATTATGATAAAATAGATACAAAAATAGATAAAAACTTAACCACTCTAACCATTTTAAAGTACCCAACTTAGTGGCATTAAATACATCCACAATTTACAACCATATCATTTAGTTCCAGAACTTTTTCATCACCCCCAAAGGAAAGCCCCTACCCATTAAGCAGTTACTCCACATTTCCTCGGCCCCCCCAAACTCCGGTCATCTCTACGTATTTGCCTATTCTGGACACTTCATACTAATGGAATCACAGAGTATGTAGTCTCTTGTGTCTGGCTTCTTTCACCTGGCGTAATGTTTTCAAGGTTTGTCTGTGTCACAGCAGGTGTATTTCATTCCTCTTTATGGCTGAATAATACTCCATTGTGTGGCTACACCACATTTTGTTTACCCCTTCATCTCTTGATGGCCATCTGGATTGTTTCCACCTTCGATTATTGTGAATAGTGCTCTGAATATTTGCATACACGTTTTTGGGGTTTTTTTTGAATACCTATTTTCAATTCTTTGGGGTCTCTAGTTGGGAGTGGAATTGCTGTGTTACATGGTAATTCTAGATTTAATTTATTGATGAGACACTCCCCTTTTTATAGATTTTCATAGAATCAGAGGGCAGGAAGGGACTGCAAAAATGACCTAAAATGATTTTTCTCAGACTTTTGGATTCACACATCAGTAAAACTAAAACTACCATCACCACCACCCCTTCTCCCCAAGAAGGAGGGACTTGCATCGTGGTCAACCCTATAAAATGCATATATTTAGTGTCAGGTAACTCACTGCCTTATATACCCGCTTGTCTCCCCTCATCTCCACCTTTGGGTCATTGGGGAACCAATTGCTGGGTCCCATCCTCATCCAAAGTCTGAATTCCCCTCTCTAGCTGCCCTGGTATGGGCTTGCCCAGCCTTGGGGGAAGGAAGCTCCCTCTCCCAGGTAGCTCGGGTTCCTGGATGCTCTTCCTCAGGGAAAGCTGGCTCCACTCCCATGGTCTCCCTAGTATCTTTGCTCCATCCTCTGGGGCCTCACAGACCTTGGCCTCACTCCACCCACTTCAGGACTGGAACCCACACCACCTTCTGCTTCCTATATGTTCTACAGGGCTGAGCATGCCAACATGAGATACTGATACCAAAGGAGGTGGAGATGAGGCAGTCCCTGGACTTGTAAGAATTCTTAGAAACAAAGAGAATCTCCAAGGTATTTATAGTATTTCATGAGCACACCCACAAAAAAAATTGTGAACAAGCCATATAGACTAACAGGTTTTATTTTTGCTGTTGGCTGGGCTTATACCAATGAACGTTTCTCTCTGTGTGGAAAGGCAGCAAGGCAGCAACATAGCCCGGAGAAAATGCGGCTCCTCTAACAGTGAGGGGTGAGATCTGCATTGAAGCCCACTGTCCCTTGTTAACTGGGGGGCCTTGGTGAGGTTAATATCTGTGTGCAGATATTAACAAAGGAGAAAAAGAGAGAGAGACAAATCAAGAAACACTTAGCCATGGGGAACAAACTGATGGTTACCAGAGGGGAGGTGGGTGGAGGGATGGTTGAAACAGGTGATAGGGATTAAGGAGTACACTTATCATGATGAAAAAAATGTCTGTGTGCCACAGTCACTGAATCAGTAGAAAGGGAATGTGAAGGCTACCTGATGGGCAGTTGTGAAGGAGGCGAGGCAGCTTACAGACGCACCCCACACACCACAGGCGCCTGCTCTAATAGTTATCACTGGAAGAAATCTGAGCAGCAGTTATGCCTTCGATGAGCAAAATCAAAGCGAGAAGACAAATTCACTGTTACTTAATACACATTTGGCAAACAAAAATCCTTTGAAGGATCAAGTTCTTGCATTGAAATAACAATAATAATAAAAAGGTAACATTTGATGGTGAGGAACCTGTAAACCCACTCTACAGGGCTGAAACAAGATGGCAACCTGGCCTCTTATCAAAGGATACGGTGGCCTTGCTGAAGACTTAGGGTAAGGCTAAATTCTACCCCAGCCACCTGGAGGTGGGGGGACAAGGTCTCTCTGAAGAGGATGGCCATGCCCTGTGTCTATCAGCCCTGGGGAGGTGGCTCTGACAGGAGCTGGGGACCTGGTGGGACTGGCTCACCCCACTGGGCAGGGCCCTGAGAAGGGAGCCCCAGGTGGTCTCCACCCTAGAAGGAGCTGGAGACAGATGAACTGGGCCTTCTGCTCTATCCCACTACCAGTGATTCTGTGTTTATTTCTCTTGTTATCCCAAGTGTTGGTGACTCACCATCTATAGAGATTGGCTCTTAGACAAGGGACTAAAATTTAAAGCAGGATCTAATCCCCTCTTAGGCTGCATGTTACAGAGGAGCAGAGGCCCCCTGAGGCCAGCAGGGAGCCTGGCAAGCCCTGCAGAAATATCTAAGGAGAACCCACCCAGAGGAAGTGACTCACCTACCCCATCTTCCAGGGAGGAAATTCATCTTCCGGTCTATCCTACAGAATTTAGTATTGACTTTATCGGGGAAAACATCGGGTGTCCTTACATGCTGAACAGGATCTATTAGTTAAAAAGACATGATTATCTTGCTTGAAATGGACAAAGACAGATGAGCACAGATGATGCTTCACAACACCTTCGGTATGGGCTGCAAAATTTTCCCAAGGGTCCTGAGGCTTCAGGAGATATTCTTGGTAGCAAAGGTCAGTGTGGATGTCAAGAGCTGCCCAGTCCAATCCTGGCCTGCACAGTAGTGTCCTTGGGCAGTTCCAAGGTAAGAGAAAACTGGAAGGGTTTCCTGCCTCCTCTTTGTCTGCTGGATCAGCTCCTGCAGTTTGGCTGGAAAGCCTTCCTGCTTCTTTCCATCCACCTTGCTGGGAATCCCAGAGACACAAACACCCAGAGTCAGGCACAGCTGGAGCGTGGGGATCCACTGTCAGCCTTGGGCTGATGCCAGCAGAGCCATCTAAGCTGGGCTACCTCTAGCTGTAGGCCCCTTCCTCTGGTCTTACTGCCCCCTCCCCACCCATGGCTACATCCAGGCAAGTGGGCCGTGGGGGTGGGGAAAGGAGAGAGGCAGAGAGACTGAGATTGATTTCAATGTGCAGCCATAGTGATCTCTCAGATCTGCACAGCCCCACACGCTGTGAAAAGGGCTTTCTCACTTTCATCTGATCCTAAGCACCTTGGGGAGCACCAGCCCCTTCTAACCAAAAGGGAAATGGAGATTCAAGGAGAAGAAACAAGCCCGCTGTTACTCAGTAAGTGGCTGAGCCAAACCCCGGTGCTAGGGCTGACTCTAGATTCAGTGCTCTTTCCAGGGTGACAGATTGCTTCTATGCACTTCAAAGAAAAGAACCCAAATAAAAAAAATAAAAAAATAAAAAACAGAAACACACACACCCCAACCCAAATCAGAAAAACAGGTACCTAACTTCTCTCCAGCAATATGTAACCCACAAATGCTATATGCAGACTAAGTTCACACAGGCTGTCCCTCAATCTGGGTGCCCTTTCACTTCCTCATCTGCCAGCTCCCTCCTGGGGGGCCAAACCTGAGCCATCACAAATGACATTCTCTGTGCCATGGACCTAGCACACGCTTTCGTGACAAGACTCTTCACACGGCACCACAATGTTTTATTTACATGCCTGTCTCCTCTAAAACACTGTGGGTTCCTTGAAGGCAGGAATGAGTGTATTTTCATCTCTGGATCCAAAACACAAGCAGGGGCAGGCACAGACTGGATGCTCAGTGAATGTCTGGGGAACAAAAGCATGAAAAAGTAAACATTCTCCTAGCAAAACTAGCTGGCTTCCATGGAATGGTCTGGCCCTAAAGGAAGAAAGGTGGGAGGATGCCCTGGCCAGTGGGGGTGTGGCATGGACACCCAGCACCCACCGGGCAGGACACTGCACTCAGGCTGGGAACCAACGCCCTCTACCCTGCAGGAGACCCCCAAGGTGGAGAGGCCTCTGAGCAAGGTCCCAATCACCTAAAAGTCAAGGGACTCCCCCACCCTGATGTCCTACTGCCAAGCAGGGCACCTCTGCCAAGAGCTGCTGGGGATGGATGAGCAGCGAAGACCCCTGACCCGGCTGAAGTCCGAGTCCCCTTGCCCGCCCCCAGCGGCTGCGAGTCCTCATGGCTGCTGCTGTCCTAGTTAAAGCAGGGTTTCCCGGACAGCGTCCAAGGAGTCTGTCTTGCAACAGCACCATGAAGAAGCACTGTGATCAAATGTATGGGAAATACTACATACTACCTGACCCCCTTATAAGAGGCCCAACACACACGCTGGCATGCCGAGGGTTCTGAGATGTCCTACAGCAAGACAGTCCAGTAACTGGGCTTTAACCCAGTGCCTGACAAACCTATTTGATCAGAGCCTCATCCTACTTTCACATATACACTCCCTTTATTTTTCTTTATGAAAAATCCATTAACATCCTATGGAACTAGAGTTCCAAGGAATACATTTTGGGGAATGCTGGTGAAGGTCATCGAGCAAGGGAAACATTTACTGTGGAGGAGAACAGACCCTTGCAGGTAGCCTAGGGATACATGTGAGATGGGAGGGGCTACCAGGAAGGGGGAGATCATGGCCCAGAATGGGTGCCAGGAATCTCTCACCACTCCACAAACTGCCTTAGAACCACTTGAGTCTAGTGAGAAAGACAAGAGAGACACTTGTCCTGAGCCTCAGGTTTCCCGTCTGCAAATTGGGAATCAGCCCAGCTCTGCCTGGTGTCATCAGATGAAATCACGGGATTCTGAACTGTGGAAAGCAGACTCCTCCAGCACAGCCCTTGTATATGATGGATGTTCAAACCTACCTGACAGGAAGCTGCACGAATATAGGGGTTATGAAAAAAACAGGACAGCAGCAAGAGGCAGACACAAAACCTCAAGGCATGTCACTCCAGGGCAACGTATTTCAAGGGCAAACAACCCTAGGCCCACTGATAACCCCTGGAGAGATCAGACCATTACAACAGTGAGAATCCCCAATGCTCCCAGCTCCAGGAGTCTACGCGGGTCGGTGGAAAGGCAGGGGCCCAGAGCACACCAGATCCTGTTCTAAACCAGCTCTGCCCCCTCTGGGCTATATTGCTGGCATGCAGCTGCACTCTGTCTTTCAGATGTGCAGGATTCTCCCCCATGGCGGTGAGAATGGATGACACTGCAGTCAAGCTGCCACACACAGTAGGCGCTCTATGACTATTTCTCATTAAAGGCCGGGATTTGAGGGACATTTATAAAGATGCCTGTCAGCAAAGGCAAAGTGAAACCTTTTCACTTCAGTCATGTTGCATGTTGGCAGCTGCCAGTGGGAGGGATGAGAAGATGGAGGTACTGGCCCAACAGGCAGAGGGCGAGCATGAGGTGGCTCTGGGCTATGTGGTCACGACTGCCTCTCAAGAAGCCAGTGGAGGGGACCAGGCCTTTGGCTGGGAGAGGCATAGGAAAGACCGCACCTCCCGAGGACATGTGGCCTGGCAGAGCTTGTGGCAGAGACCAAAACTGTGAAGGCTGCTGTCTATTTCGTGCAGACAAATTGCTTTCTGCACGCTGGCTCTAAACTCTGGGCAAGAGGCTATGTGACTTGTCCCGGCCACACAGCTGGCCAGCCGAAGGACTGGATGTGAACTCTGAGCCCGAGTCCAGAGTACAAACTCTTCCTACTCTGTCATACTGCCTCTCGAGGTTGGGATCGTCTGTTCACATCCTCTCCTGCCTCTCGAGGTCCCCAAGGGTGGGACTGGCTCTAGCTCATCTCTGTATCCCCCGCACTCAGCACGTAAAAGAAATGTAGCAAGCACTGGCCAAACAAATTACTCACTTGAAAACACTTCCAAAAGCTACTGGATTTTAGAAGTCGGGGCGCTGCTGAGGTACTATGACATGGCAGAAAATTACAAGAACTAATTCCCTTCTGAGGAACATAGCATTAACAGGGTATACGAGAAATTCCAAATGCTTAGCTCTTTGTCTAGAAAATGTGAGCACCAAAGTCCTTCCACAGTGTAATCTATCAGGGTCTTCTGCTCCCACCTGAAGTGTAGAAAGCCCTACAGTGATACGGGTGAACAGCATAGACTTAGAGCATCATCCTGCCCAAGCCCTGATCTTGCAGGTGACGGCACTTAGGCCAGAAAGAAGGGATCCAGGATCATGCAGCGGGCTTACTCTTGTTTCCTATAGAAAAGGTTGCCCTTGCAACAAAGAAAAATGCATTCAACATACACACCCTGAACACCTGTTGTATGTTGTATGCAGTGGGTGCAGCCAAGCATTAGAACAGAGTTTCAGACACGCAGTAAAGGACCCCAGGGGCTGAAAAGTTAGTTCTATGTAAGAGAGTCAAGAAAGGCTTCACTGTACAGGTGACTTGGATCACAAAGAACAAGTTAGAAGTTTTCCGGAAAGATGTGTCAGGGAAGGCTAAGCATTCTCCAAAACACATGCTGCCCAGCTAAGTTTAGAGTTGCTGCTGGGGAGCCACCACCTAAACAAAGACTACATTTCCCAGCATCCTTCACACTCAGATGATGCCACATGACTACTGGAGGCCAATGGAATGTGAGGAGGAACAGATGGAACAAGGGCAATTAAGAGGAAAGTAGTTAAGAATGGCTGTGCCTTCTCCACTGTCCCTTTCCCCTTTTTGCCAACCAGAAGAAAAGATGCTGAGGTCCCTGGGGATGGCAGGGCTGCAAGATAAAATGAGATGGGTCCCCAAATCACAGTGTGAAGTCAGCTGCCAAGCAGAAGCAGCCGTTCCAGACTTCATGTGAGGTTAAGTCTACCATGTTTGAGTTTGTTACAGCAACAAGCATCACCAACTACTACAGCAGGGAAGGGAAGACAGGTGTTCTGGGCAGAGTGAACAAAGTCATGGTGGTGTGACAAAGTGTGGCCTGTTTCAGGGAATGGGGAAAGAGCTGACGGTGGCCGGAGCACTGGCTGTGTGAGGGCAGTACTGGAATTCAGAAAGCTCACGATGGTGACCACAGGAGGGAGGATCATGTACAGGGATTGTTTCCAGGGGCCCTGGTGTTGCTGGCGCTGCTCTCAAAGGAAGAGTGGAAGTTGTGAATGGTTTCCTGTAAAATCTGTCTCTCGCGTCCCTGTAGAGGAAATTGAAAACAGACACAAAGTCTTGTTAAATCTTTGAACTATTAGTTCAATTGACATGGTGTTGTTAATCCTCAACTAATACTTTAGAAACCTATGGGTGTCATGGGGAAATAAATTATCTGATTAAGAGAGTACTGAGTTTAATAAAAACACACTGAGTCAGAATGTCCCCTAGCACCCATAATCACAATACACAAGGCTAGAGAGGGCCCTCGAGACACAGGGGTCCAGTCCCCCAGGCAAGGACAGGATGCAGAGCCCAGGAGCTGGACTGACTTGTCCTGGGTCACATGGCCTGCAAGGGAAGTTTCCTCCCCTGATTCACTGGGGGTCTTTCTAGCCCTCAGAGTTCCAGGGGATTGAGTGGGAGCTGAACTTCTTTCTGCTACAGAGAGTTTCAACTGCCTCACTCCCCCCTGCCCAAAAGCTGTCGGATTCCTCTCCACAGTGATTCACTTCTCACTCTATCCATGCAACATTCCCCCACATCCCCAACCCTTAACACACGTTTTGAGATGTGAAAAAGGGAGGATGTAGAGGTTTCTTTGAGCCCAGAGAACATCTTCACCAAATACCTGGCTGAGAGGCAGTGATACATAGAAGTTAAGAGCAGGGACTGGAACCAAACAGCCTGGGTTCAAATCCCATTCCTCCCATTTACTAGCTGGGTGACCCTGAAAAAGACACTTAATCTCTCTGGGCCTTAGTTTCCTTATCTGTAAAATGGGATAGCAATGGTACTCAAATGGTTGCTGGTGACAGTGGACTCTGTGTGGGCAGCAGGAGACTGACAGGTCTTATTGTCAGAGAATAGCAGTGTGGACTCAGTGCGTGTGTGCATGCACGCATACACAAGCGTGTGTACACACACACACACACACACACACACACACACACACACACATTTTTAAGTAGGCTTCGTACCAGGTGGAGCTTGAACTCATGACCCTGGGATCAAGACCTGAGCTGAGATCAAGAGTTGGGTGTTTAACCAACTGAGCCACCCAGGTGCCCCCTAAACACACATTTTTTAAAAAGTTTTTTTAATGTTTATTTATTTTTGAGAGAGAGAGAGAGAGCGCAAGTTGGGAGGGGCAGAGAGAGAAGGAGACACAGAATCTGAAGCAGGCTCCAGGCTCTGAGCTGATGCAGGGCTTGAACTCACAAACCGTGAGATCATGACCTGAGCTGAAATCGGACACTTAACCAGCTGAGCCACCCAGGTGCCCCGCCAAATACACATTTTTAAAACCAACAAATGTGCTGATCAAAATGTAAAGGAAATTAAAAATGAATAATCTCTGGTAGACTGTTTTCTGCTAAGAGTACAAAGAAAAAAAAAAAGTCTACTGAATGAGCTCAACTTCAAACTTTTTCTTTTCGTGGACTCTCCAGACCCCAGAGCAAGAACCTCTACCACTGTTGAGGCCTTCCTGGACACCTGAGGGGGCAGTAAGACCTCCCAGCATGCCAATCCTTCCAAGTAAGTTAAATCACCTAGAAAAATGCCTCCCCCCAGCCCCAGGAGCCCAACAACACAAACCTGAAGGCAGCAGGGTAGAGGACAGAGCACCAGATGCGGCAGTCTGAGGACAGTTGAGTCCCCGTTCTACCGCTCCCTAGTGGCGGCATCCCAGGCAGGGCCCCTTGCTGTCGGGTGTCCTATCTATAAAATGGGGACAGTAGGACATGTTGAGGCTGTGATGAGGCTCAACCCGAGATAATGAACGGGGTGACACTGTGCAAACTGCAGAGGGCTAAAAAATAAACAGGAGGGATGACAGCAATGTCATTATTAAACACTACCTTAGCCTTAATTGCCTGAGAAACGAGGTCAGGGAGAGACAGGGTTCCAGCACTCTGCCTCCTACTTAGGAGGGAGCCATAGATGATGAAAACCATAATTGTTCCCTGTATCCACTGCTGACTGAAGATGATGATAATAATTGCCCCTTAAAAACCCCTGAGCTTCAAAGGACCTGCCTGATAATTCTTAAAAGGGAAAAAGCGAATGGCCATTAAGAGTAGGGAAAAAGCGAATGGCCATTAAGAGTAGAAAAAAAGTGTTCAGTCTATCTAGTAGTTAAAGAAATACAAATTAAAACAAGGCACACTTTTTGGCCTCTCAAATTAATAAAAATTTAAAAACAAACTGATAGCACTCAATACTGGCAGGGATTCACTGATGCTGGAACCACACTGCCACAGCTGATGGGGATGTTCACTGGCTTTTTCTGGAAAGTAATTCAGGAAGAAGTGCCATATACCTTGACTTAGACTCTTTGACTCCAAAATTCCACTTTTAGACATCTATTCTGAGGAGATAATTAGAAAGCCTTATACACAAAGTTGCCCACTGCAGCACTCACTATTAATAGAAAGTTTGGATAGCTACATATCCAACAAGTAGGGATTCAAGATAAAATAATTTTAGTATATCCATACAAATTTATCATATTAAAAAAATTTTTTAATGACATGGGTAACTGCATATATTTAATGTTAAACGAAGAAAGTAGGATGTAAAATTATAGATCCAAATTTATCTCAGCCACGGAGAGAAAAACATTTGGCACAAAACACTGCAGTGATCGTCCCAAATGTGAAAAGCATTGGCCTCTGGGTGGCTGGATCGTGACTTCTTTAAAAAGTCTTTTCACCTTTTTGGCACTGTGCAAATTTAGCAAAATGAATGTGCACTGCTTTGATGATCACAAAAAAAATGGCAATACAGAGAAGCAAGGCTTAAGACCAACCAAAGGTGAAATGCAGGTGAGATTTCTGATTGACCTTCTCCAACATATAAACCATTTCAAATAAGCGGTCTCAAGTACATTATCACAACTTGAATACTGGAGGGGGAAGGTTCACCCAGATCTATGACTTGTAAGACTGAGGATCCATACTGCTTTGCTGATATTTTTATGGCCAAGTTAGGTTTTTTTGGCTTATATTTGTTTAAAAAAAAAACATCTTAAGCTAAAATGTTCAAACTATTTTTGATTGTGCAAGAAATACATTTTACATCACAACCTTGTTATGGGCAAATATATACAACTGAAACAAATTTACCCTCCTACCTGCAAAGAATGTTGATATTTTCTACCCTATTCTGTTTTTAAGCTGCTGGTGGGGTCCCTGAGTGGCTCAGTCGGTTAAATGTCCAACTTTGGCTCAGGTCATGATCTCATGGTCCGTGAATTCAAGCCCCACATCAGGCTCTGTGCTGAGAGCTCGGAGCCTAGAGCCTGCTTCAGATTCTGTGGCTCTTCTCTCTGCCCCTCCCTGACTTGCACCCTGTCTCTCTCAAAAATAAACAAACGTTAAAAAACAATAATAAAAATAAATAAAAAGCTGCTGGTAAACCGCTAGATTGAGTGCACAACCCTCGAGCCTGGCAAGCTGTGGACCACAGCCATTAAGACATTACAACACTAGCGGGCAAGGAAATCTGGGCCTCCATTCTCTCATGGGTCCTCTCATGGGTTCTCGAATGTGTACAGAGCATCTGAGCCACTAGTGGGTACTCTCCTGGCTGAGGCTGGGTTGCAAAAGAAAAAGTATGAACACTGAAGGGAGAGTTGGTGCCCTACAGCAATCCAGAAAGAGGCAGGAGGCCCTGAAGTCAGAGTGAGGCAGGTCCAGCCCAGAACAGCTGAGGGCCAAGGCATCGGAAAGCCATCCAAAGGGCTCCAGAAAGCTCCTTTTGGCCTGCGGAGAAGCAGTACATAGCTCCAATGGGAACCCCCACGTAGTACAGAAGATAAACCTGTTTTGGTAATATTTGGTATTGCCCCAGTCATGTTTTTGTTCTATGGCACACTGTGATACATGGTGCTCACTTCCACAGGACTTTGTTTGGTGGCTCAGAACTTCGCTCTGCACACGCGTTTCCATGTGGAATCACCTGACTTTGAGGGTGGGCGCTGCCCGTGGGAAGAACATGGCTGGGACAGAGCAGACCCTCAGTCTGGCAGGTTGGAAGCACCCAGGTCTCCTGGTTGGGAGCTGATCAGCTGGTGCCCCCAAATATCACTCTTATGGAAGGAATGTGTCCCCCCGCCCCCCAATTCATATGGTGAAACCCTACCCCCGGTGTGATGTACGAAGAGGTGGGGCCTTTGGGAGGTGACAGCGTTTAGATGAGGTCATGAGGGTGGGGCTCCCATGATGGCATCAGTGCCCCTATAAGAAGACAGCACTGGTTTCCCTGTTCCCTGCTGTGTGAGGACACAATGAGAGGTTGGCAGTCTGCAATATGGAAGAAGACTCTCACAGATATCGACCATGCTGGCAGCCTCCATGCTGTGAGAAATAAATTCCTGTTGTTCACAAGCCACCCAGGACATGGTCCTTTGTCATGCAGCCCGAACCAAGACCACCACCACCAGCTGTCCTGCCTTTTGCTTCTCTAGACTGGGCTTTGTTTGGTACAGGATGCAGACTGTCACAGAAATAGAGTATGGGGGCAATGAATTTGAGAGAAAAAGAAAAAAGGTCCCGGTTTGTACGAATATTAAGAAAAATATTCTCCTGTGGAGTGGACCTGAGCTCTTCCACTCTATGGCAGCAGTTAAGCTTCCTGAGATTTTCAAGCCAGCCCAGTCTGCCTTTTATCTGGGATCCCAGACCACAAAGGCCATGGCTGCCAAGGGCAGAGGGGAGGTTCTGGAAGCATTCGCAGCTACTATCTACCACGCCCTGGGCCGGGCTCCGGCGGCATCCAGCTCCTGGCCTGTCCCCCCACACCTTCCATGGTCCTCACTGGCCCTACATCTAGTACCTTACCTGTCTTTGCTTGACCGGCTTGGCTTGCCCCACCACCCTCCTCTCCTTGGCTCGCACATCTGGCCCCTGGAGGCCACAGCATGAAGGGTCCTGTAACCCCTGAGCCACATCCACATCACTCACCTACCTCCTCCCCAAAGCCCTTGCCCTTACTTGACTGGGTCCCCCTTAGCCACCCTGAGGGCCTTATCTGTCCCCTGCGGCCTCCCCTCACACCAGACTTCTTGCTCTCAGCTTCCACACATTTTTAGTTCTTGAGATGCACCACACACCCTCTCACCACAGGGTCTTTGCACATGTGTGTCCCTCCTCCTGGTCTGCACTCTTTTAGCCCTCTACCCCATGGTTCCCATCTTTCTTCAGGTCCCAGCCCTCCTGCCACTCCCTTGGGAATGTCTTCCAGGACCTTGCCTTTCCAGCCCCCACTTGAAGTCCGGAGCTCTCCTTAATGAGCACTGAGTCAGGGCAGCAGAGTGGTCAGCACACAAACTCTGGGTTCCAGTTCTGGCTCTGCCACTTACCAATTATGTGATTTTAGGCAAGTTCCTTAACTGCTCTGTGCCTCAGTTCCTCCATCTATGAACCGGAACTGGCCTCAGTGGCTTCCGTGAAGTTAAATGTACGACTAGATGTGACAGGCTCAGAGCAGGGCTGGGCACAAAGTGTGCTCAGTGCTTAACACCCACAGAGTGCCTGGGACACGGCAGAGAGGCAAGGGTTATTTTTCAGGACGAATTAATGCTCCAAAGACTCGAGTGCTTACTCCGGTTGATCGGTGCCCCATGAGCCACCCGGGTGTGCCCTTCCTACCAGCCCAGACTGGCCACCTCCTGCAGCCCCCATGCCAGCCTCACCCCCTCCCCTCCTCATCTACAGTGGAGCAGAAGCGGTGCTGGCTGGGGGCCAGGGCTCACCGTCCGTCTCTGAGCCTCAACTTCCCCGTCTTAAAGGGAGGCGGCCCAGGCCCACGTTACAGGTGAGCAGTGTTTGGGAACAGGCTACTAACAGCAGAAGAACAGACAATAAAGACTAAAGGAAAATGCAAGCGCTGGAAGCACTGCCAACCGAACCACTCCAAAGGACCCCCAAACAGCCTATGAACAGGCAAAATAATGACGACGACGGCAGCAATAAAAACCACCACCCCCGACCCCGGCAGGGAGGCCCAGAGCCACCCCCATGCAGCTCTGTGCTGGGGGAACACAGGAAGAAGACCGGGGTGCAGGTCCTGCCTCGCCTTCCCGCCCACCTCTCCACCTGGGCACACCTCCCTCCCTGGGGCTCTGCTCCCTCGCCAGCCAGCCAGCAGCCAGCCGGACAAGGGAAGTGTGAGGACACGGCCTCCTCAGATTTACTGGGGAAATGTACGTGAAGTGTCTTGTGAATGATAAAGTGCTACATGAATATTTATTTGCTGTTGGTGCTCTAAGTCTGTTCAATATTTGCGTGCACACCCGGCAAAACACACAAAGAACCATGAGACCGGTCACGCTCTCTGACATAACCTCGTATTGTGGAACACAGCCTGAGGAACAAAACAACAGAAGAAAAAGGAGCAAGGCAGAGACATCCATTATGGTGCTATCTGTAATGGCAAAACCCCAGACACGGCATCACTGTCTTACAAGAAGGGGACCGTCAGGCAAAGCGTGAGAAAGCAACAGGTAAGCAAGTTGTACACACTGTTGGAGTGAGACAGAAAAGTCCATCCTGTGTTAGAGAAAAAAGCAAAGCTCAAGGGAGTTTGAATAGCCCAACAGCAACTGTCCTACTAAGGTCTGCAAAGTGAGTGGTGGTTTTTAATTGTTTTCACATGTATGCCTTTGGGGGGAGGGGTGGGGAGCATGGTTCATCTTTAGTTTAAAGCTGATGAGACAGAAATTTAACATTAGACAAAAATGCAGGATGCCAGCAACAACAGCGATTGACGGATCTGTGTGTACCAGGGGCGCTGGCAACAGCCCCAGTGTCCCTGGCCATCTCAACAGATGAGGAAAGCAAGACTCAGAGAGGTGACGACTTCTACGTAATACGGCAAGTAAGGGGAGGAGTGGGTTCACACCCAGGTGGGCCTGACTCCAGGGCCCCTATTAAACAAGGGCTCTGTTTCCATTGTACACTGGAGGGCGATACCCAGCCATGTGGGTTGAAATTACCACAGGGAATATTTTAGCTGAATCTATGGGAAGGGACAGGAAGAGGAACAGGGAGGTAGTGAGTGCTCGGTCATGAGAAGCATGCACAGGGGGCCATCCTCTGCCAGACGTTCTAGAGGAGATGAAATCAGACCAGAAACATCCTTGGGAACACTGAGGGCCTGGGATCCTAGGTAGTGAAGCTCTCCACTGGAAAAAAAGATTGAGAACAATACCTTGCCTGCATTCAGTTCAGAAATTGCTGCCAAAATCTGCTGCCTGGACCCATCTGTCTTAATACCCAGCTCCTTCAAGTCGCCGTCGGTAAGTGTGAGGAATGCTTCCATATCCACCTGGAAAGAGAGAAGGGGGATTTGCTACCACCTGCTTGACGCCACACCTCTTTTTTCCAACCACAACAGAAATATCTTGATTATGGACTATTAGTGTTTATTAGTAGTGAGTTAATTATGATTTACTACTTCCAATTCCTGACTTTATGATGAAAGTTTAGTTGAAAGTATTATGAAGGACTAACTCTCCTCAGCTCTAGGGCTGGGAATTTCAGGACAGGTGCATTTTGGAAAGACCATGACCATTTAACAAGGAAGGAGAGTTCCGAGACAGTGACGTGGGTGGCCAGAGCGGTGCAAATCCAAATCCACTGTTAGAAAGTTGGCTCCAATGTTGCTGCACTTCTGATGATATTGGGAGCTGCACAGAAAAGGTGCACACATGGCGGTACTCACCACGTTTCCCCCCAGAAGACAAGGGAGGTGCAGACTGTGGAAAGACAGAGAAAATAAACAAGCAGAAGCGATAAAGGGAAGAAGGGCCATGGAGAACTGAAGCGGAGGAGGGCTCAGAACAAGGGCCACTCAAAGCCATACGACCCTTGGCTTCTAATGGTGAAATCCTAAAATTCCTGCTTGGGCCTCAGCTCCAGGCGAAAAATTAATGGGCCTCCCTGCTATACAATGGATATGTTGCAGTCTGTCCTTCTAAGGTCAGATGTGGCTTGGAAGAAGCAAGCACACCCACCCTCACACACACAGGGTGGAGGACAGCCCTACACACCCCAGATCTGTCCTGGAGTCTCACTGTCAGGTGGGGATGGGGAAGACACAGACCAAGTCGTGTGCACCTTGCAACGTAAGGTGAGTATACTACCATTCCCATTTGGGGGCAGGGAAACTGAGGCGTGGAGAGATTCAGTTCCCAAAGTCACGTGATGAGTCAGTGAAAGCCAAGATTTGAACCCAGGCAGTGGCCCCAAGAGTCCTTGCTCTTCTCCACGGGCTCATGTCACCCTATGATGCTGCAGCCGCCGTCCCAGTGTTCCCTCCCGGGATTCCCCAGGGCAGCGGCCTCCTTGTTAATAGCACTTGATGCTCCCTAAGAATGAACAGGTTCTGTCATCTGTACAGGCTCTCCAGTATTAGACCCCAAAATGGCAGTCATCTGGGAGAGGTGGAAGGGCTCTGGCCGCCCCAGTCTCATCTCCAGCCCGTGCCAGGGCGAGGAGGCACACACGGACAAACAGAGCCTCAAGTCCCACCTGCTGCCTGGGGGCCCCGGGCAGGTACCTCACCTCCGTTTCCCACCTGAAACATACAAATTCTCTCACCATCTCACTTACAGGTGGTTGTAGGTTCTACAGGGAGTTTACGCAAAGCTTTGCAAACTACATTTATAAATTATAAAGATACTATAGTTTTATGTTATATTATACTGGTGCCATTTAAAGTAAAATTGCCTGGGTGGCTCAGCTGGTTAAGCATCGACTTCAGCTCAGGTCATGATCTCACGGCTTGTGAGTTCAAGCCCTGTATCGGGCTCTGTTCTGACAGCTCAGAGCCTGGAGCCTGTTTCGGATTGTGTCCCCCTCTTTTTCTTCTCCTCCTGCGCTTGTGCTCTGTCTCTCTCTCTCTGTCTCTCAAAAATAAACAAACATTAAAACAAATTAAAAAAAAAAACTTCTGTAACTTTTTGAAAATCCTTAATCCTTCACTTTATTTTTTTTAGTGTTTATTTATTTTTGAGAGAGAGAGAGAGAGAGAGAGAGACAGAGTATGAGTGGGGGAGGGGAAGAAAGATAGGGAGACACAGAATCCAAAGCAGGCTCTAGGCTCTGAGCTATCAGCATAGAGCCCGTCACGGGGCTCGAACTCCCAAACCTTGAGATCATGACCTGAGCTGAAGTCAGCCATTTAACTGATGGAGCCACCCAGGTGCCAGCCCCCACCCCCGCCACATTAGCCACTCACTTTAAAAGCAGGCTTTGTTTTATGTTCCCCCTTAGATACTGAACAAGATTTTTAAAATTTTTCTTCAAGACATTTGATGTATGTAGAAATAACACAATTTTTTTTCTGAGAAATTTCTCCTATCTTTCCTTCTCTATTTTAACCATCATTTTACTTTCCCGGATTAAAAAAAAAAAACCCTGAACCAGGTGCGAGCTGGTGGAGAAGGGTCTGCTCCCTTACGAGCCCCAAGCTCTCTGAGGTACAGGCATTATCCGTTTCCCTGTGTCTCTCTGGGACATGACAGCTCACACGGGACGGAGGGCCTCACAGAACGGATGGCATGGTTCTGACAGAAACTGCCTGCCCCTGGCAGTGCCAGACACGCCCCTCTCCCCACACACCCACCCCCAGCCTGTCCCCACAGCCAGCTCCTCAGCACCTCTCTGCCCTCTTGCCCGGGGCCTCCCCATCCCGGCCTTCTAACTGGAGTCTCCCTCCCTGTGAGTCTGCCCCTAACTCCCCTACCGACCCTGGGCCGCCATCCACGCCACAGGCCAGAGATCTTGCTGGCCCTCGTCTGCCTCCAGACTGTGGTTCAGAGGGTCACGTCCATGCTGGCCAGGCCCTCTCTGCTCCAGAGGTGCCAGCCTCAGTCAGGCCCTGGCCAGGCCAAAGTGCTGCTGGTTCTCTGCACATGTCTGCTCCCTTTTCCCAGGTGCCCTTCTAGCCCCACTCCCCTCCCTCAAAGCGCAGTTTATGCTCAGCTGAGGTCTCCTCTGGCCCTCACTCTATAGGCCCCTTCCTTGGGCTCCCAGAGTGCTCTGAGTGTTTCTCCCTATCCCAGGGTCAGACGCTGGCAGAGGGACTGGTAGGGGACAGCGACCTGAGTAGCATCTGCTGACTGAATGACCACATCGATCAATATTCTACTGCATCCCCATCTGCACTGATCTTCTCAGTCTCTGACCTCTGTCAACCCTGGGGGTTGCCAAATCCTCACAGCTCATTTTAGGTGGAGAAGCCAGAGACTGAATTCTCCTCATGTGAATACTTCTGAAGGGTTAGCAGGATGCGGCAGAAACATCTGTGTCCTTTCAATATTCATGCCCTACTTTTTTTTTTAGTAATAGAATCCTAGTTGTCAGCTAGGCACATTTCCATGAAGCTAAAGTACTGTATTTCTGAGTTTCCCTTGCATATGAGTATGTCAATTGACAAACTTCTGGCTAATGAGATATAAGAAGGTTTATGGTACTTTGAGGAAGTCTCTCTAAAAAAGGAGAGCATGTGTCTTTTTGCTTCCATCTCCTTGCATCCTGGTGCCTAGAATGTGGATGTAATGGCCGGAGCTCTAGCAACCATACTGGACTTTGAGGATGAGGGCCACACACCCTAGTGATGGTGGAGCAGGGAAGCTAGAAGGAGCTTAGATGACTGACTTCAAAACTTTCTGTGGGGGAAAAAAAACCTTCCATTTTGTTTAAGATACTATTATTTGGGGATTTTCCAATATATGCAGCCAAATCCATCCTAATATAAGTAGAGAGATGAAAATTACTAGTCTGTCTTCAGTTTCAAAATCACAAGATGAGAAAATGTATTAACTTCATTCCTCTTCCAAATTCTCAACACGGACTAAAAGCATATAATAATAGGGAGAAATTTTTACCAGCCTTGGAAGTGAGGGAAAATTTCTATCTGTATGCCAGGTTCTTCAAGGAATTTCTTAAGGGACTAACAAGTGCCCTGCAGCTGCGGGGATGGGTGAGGAGGTGAGGGCAGGGGCAATCAAGGGTGTTAAAACCTGAGTCCCATCAAAGCCTTCGAGGGAGGATGGGGTCTCCCGGTGGATAGACAGCAAATGTCACATAGTGCTACCTAGCTCGTATGTTGTCCAGAGAGGGGCTAAGCACAGGGGCGGGGGCACTGCTGAGCTGGCTCCTAACAAGGGCACTGGCTCAGCTAGCCTCACAGTACCTCACACACACAGAAACCCTCTGGCCACTGGCTCCCAGCACCCCTTCCAACAGTGCTGTCTCAGGACTCTGCACATTCCCAACCCCAGAGACCGTGGAGACTTTCAGGTGGGTGGGTTAAGACCACAGCAAATCTGCATGGTCCGCTTTCCGCCTTCCCTTTAAAACTCTGAAAGCCTCCCATTTCATCTGGAACATACCTCAGTTCCCTACAAGGGACAACTGCAAGAACCGGAGGATGGTGAGTGACAGGTATGCCCCAGACATGCCAGCTCCAAAACTGGGAGGAAGCCAAGAACTCAGAGCTACCATTGCCTTGTGAAACAGACATGGCCCCGGAGACGTGTTCTCTGTATACTCCAGGAGGGTATGGAACGGATGAAACAAAAGCAGGCAGCCATCAGCACACAGGAAAGACTTCTTGGCGATGAGAAAAAGTCACTACTGAAGTTTAAAATGCCAAAGTCGCAGGGAGGACACACTGGATATGGCAGAAAAGCACATGGAGGAAGGAAGCCACTGCACTCTGTCTGCTTCGTAAAACCAAGTACAAACTCCTCAATAGCATCACAAGCCTGTCAGGGACACTGAGTGGTTGTTGTGATTGCTACTGTAATTATGACAGCTGTCATGTACTCAACCAGGCAGAATATTCTAAACCAATGGTGATACCCTGGTGGCTAGTGGGCCTGCAGAGGAGTTTTATTTGGCCAAAACAGAAGTTTTTTTTTTTTTAAACAACTTATTGAGATATAATTCACTTATTGTACAATCCACCATTTAAAGTATACAACCCATAGGGAATACAGTCAATGGTACTGTACTAGCGACGTGATGGGACAGATGGTAGCTACCCTGGTGGTGAACACAGCATAAAATATAAACTTGTCAAACACTACGTTGTACACCTAGAACTAATGTAACATTGGGTGTCAACTATGTGCAAATCACAAAATTTTTTAATTAAGAAAATGAAGTGTATGATCCAATGATTTTTAATATATTCAGAGTTGTGCAACCATCCCCACACTCAATTTTAGAACATTTTCATCACCTGCAAAGAGAAACCCACCCCCAGATAAGCAGTCACCCCCCCCCACCCCGTTCTGTGCTCCCCCCACTCCCTGGCAACCACTAATTACTCTCTGTCTCTACAGAGTTGCCTATTCTGGACACTTCTTATAAATGGAATCATACCATATGTGGCCTTTTGTGACTGGCTTCTCCTCGGCATCATGTGTTCGAGGTTCCTTCATTTTGTAGCGTGTCAGTGCCTCCTTCCTTTTTATGGCCGAATTATATTCCATTGTATACCACTAACAAATCTGGCCATTCACCAGCTGATGGACATCTGAGTTGTTTGCCACTTGGTGGCTATGAGGAATACCGTGGCTGTGAGCATTCGTGTGCGAGTCTTTGTGTGGACATATGTTTTCAGTTCTCTTGGGCATATACCCAGGAGTGGGATTGCTGGGTCACATGGTAATTCTATGTTTAACATTTTGAGAAACGGCCAAACTGCAGAACAGTATTTTTTTTTGTAAAAAAAATGTGATTGTGAGTGTTTTTAAGCACTCAGATTAACACAGAGCCTACGTGCAGACACTTAGCATAGATTCATTAGGATTTGCTTATGACCCTCTTTAAACCTGAAAGCCAGTCAATCACCTTCGACAGAAGCGCGTGCAGGACAGACACGAACTTCACTAGCGAGAGCGGTGCTCGAGATCACAAAATTCTGTTCCAACAGAACAAGCCATAAGGTCCCAGGATCTCACTGCGGTGAACTGCACTAAGTGTGCTGAACACAAATTCTGCCTGCCGTCTCAGGGAGAGAGATCAATTAGGCTTGCAGGATGAACACCCACATGTGTGAGACCATTTTCTTTTATGGTAAGATTTAGATGGACATTCAAAAATAACATCCTTACCTCTTGCTCCTCAAAAATGGGCTGATACTTCTCAAGTGATAATTTCTTAAGGATTCCAGTCAGTTCATCTTCAAGAGGGAAAGATGTGAAAAGATATTTTAGAATTTGGCAAAAGGCGTCAGAACAGTGGTCTTCAAACTTTCATAAAACAGTGGCAATCCTATTTCAAATGAAATGTCACAAGAAACTCTAACACAGAAAGCAGATCTAAGCTGCACTCGTGTGAATGCGGCAGGGGGTGGGTCCGAGCCATACTTCCCCTCAGGGCAGGCCCTTGGCGTCTCCCCAGACTCCAAACATGGGGGTGTGTGTGGCCAGGCTGACCCTCCAATGGTTGCAACCCCCAAGTTCTCGGAGTTCTAGCTGCTAGGACTAAAACTCCACTTTCTGTCCAAGAATGGTTTTTAATTATGATTTCTTGACTGCTGGTAGCTGCACCTGCAGCAAATGCTAATGCCAGCAAGTTGTCAGCGAGGCGGAGAACAAACTTAAGAGAACAAGCAGGTGGCTTCAGACCAGAACTGGAGTTTGGCTCAGTGTGAGGAGGCTGTGGGCTTCCTGAAGGAAGGACAGACACATCTGAGTGGAACAGCAGAGCCAGAAGGGCACAGAGCAGGAGAAAACAGAAGATTTGGGATATCATGATTTCAGAGCAGGGAGGGTGAAGAAAGGAGACAAGACTAGCATCTGGGTGGGGGTGGGGGGTAGTTTGAAAAAATATTCATTCACACATTCAACAGGGATTTACCAGTCCAGACATTAGGGACTCAATAAAGACCAAAACAGATAAGCAGGCTGCCAGGCCAAAGGCACTGAGGAAGGATGGAAGGGGGCAGGGGAAGATGACAGGGAATGGGAGAACATTATTTATTATAGAGAGTGGTAAGGAAAGGTCTTCTTTATATAAGGTAACATTTGAGCAGTAAATGGAGTGAACTGTGTAATACCAAGGGAAAGATCACCAGGCAGTATTCAGGCAGAAGGAACAGCAAATACAAAGGTCTTGGGGCAGTGGGTGCAATTCACAGAAGAGGGACTGGAGATTAGGAGGTCTGAGTTCCTTTTGTTTTGTAACATTTGTTTTTGATAGACAGAGAGACAGAGCACAAGTGGGGGAGGGAGCAGAGAGAGAGGGAGACACAGAATCCGAAGCAGGCTCCAGGCTCTGAGCTGTCAGCGCAGAGCCCGATGCGGGGCTCGAACCCACAAACCACGAGATCATGACCTGAGCCGAAGTCGGACGCTCAACCGACTGAGCCACCCAGGCGCCCCTGAGTTCCTTTTTTAATTCGTTCATTCAAGAGTGGATACCAACATGCCTACTACATGCTGGGAGTACAAGGATGGAAAGGTCCAAGCTGTAAAGGAGCTCAGCGTGGCTGGGAAGATAAAATGATGAGGGTGACAGCTGTTGCACCATCAGTCACCTTGTACATAGGTAACCCATTTGCTCTTTACAATGACCGTAACGATCCTATCAGTGTCTCCATTTACAGATGAGGAAGCAAGGCAGAAAAGCATGGCTGCCATATCTTGAGATCATGCCGCCAGTCCACGGCAGAGCAGGAATTCACACCACTGGTCCAGCTACCAGGCCTGAAGCTACACACCGCCATCTCTCTCCTTGGTGACAAGCGCTGCAATGAGGGGCATCGACAAGGGGGTCTGGGGACAGAGAGGACAGCTGACCCACTTGAAGGACCGGAAAAGGCTTCACGGAAGAGTACTACTGCGCTAGGCTGTACGAGATGAATCAAGTCCCAGGCCACACTGAACCCACTGTTGCTCCGTGGCACCAAACCTTTGCTCGGGCTGTTCCCGCCACACGCAGTCTTCCTCCGTAGTGGAGGGCCGGGAAATGGTTAGCAACCGGCTCTCTGAAGGAAAACGTACATAGGGAGGTAGGTACGTAAGCTTACTGTAGATTTTACTGATATAAAGGACGTATAGCACACAATTTACGTATAATAATAAACTACACAATACTGTTTCTTATAGATCCCATGCAGCCAATGCTTGCGTTGCACTTGACGCACCTCACTGAACGCTTTCACTGATTTTTCCCTTCCTCTTGAGTCCACAGCCAATGAGTATAGTTACAACAGGGATGCCACTGGGGAGTTCCGCGGATGGGAACACGTAAGAGGAAATGAAACAATGGAGACGCATATTGGAATTTCATGTGAGCAACTCTGCTGAATGAGATAATGGTTTTAAAATCCTGGAAGAACATGGTCGCAATTTTTTTGTGCTAGTCACAATATGACAGACACACTTTTAACCTTCGTCTGCAATATGGGCATTTTCTCCATCACTGTCCAGATTACATCTAGATGGTCTATGAGATAGTAAACCGACCTCTGATTGGTGGCATTTGCTGATGTCACGGAGTCAATACCCTGCTCCTGGCTGATTTTAGGCTAACAACACAACTAATGTTCCTGAAAGTGGAACGGAGAAGGGACGTGTGTAGTAGCACATCATGACATAGTATTCCTACGGCATAAACAGCACAAGTATTAGCAAAATGTACTAATAAATTAATAACAACATTTTGTTTTAAGTACCCCATACCCTTATATTTAACATAATTTAATTATATAAGTTCATATAATTTGACTTTTTCTTTCTTTTCTTTGGCTTCTTTATGTATTTTTTGTTGTTGTTGTTGTAATTTGACTCATAATGGCTGTGTTTCATCACTAGTTTATACATCTCCTGTAGATTCAACGATGGACTCTGGCTCACCGGCCCGGCCTGAGTGCCTGCTCTTCAGTGAAGCCTGTGCCATGGCACTCCATGCCTGGCTGATAACACAGATTTGACCCCATTTATTTACTTAAATGTATTGTGCTGAATGCAGCTGAATCCCCAGCCTGACTGTGAGCTAACCCAGCACAGATTAAGGCACCCGGGACACAGGCTTCACCACTCCCCATAGAGGGGGCCAGAGGGGCCGCAGGAGGAAAGACGGGGCAGGGCAAAGGCTTGCGTGTGGTCCTCGACTGGGGCCAAGTGTTTCCCAGAAGAATGTCATAAAAAGTAGCTGTCTGGGGATGGACTGCAGGTCTGTCCTTTGATAGTCTCATGCCCACAGGACAAAGGTCTTGCTGCCTCCAGACCCAGAAACTCTGGAGGGGAAAACTAGGCTTTCTACACCAGAGAAATTAAAAAGAAATTGCGGTCAGGTCCTCTTCTGTTTTTATCCCAACCAGGGCTTGCAAACCTTTTTAAATAATGAGAGAGACGGAAAAGAGTGGGCATGGACAGTGCATACAGACCGCCATGGTCTCAACTCTTTTTTGGAAAAAGTGGGGGTTACAAATACCTAACTGAACTTCTAAGAGTTGGATTCCTGGAAGCCTCCAAGGTGGGAGAATTCATGACTGCACGTAGAAAACACGGTTAGGGAGGAACAGGGTTGCTAGTGAATCTCTGAAGCTTTTATACATGGTTGCACTAGATATCACAAAACAATAAAAGCAGCCCCCAAATAAAGAGGATGCCAATGGCAGCATGCATTTACCAACTCAGTCCAGACCACAGCCTGTGTGGCTGATTTCAACCTATCACCTGCTGGGCACTTATCACCTGCTGGGCACCTTCCTCCAGGCAGCTGCGGGGAGACACCTGCAGCTGTGTCTGGGAGGCCCTGGCACACCTGACATTTCTCTCCTCTCTGAACACTACTACTTGGCTTGCACCTGCCTGGGTCCCATCTCTCCCCATAACTCTGTTCCCACCCACCCCCCACCCCCCACCCCCCCCTGCTCACGGCCAGGACCACCAGAGGGCAGTTCAAGGGACAGGATTCTTCATCTCCTTTTGTCTTTTATATCTTCCTATCTTTATCTGGGGCCTCCCAGCACTCCTCCACTCCATCTTCCTTTCTGCATCTTCCCCACGGGAGGGACCTGCACTTCACCCACACAGGTTCTAAAGTTCTCCTGGTTACAGAGGACAGCTACTGTTTCTGCTTGCCCACCATCCCTCCCCTCCTCCTTCTGGAAACAGCACTTTGATTTCCCTTTGAGGAGTCCCCTCTCTCCTGCTCCCAATCTACAAAGTGTCAGCAGGGCAGACCCTGAGCCCAGCCTCAAAGGCAGACATGTGACCTGCGCCCAATCAGCACGTTCCACTGCCACAGACGCACAGTCAAGGATACACAAATGTCCCGTCATTATAAATAGAGACGAGTCAGGCCAATGACGTTTACCCCAGGATTTTGCTGGACCTACTAAGAAAGAAGCACTCTTTCTGCTGGCGTTGCTAAGTTAGCAGGAGAAGTAAGCAAGCCTGAAGTTCATGGGGGACAACTTTGCCACTGCCTAGAGACAGCCTACCTGAGATATGGAGAGAAACACTCCCAAAGTACCTGGATCCACACACGCCTGAAGCACACCCTGGACACTTTCATTATATGAGCCAACAAATTACGTTTTTTGCTTTTGCTCAAACCAGTGTCAGTGGAGATTGCATTACTTGCAAATGACAGAATTCTGATCTGTACAAGGCTCAGGGAAAGGTACATCACTGGTGTTGGAGAAGCATTTCTACAAGTGTATGTCTGTGTACATAAACGAAACTCTACTAAGTTCAAAAACATTTTGAGGGAGCTTACCGGACGATTAGCAAAGTGAAGACAAAAATACAAGGTAGAATCGGGGAAGAATGGAGACAGGTGTTTTTGTTTGAAATTTTAAAAATGACCTAGGACCTAGGATGGCTATAGCAATGACAGCACCTGCCAGGTCACAGAGGCAAAGAGGAAAGGCTGGCGTTTTGGGACCTTGGGGGGGCTCACCTTCATCTGTAATGGTGCCGCTGCTGGAGCCCCCACTGCTCTTGGACTGCCGATGGGGCGAGGAGGACACAGAGGACTCGGCCGCGTGCCCTTTGGGCGAAGGGGAGGGCGTGAGTGTGGGGGAGGTGCTTTTGGAGGTAGTGGAAGTTCCAGACAAAGGCCGTTTGCTCGTCTCCAGTTTCTGCTGAAAAGAGTAAGACAAGTACGTAAGCCATCACCTGGAGGGTAGAAGTGATTAAAACAGACACCTGACAGGGAACACGGGTGATAGCTGACTCAGCAAGATATCTAAGCAGGACTATGAAATCTACTTAAAAAAAAAAAAACATGCAAAGCAGAAACAGTATTATTGGAACAGGGACAGGAAAATCCTGCCCTGGAGCACAGAGGCAGGGGGTAGGATGGAAAAAGTGGCACTTGAGGAGCCAGGAAGTCAGGTACTAATCCTGCCCGTAGAGCTACCAGCACTGTGTCCTTGGCCAAGTCCCCTTACCTCTCAGTTAATGCAGCTCTAAATGGAAGTGTGGCTTATAAATGCACGAGGTCCCTTTCTGCTCCTGACGTTCCTTCATCTAAACCAGTCATTTCCAACTTCTCACCAAAGAACACATCATTTTTCCCCTTTGTGTGTGTGTGTCATTTAGTTAAAAAAAAAAAAAGAGCGCCTTTTTATTTTTAAATACTTTTAGACTTATAGAAGAGCTGCAAAGATAGAACAGAGCATTCCTGTGTATCCGTCAGCCAGCTTCCCCTGACGTTAATATCTTACATAACCGTAGCACAATCATCAAAATTAAGAAGTTAACAGTGGCACAGTACTATTAGGTAAGCTATGGACTTTACTCAGGTTTCACTGGTTATTCCACTTAATGTCCTTGTTCCGGTCCAGGATTCCACACTGCATAGACTTGCCATGTCTCTTTGACCTCCTCTGTGACAACTCAGTCTTTCCTTCTTTCATGACCTTGACACTGTGGAAGAATTGAGGTGTTTGCAAAGCATCCCTCAGTTTGGGTTTGTCTTATATTTTCTCATAATTAGATCTGTTTATGGATTTTTGGATTAATGACCCCAGAGGTAATGAGCCATTCCTACCACATCATGCCTGGGGTCACACAGCATCCATTTCTTATTATTGATAACGTTAACCTTGATCACTTAGTTGAGGTGGTGTGTGTCGGGTTTCTCCATTGTGAAGTGATACCATTTCTCTTTATAACAAATTATTTGGGGTGGGGAGGAGATATTTTGAGCTAAATATCTTGTTGCTCCCACTAATTTTGGCATTCTTTGGTCGATCTTGTCTATAGCAATTACTACTGTGATGTTCTAGTGATAGGAGATCTATTTCCCCTATTCCTTTCACATTTATTTTCTGGAATTCTGGACAGAAGAGATACTACTTCCCCCATTTATTCAGTTATTTATTCCTAGCAGTATGGGCTCGTGGACGTTTCTTTTATAATCTAATCACTACTGCGATTTATTTTACAGTTGTTCAAACTATTCCAGTTTGGGGCACTGAGATCTTTCAGGTTGGCTCCTATGTTCTTTCCCCATGTCCATCTTTTTGTTGTTGTTGTTTCTTTTTAAGAGCATCTCCTTACTTTCTGACACCACAAAATGCTTCAGGCTCATCTTGCATCTCCATGGACCCAGTACTGGAATAAAACACTTCTCCAAGGCTCTGGTCCCTTTTATTGGAGCATGGTATTTAGGAACCAAAATCTGGGTACTAGGCTGTTCGTGGCTACTGGGATATCACTGATTCTACGTTCTCTCAGTGGACAGACAGGAAAGTATACTAAGCCATGCATCCACATAGCCCGACTTACTTCCATATAAATCTGTGTGTACACACACGCACACACACACATTTACAACCACGCATTCGTACCGATTCCTCTGACAACAATCCAATATCCATGGGGTTTGTTCTAATATTTCCCCTTTGGTTCAATCTCTGACAGTTAAAAACTGGGCTCATTATACTTATTTGCTCAACCCTAGTATATATGTAAAGTGTACATGTATACAAAATGTATAAATAAAGTGGTTTCGGAATTAAACCCACATCCCTATAAGAACAACAACAAACGATCAACGAGGATACAGTGCTTGGGTACGGTTATGTCTTTTACTTAGGCCTCACCATATCCCCTTGACCTAGTTTTCTCCCCCCATCTCCCAACGTGTGGTTATGTCAGTCATTTGTAATATAGTTAGATATGTCGTTATAGTCTGCATTCCCTCTTTGGCTCCTGGCCAATACTATTTGTTTGTTTGTTCTTTTAATTTGCATACAGCAGAAATAACTGTTGTGTACGATTCAACGGGTTTTGACAAATACAGAGGTGGGGGTACCATAGAGAAGAGCTCCATTAGCCAATTCCCTCGTCCTGTCCTTTTGTATTCGATCTCTCCCTCATCCCAACCCATGAAAATAACTGATCTGCTTTCCATCCCTACGTTTTTGTCTTTTCTAAAATGTCACATAGATGGAATGACACAACATGTAGACTTTTGGGTCTGGTGCAGCAAACTGCTTCAAGTTACTGCATGTATTGACAGTGTGCTTCTTTCCACTGCTGAGCAGTGTCCCACTGCGTGGATGTACCACAGTTAGTTTACCCGTTCACCTGTTGATGCGATGGTTCCAGTTTGGCGTGATTATGGATTAAACTGCCATAAACATTCACAGACAGACTGTGGCATGAATACTTTTTAAAAATACACTTGGGTAAAGACCTAGGAGGGAGATAGCCAGTTCACAGGGTAAGTATATAGTTTTATCAAACGCTGCCCAACCTTTTCAAGATGGCGGTACTGTTATCACGTTGCCCTGAGCACTGAAGTTCTAGGAGCTCCATATGCTCATCAGCACTTGTTTCTTTAAAGTCTTTAAGTTTTAGCCAGTCTAACGGGTATTTAGTGCTATGTCACTGTGGTTTTAATTTGCATTTTCCCCAGTAGTTAATGTTCAACGTTTTTTCATGTTTCTTTACCATTTGTATATTTTTGAGGAAGTATCAGATATTTTGCCTATTTTTTAAATTTGCTTTTTAATGAGTTTTGAGAGTTATTTGGTAGTTTAAATAGGATATGGCTAGGTGTATTCTTTTTATATTTATTCTATAGTGAGAGTTCGGGATTTATTCTATAGTGAGAATTTCCTGAACTTCCTAGATCTGTGCTTTGAAATCTATCGTCAATTTGGGGAAATTTTCAGGCATTAAGATATTCCTTCTGTCCTACCATTCTCTTGCTCTTCAGAGCTTCTTATTACCTGTATGTAGGAACATTGGATATAATTCTACTGTTTTTGTTGTTCCTATTTTTGTTTTAACTTTTTTCCTTTGTGTTTCAGTTTGGGTGATTCCTATTACCCAGTCTTCAACTTCACGGATTCTTTCCTTGGCTGTGTCAAGGGTACTGAGGAGCCCATCAAAGACATTCCTTATCTCTGTTACAAGTTTTGTATTTCTAGAATTTTCCTTCTTTCTTAGGGTTTCTATCTATTGCTGAAATAGTTACTTATATGATCTTGCACATTCAAATTTTCCATTAGAGCCTCTAACAATTAATTGTAGTCCTTTCAAATTCATGGCCATGTAATTCCAACACCTGTGTCGTATCTAAATCAAATTCTGAGGACAGCTTTGTTTCTTGGGTGTGCAGTTGTTTTGTGTCTTTTTGTAGGTCTTATAATTTTTGGTAAAATTGGACATTTTGACTAGGATAGCAGAGACTAAGATAAATAGTTTAATGCCTGGAAGTGGGTACACCTCTCCTTCTGCTAAGCCTTCATGCCCTTCCTAACTACATCCCAGAGTGGAACAAGATGTCTCTCTTCGATTTTGAAAGACTGTCAATTAGCTGCCTATATTGTTGATAAATTCTTCCTTCTGCTTTTTTATAAACAAAGACATTCAATAACAAAGCTTCTGATTAGGCAGGAAATAATTAGTATATCCATACTAAACAGATCTATCCCAGCCGAAGCAAACAAACATGATACTCTGGACCTTGTAGGAGCATATTGGGGAGGGGCAGATAAATATGATTATCTGGGATGCTCTAATAAAATATCTGAACTGTTCCCTATGTTCCCCGCATAGCGGATCTTGTTAATGGTGTCATCTCCACCCCTCCCTGAATCCATACCCTTTGCAACGTGTGTTTGTGTGTTCTTCTGCAGTGGGTGTGCTGATTTGCTTCAACAACCTGACTGGTTTTCAACTCATGCCTTTGGTTCTTGCCATGAGGACACATCTAAGCTTGTTGTGGACATGCATGGCCCAGTCATCCTGGTCACTCCAGCCAACAGCCAAATGTGTAAGTGATCCCTCCAGACCACAAGGACTACCGAGCTAAGTTCAGACTAAACCGCCAACCCACAGGTTCAGGAGCTAAAGAAACGCTTTTCTGTTTTAAACCACTAAGCTTTAGGGTGAGAAGAGAGAGCTAATGTATTCAGTGGGACTTTGAGCTTCCACAGGTCTGGGAAGCACCGACACACATTCTGACTCCCCTGATTCTGTGCCTCCTCAGGTTCGCTTCAGGCTGATTCGTGAACATGCTAGAAGCCATGCCTTGTGAATATGCTACCATTACGGTGGTGCTTATTTTAAGCAAAGTATGAAAACCAGATTCAGTAGGCTCCGATTTTGAATGCTAATTTCTAATTCTTCCTAAGGGAGTCTTTGAAAAACACTTCATGTCTCCATTTTGCTGCTGGAGCCTTTGACAGAAAGCCCACCCCTTGTGCCCTTTGATTCAGGGCAGTGGTTTCGAAGAGCCCTGGGCTGGGCTGATTACAATACTCTCTCGGGGGAAAATCAGAGTTCTCAGATCCCATCTTGAAGAGTCTCATACAGTTATCCTGGGTGGCACCCAGAGACCTGAATTTTTAGACAGCGCCCCAAGGTTACAGCATATTGTCAAGAATATCAGGTGTCGGGGCGCCTGGGTGGCGCAGTCGGTTAAGCGTCCGACTTCAGCCAGGTCACGATCTCGCGGTCCGTGAGTTCGAGCCCCGCATCAGGCTCTGGGCTGATGGCTCGGAGCCTGGAGCCTGTTTCCGATTCTGTGTCTCCCTCTCTCTCTGCCCCTCCCCCGTTCATGCTCTGTCTCTCTCTGTCCCAAAAATAAATAAAAACGTTGAAAAAAAAATTAAAAAAAAAAAAAGAAAAAGAATATCAGGTGTCATTGACCTGGATTGTTTCCTCGGTTTGTTTCCTGAGTGTATCTTTGGACACAATCTCCTTTCATTGGAATATACCTAAACATAGATTATATATAATAAATGCATTCAAGGGAGACAATGGTTGATATAATTTATAACTTAGACACCTACCTATTTTTAACACCAGTTAAGGAAAGCTAATAATATCCAACACATCTAGTAAGATCATCAAAATAGAAAGAGAAAAATTTAAACAACAGAGAAGAGGAAAACGATATCAAAGCTCACACCAGAAGACTTACTTTAATTAGTAGCTCTGAGTTTCCTAGCAGCAAAGGCAAAAAGAGAAATACAATAATTATATAATCCTTACTATATGAAGAAAGAAAATGTACGAAAGTATTGGTAGAGACATTTTTTTTTTCTAGAGCTGAATTCTAAAAGGAACTTAATTACACAGGTCCTATTACACAAGTAATTTTTAATATAATGGAAAATATGCTAATGCATAGGGAGAGAAACTTTTTCTGAAGCAAAGGAACCTAATTCTGTATGTCTGATTGCAAAAGGGACTTTGAAAAACAAAAAGTTCTGTAACCAACAGTGGTGGGCAGAAAATAAAGACTATTGCTTATACATCCGTTAAAAAAGCAGTCTCTGGAGGCACATCTGGGCAAGGGCCCAGGGGTGAGGCTTTCAGGTGACCTAACTTTTCTCCAGGAAAAAGCTCAAGCCATCTAAAAAATATGAAGAATGGGACAGTGCTTGGTCATGGGGTCCTCTCAGAGGAGGAAATGGGCTACACTGCACCAAGGGAGAGGGGCACCTTGAGGAGGAGCCAATTTATACTGTCAGGAACCCACACTTGGTGGGGGTCGGGGGGGGGGTCATTCCAGCAATCAGTCCAGGTGGAGGGGCTCAAAAGCTAGAAGGGTCAGACTCTATAGACACTAAAAGACTTCTCACTACAGAGAGGCATTGAGGGTTTCCTGTCCCTTGCAAACTCCATATAGATACTGACAATGTGGTGACTGCTCTTGGGCTGCATGAGTGGAGGAAAGGTGCCAGGCAGTAAGGTGAGACTCCAACTCTGTCCTGTCTACCAGCAGGACTGCAGCTCCTCCCCTCTGGAATGCCACAAATGCTACCCCCTGACCGTGGAACGGTGTCACACCCTGCCCCAGCCCTGCCCCAGCCCTGCCCCTTTTATCAGCTCCTCATCCTTCAGATCCCCATTTAGGGTTCCCTGATGCCCTCAAGCTTGGGTAGCAGCCCCCATCTGTGCCACCACAACATCCTCCCTTCTCCACGACAGCCCTTACCACACTGAGTGAAACTGAGTCCGCAGTGACACCCTGAGAGGGTCACCAAACCACCGGTTCACCACTGGATCCTTACTGCTAGCAGTGCTGGGCACAAAGCAGACACCCCAAAGATGTGCACAGTGAATGAATAAGGTAGGACCACAGATACTACTGCTGATAACGTCAGCACTTACAGCTGACACTTACAGGCTCACCAGGTGCCGGGCCCTACTCGAAAGGCTGAAGTGTGGGGCTGAGACCCGATCCCAGGTAGTCTGCTCCTGTTCCCACACTTCACACCTCTTTGCTCTAAGCAATGAACAACGCGAGGCTGAACGAGGCACCTGGAGGTGCCCTGCAGGTCAGGGGGGAGGTAGACCCGTGCGTGTAGGGGGCCGAGGGCACAGGGTGTGATCCCGGCAACTGCACAATCCAGCCTCTCAGAAAGCCCGGGAGCGAGCAGCTGGAAGGGGCCTCTCTTTAGTGCCGTCCCACTACTGTGGCAGTGCCTGTGCTCCCCAGCACGTGGGCCACATCAGGACAGAACGTGTGAGTGTAACAGGAGACAGAAACAGAACAAGCACCTTGCCACCGGGACCGCCGCTGCCTGCAGGAGAGACTGGGAGCTCAGATGAGCCGGACCCTGGCGCTGGCCCAACAGGACTTGACCGGTGGCTGGCCTTCTGCTCAGATAATCCGGCTGCCTTTTTCCTCTGGGCAGCAATTTGTGACAGGACACTGTCTATGCTGCCACCTGAGGAAAGAGGAATAGACATGACTGCCTCAGGGGTCCAGGGTCCAGCAACATGACTATAGTGGACTTCGTGTGCTGACCTTGCTGAGCTGGAGAAGCATTCCCCAGACTCCCCTGAGCCTCTGCGGCTGTGGGTCAGGGCTGACCACAAGAGGCCTGCGCGTGGAAACCAGAGGTGGCCAGGTGCGGAGGTCATCACACGCCAAAGGCACCATGGCGAGAGGTATTGGAAGAGGCAGTGCAGGCACGATCAGCTTGTCCTCACTTTCCCCTGCCAGAGCCAGCTTGTGCGGCCTCCGGGAGGCACAGACGCCCCGCCCGCGGCAGCCCCAGCACCGCCCCTTCCAGCAGCCACACAGGGGCTGCCTGCTTGCCCTCTGACCCCCCTTCTGGAGCTTTACCGACCCCACTCCACAGCTGTGCCAATAACTTGCTCAGTCCACAGCACTCAGAGTGGACTGCCGTGTTCCCTCTCCCAGTTTCCCCAAATCCACCAGCAATCTCGAATTATTGTGAAAGAAATAATTCTAGACAGCTAGAGAGGATCCGAGCAGGAAAACACCAATAACTATCATTTGTGAGGCAATAACCAGCTGCCACATACTGCTGTGAACATTTCACATGTTTGAACAGTGCCACTCTGGGGGCAAAATCGTGAATTCACTGAAAAGTCCCTTAGCCACACCAAGGAAGGGGACAGGGTGTGTGCCGTTGTTTCTGGGACTGTCCACTGAGCAAGCGCAGGGGTGAAGCGTGGTGGGGGGACAGACCCCCAAGGGGTCTTCCCGCCTCCCCGGAGTGGCCCCCCCGGTACCCACCTGAGCGGTTATGCAGCTCCCCACCATGCCTGCTGGAGCCCCCGACCCCACTGGAGCCGCCTGAGGAATGAGGTGAGTGGTTGAAGTTTCCGGAATTGGCAGGAGAGGCGGGGCTTCTGGAGAGAGATGGAAATTTAACCGGCCTGACAGGAGTCTGCAATAGAGTGGGTGTCCTGGTTACGGTTTGTTGTTGCCTCCTCTGGACGTACATGACCACAGGAGAAGGGATCCGGATTCCACTGGCTCACCCCAGCCCATGTGGCCCTCGCCAACTGGTGCTCAGCCTGAGGGGAGGCCCCTAGGGAAGGGGAGTTCATTCTCATCTGCTGACAAGCAGACCATTAGCTCAGGCCGAGCCCCTGAGATGCTGTTCCCCCTGAATCACCCCACTTTCAGGATCACTCAACTCTTCCCACAGTGCAGACTAAATGCAAACCAGCCCTGCCCACTTGAGGCACCTCCAGGGCCAGGCTCTCTCCCACTGGAGACTTGATACTGAGACGAGGCAGCAGCAAAGGGGGTCAGCCCCATCTTTACAGAGAGAGATGGGGGTTCTGGGTCCTTCTAATCACTCGGCACACAGTGGCAGGGCGAGGTCCTAAGTCCTCATCTGCGGTTTGCCATTTGCTGCATCTATGGTGTGGGCAGCCTACACAGATGGAGATAAGTTCCCTCATCAAGAGGGACAACCTCAGGACATTACAGAGACGCAGCAAGGGCCACAAGTCAGAAGCCACTGTAGGCAAAAGGCTAGAAGTCACACTCCTTGTGGGTGTAAGAAAACACCAGTAGTGCACATAGTCTTGGTTATGGACCTGAACAATGATGTAATGTGGAAGCTGGTTAGAAACCAAGAACTTGACTCCTGGTCCCAGGCCCATGCCACATGGCCGGGTGCTCTGCAGCAGGCTGGTTCCCCTCTCTGAGTCCTAGTCTCCCATCTACTATAGGGAAGCTTAGATGAGATCAGGTCTTCAGGCTGTGCTCCTGGGGGCCCCAGAGAAAAGACAGAGAAGAGGGGCCCTCGCTTTCATTCCCTTCACCCCACGTTTTAATCTGTTAATAAAGTGTCCCTTTGTAGGATACACTGAAACAAAAGGATATCCCTCATTTAAAAAAAAAAAAAAAAGCCTGAAACCTGCTGGATAAGCGGGTCTGAGGTCCCTTCTGCCTGCAACACACCCCAACTTCATTGTGAGTGATGTGTCAAAGTACATCCAGTGGGAGACTTACAGCATCTGTGCTCCCACCGCCCATGCCCACGGGGGCACCCCGGCCAGCTCTCTGGGGCAGCACAGTCTTCATGGGTTCTGCCTTCCCACCGTGACATGTCCGGGACCGGTCCGAGCTCCACAGCTCAAAACTGGAAGGGGGTAAGAAAGGGGGGATGACTGCCTTCAGCTTGTCACTCGGGAGTCTGGGGAAGGGGGCTCCATTTCGAAGCTGAAAAAGACAGGCTGTGGGTTAGACAAGCTCCCCCCCCCCGGGGGGGGGGAGGCTCCCAGCTCTTCAAGAAAGACTCCAGGTTTCTCCTGCTTCTCAGAGAATGGCACCATCATCTACCCCCTCATCCCCACACCTGGCCAGAAACCATGTGGTATCTTTTGCTCTACCAGCAACCAAGCAATACCCCCATTTACTCTGCTCCAAACCCCAGCTTCCCTTGGGACCATTGCAGCAGCTAGAATGGAAACAGAGGGGATGGGGAGCCGAGGCGAGGCCAAGGGATGCTGGAGGTGCTGTGATGGTGGCACCGGGGGGATGGGGAAGAGGGCACTGCAGGCCCAGGGAAAAGAACTCAGGCAGGCCTGACAACCAGAGGAGCAGGACGTGTGTACAGAGCTGGGGGTCTCCAGAGGAAGGGACAGGGCACAGGGGACCAGGAAGCCCAGGCTGGGCTCTCTGTGAGCCCAGCAAACACTCTTGCCCACCCCACCGCACTCTCCCTAGTCCAGCCACACCTCCCACTGCTGACATTTTTAACTGTAATTTTGTATTTTGAAAATGTAATTTAGAGTTAGCATAGAATCCACACAATGATGACTGGTGGACTGTCAAGGAAAAGTATTCACACAGTCCGCACTAACATTAATTAAGAAAAGACAGTGGACTTGGTGCCAGATGGTGCTTTGCAGGGAAGGGCATCCCACAGCTAAACCTGCCTCGGGAGCCGGGCAGGCGTGCATCTCCGCAAGGATGGCTGCAAACGCCCACTCGGCAGGGCTCCCTGGCCATCCTCCATCTGCCGAGGGGTAGGCCAGCGTACTGGTGCCTTCCACGGGGCATAAGGAGGTGGGACAGGGAAGTGCCAACGCAGGAGGGTAGGCATCCTGGGTCCCACCCTGGCTTTCCTGAGCTTTTCTGAGAATCTGTGAACAGTGCCGTGCCCCCCGGACCTCAGCAACCTCATCCAGCAAGGGGGCTGGGACTGGAAGAGGACTAAGGATGCCCGCAGCCACAAACCCACCACAGATGGACATTTTCATTCCTTGGGGACAGAGTCTAAATTGTTGCAAACTTTCAGGAAGGCAATGACATTTGCACCCATTGACCCAGAGATTCTATTTCTAGACATTTAGCCCAAGGAAACAGGCAAGTGGGAGAAACTGAGGCATAAAGATATTCATTAGATCCGTGACAACAACAAAAAACTAAAAACCCCGAAGTCCAACAGGTAAGCCTTCACTGGTGTGTGAGGCACGTTCCCAGGACAGAATGCTGCATCACGCAGCCATTAGATGTGATGTGGCTAAGAGTGTTTAATGACATGGAACAGATGGTCAGACAAACTGTTAATAAGTCAGGCTCAGCATAGTATGGGGAATAGAACGGTGCCCACCTCACAGGGCTGCCAGGGGGACTAAATGAATGAATATATGTAAAGTGCTCTGAGTAGCAGCTGGGACTTAGTAAGCGCTGTGGAATTTGCCATTATCATGTAGGACGTGATATATTCATAATGCTAAAAAATGGTTAGAAAAATACCCAAAACTTATCTACCCCAAAATGTCAGTCATGATTATGTGTGTCATCAAGGGGGATTTTATTTTTCTTCTTTATATTTTACTGCATCTTCCAAAATTTCAAGAATAGATCTGTTTTCATACAAAAGTAATTACTGCTATTTAATGAGATTATCAAACATCAGGTAGTATAAGCTCCCACTTTAGTAATCTGGTCTAGAGACACCAATTTACACCCATTGCAGAGCAGGGCAGGGCGGGGCAGGGCTGAGAAAGCAGGTCCCAGTCAGGACCCAGCCCGCTCAGCCCCTTCTGAGGATGCTTCGGCTCCCTTCTCCTCTCCAATACTGCCCTCTCCTGGCCAGCCTCCAGATTAGGGTCTTAGAGCTAAATGGACTTGAGTTCAACCCCAACCCTCATTTAAAGAAAAGGAACGCGAAGCCCAGAGAGGTGAAGTCACATGTCCAAGATCATACAGCAGGTAACCAGGAGCTCATTCTGGGCCAGGCACTATGCTAAACACTTCCTGGGGACAACCTTATTCAAAGAAACAGCCATGAAGGATAGCATCCCTTAAAGTCAGACACTGCCAGATGTCCCCCAGGATCCATCTTCCACATCTTCCTTAGTAGACACCCCTGGCATTTAGACGGGACACAACCACCTGGAACAGAGACTTCCTTTCCCAGCCCCCCAGCCTCCCACACGTAGTGTGATGTGACTAAATGCTGGCCAATATGATATAAGCAGAAGTGACGTGTGAGTTCCCAGGAAACTTCTTGAAAGACACCTGGTGTGCCCCTGGCCACTTTTTCCTCCCCTCATCGTTCTTGCTGGCTAGAAGGAGGCAGTAATGGCCACAGCTCTGGTGGCCATCTCATAATAGAAGCCAAGCCTGGGAGACCAACAGGTAGAAGGACACGATGTGTCAACATACTCATCCTGAACTGCACTTGAGAAAAAGAAACTGCTGTCTCATTCATGCCAGTTATTTGAGGACTTTTGTTACTAATCCTGATGCATCTCTAATTCATAGATGAGGAGACTGAGGCCTCTCAGGCTGGAAACACAGCCTCCTCTGTGACTCCTCTCCTCCTGACTCCCCAAAACCAAAACGGTGACTCCGCTGTCACCCATCAATTCCTACTCAGCAAGCCCTGTCCTCAGCGCTGCCTCCCTGTGAACGCAACCAGGGCTTACATCTGGCCACTAAGCACCAGCACCACTTTACCCACAGTTTAGACTGGCATCTGTTCCAATTCCTCAGCGCCAGAGCTGTTACCACTGTTACACATTTTGCTATCGAGCCCATCTGCGACCACCACCAAGAGAGACACATGTCCACATCCAGCCTTGTAAATCAACTAATGACTGGTAGAGACTTGAAATGCTTTTAGAACAGCCCCACACTCACCATGGTTGTCAATAACACATCTTCTTTGTCTCCTCTCATGCTCCCGGGACCTGAGAGACAAATGGAAGTTTCCTGAAATGACCCCTCCCAACAAGTTCATGGCATGAGGATGAGTGACCAGGGTAGCCTTCATCCTGGAAAACCAACTCTCCTGAGTGATTAAATATTTAATAATAATTGGTATCCAATACTTGAATAGACGGAAAGCATTTAAAAGGTGTCTCAAAGCGTGTTTTCAGCTTTTCCATAAAGCCCTGCATGCTGGGTCAGACAGTGATGCACCCAGCTCAACAGCTTGTCTCAAACAGTGCTGTGAAAGGAGCAAGGCTGGGTGTGGGGAGTCTGTTTGAAGGGGTGTGATCTGATCAACTGTTCAATCAGTGTGGGAATCACCTTCAGTGCCCTGGCAAAGTCATCCAATCTGTTGAATACCTCCAGCGTTGGGAAGCTCACTTCCTTCCTCAGATAACTCGTTCTATTTCTAAATGCTTCCAGTGCCAGAAATCAATCATGTTTGATAGGTGGGAAAATCACCTATCAAAGGCAAGAGAGAGGCAGTTTCTGGCCTCAAGGCCCTGAGCAGGGCGTGTGGGACAGACACCAGGGACCCTTGCCACCAACATCCCCGTTCTACCATGCTGACCGCATTTGTGTCCCTGCCCATTTCTCCTTCCCCAGACCAGCCACTTTGTTCCAGGGCCACATTCCAGTATCATCTCACCTCTCACATCAGCCCAAGAGGTAGGACAAAGGGCAGAGAATTTGGGTTTGACCGTTCTGGAAATTTTACAGCACATGCAGTTTTTTCTTACCATTATCTTTCACTGTGGGGGCTACATCATGAAGCCCCAAGCGGCTTGTCTTGTCCTGGGGGGCCGCCCTCATTGTGGAGTCCAGCGCTGAGTCTGGTTCATCACAGAAAGGCAATGGCTGGTTGCTGGAGAGCCTGCGGGGCAGGGTCTGCATCAGTTTGAGCTTCCGGAACCGATTGGACATTCGGTTCCACCAGGACTGCCAAGGGAACGCAGAGCAGAGGTCATGCTCCGGGAACAGCCAGGCCAAGGACGGTGACACACTTTATACACACTTCCCCTCTGCTCTCCTGGGCCCATGACAGGTATTACCAATCAGCCACAGCAACCCTTCCCATAAGGCCATGGTTCTCTCTAAAGCCTTTCTGACTCAGCCCTTCAAGGCTCTGACCTCTGACAGTGGACCCTATCTGCTGCCCCTCATCTAGTCAATCTCTGCATCGCACAGATTGAGAAATGGAGATCCAGATGGGGTGCCAACTTGCTCAAAGTTTCACAGGGAGTCAGAGACAGACAGATGGACAAGAGGCAACGTCAAACACCATAGCAGTCACTGCATAAGCTCTTCCCCCCTTTCCAGTGACAGTGTAAGAGGTGTTGTCCACACCAAGGCCTGGGCCATCTGTTCTGGCAGCTGATGCCTCTCCACCTACAGAGAGGACCAATGCTGCCCCCCAGGGTGTCCCTAACCCTGTGACAGCTTGGGGGTTACGACACAGCAGGAAGGAAGGCTGCAAGGGCCTGGGTTAGGGAGATGGCAGCGAGCACAGGGCTGAAGGGACCTATACAAACAACACTGAGAGGAAAACACGGGGCTCTAGTGAGTGAGCTAAGAACAGGAGCTGAGTCTGCAGATTTGAGGAGGTGCTAGAGTCCCAGACAGGATAGAGAAAAGGTAAGTGTGACTTCAACCAAGTAGAGCAGGATGGGGAGGACGAGAAATTCAAAGAAATGAGCAGCTGGAGGCTCGCAGTTAGAAACGAGCAACTGGAGGTTGTTTTGGTATTTCCAGAAAGCCCCAGCTGGAGGCCTGTGGGCTGCAGGGAGACCCCAGAATGGCGCAATCAGCAATATCCCACATGCTGAAGCAGAGGCCACAGACAGCCTGGAGGAGAGGCATTTGGTTCGGCCAGCCCAGTACTACATCATGCAAAGTTCTCCAGTTCCTGACATCTATAAATTGGGTTTCCATATCTAGCGTCCTAGCATTTCCTGAAAAAAATGGGATAATCTGACAACATGAACCCACATTCTTGCAAAGTAGTCACTGCATGTGATAGGATCACACCAGTTTTCCCTGATCCCCACTGTTCCTTATTGCTCACCCACAGCTTGTTTCCCGTCCCTGCTTGGTCACCCTCACCCTACCAGCCCTGCATTAACAGGAAGCGGCAGGCATCCCCCACACCGTCAACTTGGCTCTCTTTAAAGCCCTTTAGGACAGGAAAAGGCAAACCTTGAGCCCGCCTTTGTCATCAGGCAGCACTGGGACACTCCAAGGCTGTCGGACCTTCGAGTGGGGCAGAGGTGGTGGGTGGCTGGGCCGGCCTTTGTCTTTATTCACCTGCATGCAGACAGATGCCAGCAGTCGAACAAGTTCCGTGTCTATGGACACAAAAGGCAGCGCTTTACCTGCAAATACGTCTGCTGGGCAAGGAGAGAGGGCTCAACAAGACCCCTGTCAGCCTTAGAACTCAGCCCTGCAGCTCGAGTCTATGTTACTCCGGAATCAAGGCACCGGCTTCACCGTCTGGTCTTCGAAAGGTGGCAAACAGGCCAGCAGGGCTTAATCCACTTGACCAGAAGGAAAAACCAGGAGCCCTCTCCCCACAGAAAGACAGTGGGGTAAGTGTGTTTTAAAAGTACAAGCTTGGGGCACCTAGGTGGCTTAGTCGGTCAAAGCATCCAACTTCGGCTCAGGTCATGATCTCGCAGTCTGTGGGTTTGAGATCTGCATCAGGCTCTGTGCTCACAGCTCAGAGTCTGGAGTCTGTTTCAGCTTCTGTGTCTCCCTCACTCTCTACCCATCCCCCGCTTGCGCTCAGTCTCTCTCAAAAATAAACATTTATAACAAAAAAAAATTTTAAATAAATAAACAGATAAATAAAGTAAGTATAGGCTCTGCAGCCAGACGTCAGGGGGTTAAATTCTGCTTCTGCCCCTCCCTGGCTGTGCAACGGCAGGTAAATTAGGGAACTTCTCTGTGTCTCTGTAAAAGGGGTGACAGGATGCTGGTGCATAAAGGTGTCTGGAGGATGCGAGGGAATTTCTGGCATAAGGGAAGTGCTTAAGAAAGGTTAGGTATCATTTGCAGTTACTAACTGGGTTACCAAAACAACAGCGGTTGAGAAGAAAATATTACAAACTATTAACAGTGCTTTTCTCTTGATGACTGTTTTTTTTTTCTTTTCCAAGTGTCCAATAATAAGCACGTGTCTCTTAAAAAAATTCAGGCAAAAACTTCATTTAAAAAACCCACTAGGAAAAAAAATCGACTAGGGAGAGACTCTTATGGGGCAAGGGAGAGGGAAGTGGTCGGGAAGGGAAGAGTGAGAAGAGACACAGTGAGACACGAGTTTGTCTGAGAAAAGTGTGCGCGATCGAGGAGACGGGTTTTAACGACATAAAATCTACGCACGTCAGGAGGGCCTCCAACGAGGTGGAGTGAGCTCACTGGACTTGACCGGAGGACCTCACCTCACTGGCTGGGGATAAGCCATCTCCCCTGGCCTCAGTCACCTCCCCTCCACAAGAGGATACGCAGCTCTGCTTCCCCTCACACACACTGCGAGGATGAAACGGAGCCGAGTGTGCATCTGAGATACGCGGGGCCGGCAGCAGGCAGGGTGAGGAGGCAATGCTGGGGAAGAGGGAGGGCTCTCTGGCAGGGCACCCCATAGCCGAGAGGGGCAGCAGGGCTATGTCCACTTGGGTCTGTGGAGGTCAAGTCCTCTCCCATGGCCAGCAGGCTGGGATTTGGCTCAGGGTTCAAAGCCTGTGGGTTAGAAGGGCCCACTAGCCTCTCTCTTTCCCTGGGCTGAAACTCCAGGGCAACAGAAGAGAGGATGGACGGACAGACAGACTCTGACCCTTGGGCCACCTAATTGGATGCGTCAGGTCCCAGAGGAGGGCCTGTCACAGTGGGGGAGGGTCCGAGGGGAGCAGCAGATGCCAGCAGGGCCCGAGAGAGGTGGGACGAGGGATGGTGACACCCCCAGCAAGGTGCCCTTGACCCAGCAGCCTCCACCTACACGACTGAACAGAGGAGGTCACTACTCCATCTCTGATTCTGCTTGTCAAAGGGGCCTTTCTGTTTCTTCCTGGGGCAGGGTTTCTGGTCACAAAGCACAGATACCATTCCAGGACTTGCATGGACTGCCAAGGCAGACTCGTGTCTCGCTGGCCTTCCCTCCTGGGAGACTCCTGGAAGGCTGGCACTGGAGAAGCCTAGGAGACTACCTGGTGCCAGCCCAGTCTTTGCCGAGGAGGGAAGGAACTCGCCTGAGGACATGTGGTGAGCCATCGGGGCTTGAGAGTGACCTCCCTCATGAGTAAGCAAGGGCTGGACACAAAGGTGATTATCCTGATTCCCCGCCAGAGAAAGGCCATGAGGGTCTTCGACCCTTTTCCTGAAACAACCCACCAGGGTCACTCAGCAGCATCACTAGGTCAAAGGCCGTGTACCCGTTTTTTGCACGAAGAGTGACATCAGCTCCTTGGTTTAACAGGTATTTGACAACTTCCTTATTCCTAGGGAGGAAAGAAAAAGCCAAGGTTAGACGCACTGAAAACAAAAGCCTGGTTTTGCTCCTGGGCAAGAAGCTGACGATATTAGCGCCCATCTCTGAGCCTGAAAGAAGGATGTGAAAGGCTGCAAACTGTCTCACACTCCCTGTCCCTACTCCGTGGGGAGTCAGCGCTGAATGTGATGGAAACCAAGGCTGATGTGCTCCATCCACAAGCAAAAGAAAAATGACATGGCCACCATGACCACGCAGGTCCCAACTCCTGCTGCCCCAAATCGGGACCCCTGCACTGCAGAAGCCTCACAGAGGCTGAGGTGTCTGATGCAGTTGTCCGAGGCTCACCAAATAAGAAGAAAAACTGCTTCAGGATGACACAGGAAATTGCTGTGATCACCTAAAACAGGGCAAGGAAAAGGAAAAGGCCTGTAATTTGGAATCAGACCACTTAGTGGCTGTAAGACCGTCTGCAGCTCCCAGCCCCTGGGTCAGCCTATCCGAAAGGGGTGGCCTCCAGGAGGACAGACCGAGAAGGGACTCAGAAGCACCAGTCAATGCCGGTGCCTATTCAAAAGGAGGGGTCAGGACAAGTCTCAGCACTGGTTGCCCAGGAACCAATGGTACGAATGGTTGATGTTCCATTTCCAATAGGGGTAACTTAAGGACATCAATGGGAACACTCCAAACAAACTGTTCAACTGAAATCAACCCACAGAAACTCATCTTCCTGCAGAAAATGTTCCTGCTGCATGGCTTTTATGGCCCCTGGTGAATTCTGTGCTGAGGTAATAGGAATCAGGACACAGAAGGTAGGGATGCAGAACAGAAGGCCCCTGCACTTCTTTAATTTTGTGTATGTGCCTCCAGGTCTTCACAGCTTTAGAGTTTATCTGCAGCTTCTCAGGACCAGAAAACCCCACCAAGGACCCTAGCTCAGACCAGGACATTCCCTTAGCCTCGCGCTGAAGGAGTGGAGTCGGCACTGACCCATGGTAGGTGGCCTGCATGAGGGCTGTCCAGCCATGCACGCTGTCTTGCTTGTCGATGTCAGCGCGCCTCTCCACCAGCAGCTGCACCAGAGGCAGCTGTCCCGTGACGGCCGCCAGCATCAGCGGGGTTGCCCCATCCCCATTGACCAGGTTCACATAGTTAGGGTCTTCGTCTGCGATCTCTTTGACCAGCTGGAAGTTTCCTGCAAACAGAAGCAGGAGCCTGGTGCTCTGTGGGCCTGGCACTGCTGGATTACTTATCCAGTGGGTTATTAACAAACATATGCTCTACCTGCCCCTGCACTGGGCTGCTGGGCATCACATGGGCTACAAAGATGAGAAGGAGGTAGCCCCCACTCTCAAATCCCCCAATCTTGGAGACGGAGGCAAGCACACAAACAGCTTTACTGAAAGAGAGAAGTGTTGAGATCTTAAGAGAACAGATGAAGGAAACATGAAAGGCAATGCACATACAGCTTAGATCAGCGTGGGGGTTGAGAATCAGGGAGGGGTTCCTAGAGTTGGGGGTCTATATCAGGAGAGGAGATCTTAGGCTAACTAGCCCTTCATCACAAAGAAAGTAGAGAGTAGGCAGGCAGTGAGGAACTTCAGAAGTAAGGAAAAGCCAGAGCATAGCCACAGGGTTTGGCCAGAGGGGTGGGGGGCCTGGGAGGACGGTCTGGAACCTGTGTATAAGCACCATAATAACTATCAGCCTCCAGGGGCTAAACCCTCCCTGTGTGAAACTACAGTCAGGAACAACAAAATGCCTGTTTTCTTTCGCAAGCACTCTGGGTGGCCTTAAAAAGGACTACAAATACTAGATTGGGAGAATGTGTCCCTATCTTCATAAATCTCTAAAAAGATTTTCAAAAGCACTTACCCATTTTCAACGCGTGGAAAATATCAGGCCGCCTTTTCTCCTCATCTAGGTAAATAAGGATTTTAAAAGTTAACCAGGAAAGGTTTAGTAGAACAGAGAAGTCACAAGCACATAACAATACAGCCTAGCATTTAAAAATGATCTACTTTCCAAAAGCAATCAGATAAAAGACAGGTGTAACGGACGAATCCAGTAGCCCTTCTGGAAGAGTTATCATCACAGAGTGTCTGTAAATGCTCCAGAGATAGATCTTGGGCAGTCATCTGGCCAACAAAACATGAATAAGCAGAACATTTCCTGATCCCACACTCATGAAGCAATCATTTTGGGGCATTCCAAACTCTGGGATAGCCTCTCTTAGATGTAATGGAAAAGTATAGTCTTGGAAAAATCTGGATTCCTATGAAAAATTTTAAAAGAAAGTGGTTCTTTTCTACTGAAAACTAAATGTACAACCATAATTCCAAAACAGAGGGTCCGAGACAGCAGCTGAGCCGAGGGAGGTCATGGAGATGGCCACCAGAAGAGCCAATGTTAATTTTTGTTTTCCTTCCCAAATAAGGAATCTGAAGGATTCTGAGAGTCACTCTGCCCCAGACTTGCAGACATGGCTCTCTGCAGACCACTGCCCACCTAAGGTTTCTGTGCTGGTCCCTGCAGCCCAGCTCCTCAGCTGGTCCAGAAGCCCACGCCTACCCCCAAACCTGGGCCTTGCTGCACCCACCAATGCTTGCCCCTCCTTCATCTGCTCATCTGCCACCTTCCTCCAAGCTGGTGAGTACTGTGCTACTGTCAGAAAGTAGACATCATCATGACCAGTCCCCTCACAGGTGGCCGAAGGCAGGACTTACTGCAATCTCTGACTCTAGGGATGGAGTGGCTGTGAGGGGGACCTGTGACTCTGGGCTAAATCTCTGGTTCAGGTCAGCCCCTCGGGCAGCTGGGAAGAAGCTGCAGCACAGTTCAGGGACCACCGAGTCTGGAGTTGGCGTATCAGAATTTGAGTACGTTTCTAGGATGATTGGTCTCATCAACAACAGGGGATAACATGCTAATATGGGGACCGTGTGGTGGTTGCAGGGATCAATAATATAGGTGGGAGAATGCTTCAGAAAGCCTTAGGCCTCATTCAAAGAGCAATTTTTGTTACCTTCACCGGTGATTAGCACCCACCCCAGAAAGGGTGGTACTTAACTCCAGAGTTCTTATAGAGGACAGACAGGGCCATGGAACCAAATGTCTAATTTTGCCTGGGCAATACTATTAAGAAATGATTCTGAGCCAGGGTGGCTCAGTCGGTTAAGCATCGGACTCTTGATCTCACCTCAGGTCTTAATCTCAGGGTTGTGAGTTCAAGACTTGCGTTAGGCCCCACGTTGGGCAGGAAGAACTACTTAAAAAAAAAAAAAAGATTCTGCATCTTAGTTTTAAATAGGTCACATTCCTTTAAGTGTTTAAGAGTCTAATTTGCTATGGGAGGGGCCTTCTCATACCAAGACCCTTTGACAAAAAATAATACGTCACCTGACCTTAGTGCTGGCTGCTAAGCAACCATCTGGTACAAAAGAATGACTGACCCTCTAGCCTGACCCCAGGAGGCCCGGGCAGTTGTGCCATTGATGCCAAGTGACCCTGGGCTGGCCCTTTCCTCATTCCAGATGCCGGTGTTGGCATCAATAGCACCACAGTTCTGGGGACCCTTCCCAGCCCAAGGAACCACCACGGTGGGGTGTATCACAGTGACCGTTATAGCCTCAATGGTACCCTATCCTGCAGCTAATGCGAGGGAGAGAGCTGGGGGTCTTCAAGGTGAACTTCCTAGCACCTCACAAAAAGAGCTTGGAATAAACAGTTACTTACATAATAATCTATCATTGCTAACACAGCCTCTCCCTTGCTGCCGTCCTACCTGGAGGCTCTTCCCTGAGAGCCGGCCGGGAGCACTCCCTCAGCTTCCATGTCGGCTACGGTCTTACATGCTCAAGGAGGCCGCCCAACCACATGGCAGCCTTCATCACCCCCACACCCCAAACCTCAACCCTGCCCGCTTTCCTCCCCCGCCACGGTACCTACCACCTGCCTACTACGTAAGTTATTATTTCCAGTAGGTTTATTTCCCGTTTCTCACCTGTCTCCCCTACAGAGGCCAAGGTCCTCAAGGGCAGAGGGCACACTGTTTGGCAGGGGTCCTGGGCCAGATCTGCTCTGCAGCCTGTTTTGGTAATTATGGTTTTACTGAAACACAGCCATACCCACTCATTTACATATAATGTCTGGCTGCTTTCACTCTAGCGGAATGAGTGGTTCTGACAGAGACTGGCCCATAGTCTAAAGCATTTTCTATCTGGTCCTTTACAGGAAAAGTCTGCTGAACCCTGTCCTAGAAAGATCCTAGAACATCCTGCATCGGAATCATCTGGTTAGAAAGGAGGGGCCTTGCCATGGGGGTTCCAGGCTCTTTCCAGAGATACCAAATAATTCTCTGGAGGGTGGGCTAGAAACCTGCAAGTAATAGGTACTCCCAACTGATTCTTATGCACAGCACATCTTAAGACCCATCGTTCGGTAGGCTAAACTTCTGATTTGCACACGCCCTCTGGTTGGGCAGTCCTCAGCTTTTGTCATTCAAACACAATTTAGGGTCCTCTGTGAAGCCATGGCAAGGAAGGGAAGGAAATTGGTGGTGGCACAGCCTGACCTGTCTTGGGCCTGACAGTGGTCAGTGGGTCCAGGTAGTCTGCAAGGTCCCTGTGCTTGCAGTCAAGTGCAACCTCGAAGGCGGTCTTCTCTAACACGCTGAGGTAGTCAGGGTTGGCCCCCTTCTCCACCAGCTGCTGAGCCATGCCGAGCCTCCCAGTGAGTGCTGACAGCATCAGTGGGCTCCAGCCCACGGTTCGGGCCACGTGGTTGGGATCCGCGCCCCACTCCATCAGCAGACGCACCACAGCCTCATGCCCATGCTGGATGGCAGCCATCAGGGCTGTGATGTCCAACAGCTCATCCCTGCTGTCCCCTGACTGCTCGCCTGAGGAGCTTTGATGGTCCACAAAGGCACCAGCTTCCAGAAGCAGCTTCACCACACCCAGGTGGCCACCCCGAGAGGCCACAGTGAGCACGCTGGCCCCTAGACGGTTCTGGGCATTGATATCAGCTCCATGATCCAAAAGGAGGTGTGCCACGCTCACGTGCCCAAATCTGCTTGGAAGATGGAGAATTAGTGACACTAACATGGAACATTGATAAGGAAACAGCTTATGTGATCCTCGTTTGGCATTAATTATTAAAATCATAGCAGTTACTTATTATAAAAGGTCTTCTGGCGCCAGGCACTGTGCTGGCCCCGCATATCCACCAGCACAAAGGTGAGCAACTGCCCTGTCTAGGTTCGAATCCAGCTCTGGATCCAATCACTAGCTGTGTGATCTTGAAAAAGAACTTTAGCTTCTTCATGACTTCATTGCCTTATCTGTAATATAAGGATGTAATTGTATCTACTTCAAGAGCTGTTGAGAATTAAATCAGTTACTATACATATATATGATATATATATATAGCACTTATAACAGAGTTTGGCCAAAGGAAGTACCTCATGAATGTTAGATATAATAATCGTTTTACCTTACGCGTTACACAAAGTACCGAAGTCATGCAGCTGGTAAGAGGTGGTGTCAGGTCAGAACCCAGGTCTGTCCGAATCCCGATGTACTCACTCTTTCCCCTACACTATACTGCGTCCCACATCTCAGAGTTCATTTTATTCTGCTTTATAGTCTTGTAATCTATCTCTGCCTGTGCTGACTCCCGTGGGCAGAGCTCACATCTGACTCATGTCTACCCATCCCCAAACGCACACAGAAGGTCCTTCAAGATGAGCCAATTCACCCCATGCCAAGAGGTGTGGCATGGCTGTGGTCAGCAGAGTGGGGCTCAGGCTCCTCTTACCAGAGGCCTGCTGCCACCTGCTGGCAGGAATGTCCGCTGCCAGTGGCTAAGAAATGGGCCTGGGCCAAACCTTTCTCCCTGAATCTTGAGCCGGCCAGGGAGATATAAACAAGTGACCTCCAACTCCATACCAGGAAGATGAAAACAGATGCCTCTTCCCAGCAAAATCTCTTCCTTCTTTTGCCGCCAGGGGGCAGGAAAGACCTGTTTTGTAGGATTTGGTTGGCACACTAGGCTCAGAGCAATGTGTGTCAGAGTTGGAAGGAGCCCTAGACTAACTGGGAAAGAATGACAAGAGAGGGGCCGGCGGTTCCAAACCATAATGCCTGCATAATGTCTACATCTGTGAGGCAGTGTTTTGAATCTCTCGTTGCATTCCCCTCCTTTCCGGAAGTGAGGTGTGTGTGTGTGTGTGTGTGTGTGTGTGTGTGTGTGTGTTTTAAAACCTCCTATAAACCCAGGGCCTCCCTTCTCCCTGTGGAGGCAAAGCCAAGGCCAAACTCTGATCTGGACTTACAAATACCTTGGGGGACATGAACCTTAACGGCACCGAGTCAGCTCAGCCTCTGGAGGGAGAGCTTGGTGAATTGGGCCTGTCTCTCCTCTTCTCCCAGAGCAGAGAGGGAGCAAATCAAATGGACATAAACTCAAATGCAGAAAGCTGCAACCCCAACCTATCTTCCTGCCTCCAGTCCTGTTCCTTCCTGCCCATCCTCCGTGATGGTGTTGCCCAAACCTAAACTTCATGGCCACTTCCCAGCTTCCCAATGTCTGAGAAAGACCTGCTGACTTTGTCCACTTCATTTCCACCCAACCCCCATGCCAGCACCCCCCTCCGGCCCCCAACGCCTGCACTCACTGATTATATTCCTCCCACACCTCTGCCATGCCGCCTCTCTGACCAGAGCCCTCCCCTGTCCGTTATCTCCTGAGCACACCCTTCATCCTGCTGCGGGACTCAATTCAGACCTCACCTCTGAGCAGTTCCCAGACCCTCCACACTAGTCCAGATGCCCTTCATCTATGCACCTGAGCCTTCTACAATTGTGTCTTCCTGTCGGACTGTGTGTTCCCCAAGGACAGGACTCTTGGCTGACCTACAGTGGGGCTCAGTAACTGCTGGCAAATGAATGAGTGACTAAATGAACACTGGCATAACTAAGTAGATAGAGGATGGTCCGGAGGCAGACAATGGGAGTAACTAAAGAACTGGTGTATCCTGCACTGAGGTAGAGAATTTTTAAAAATCATGCTATTTAGTTATCAAGTGTAAAATAAAATCTGGTATAATTCCTAACATCAGATTAAACAGTATTGTCACATTTTGGTCTCATTTGATCTTTTTTTATTTTAAAGAAAGAGAGAAAGAGAGCATGAGCAAGGGAGGGAGAGGGAGAGGGAGAGGGAGAGGGAGAGAGAGAGAGAATATCTCAAGCAGGCTCCACACTCAGCAAGGAACCTGACACGGGGCTCAATCCCATGACGCTGGGATCATGACCTGAGCCGAAATCAAGAACCCGACAACCAACTGACTGAGCCACCCAAGCACACCTCTACCTGGATTTTGGACATTCTTTTTAATGTTTATTTTTGAGAGAGAGAAGAGAGACAGGGTGTGAGCAGCAGAGAGAGAGAGGGAGACACAGCATCTGAAGCGGGCTCCAGGCTCTGAGCTGTCAGCACAGAGTCCGACACAGGGCTCAAACTCACAAACTGCAAGATTATGACCTGAGCTGAAGTTGGGCGCTTAACTGAGCCACCCAAGCGCCCCTTCCTCTCATTGGATTTTTTTTTAATATTTATTTACTTTAAGAGAAAGATGGGGGGTGCATGACTGGGGGAGAGGCACAGAGAGGAGAGAGAGAATCCCAAGCAGGCTCCACGCACTCAGCACGGAGCCCTATGCAGGGCTCAATCTCATTAACCAGGAGATCAGGACCTGAGCCAAAATCAAGAGTCAGATGCTTAACCAACTGAGCCACCCAGGTGCCCTTCACTTGATCATAATAAACCCTGAAATAAACTGATAATGCCCATTTCATAGGTGAGGAAACTGAAGATTTGAATGGAAAGCAGCAAATTCAGGGCCTCTCAATTTGAAACTGACAGAATCAAAACTTGAACCTAGACCCTAAAATCCCAAATCCCAGCTCTTCTGATATAACAAATTTTTAGAGAGAAAGAAAAGCGATGAATTTGGACAGAAATGCTGACATTTGGAATGCTTTCTGAATCCATGGGTAACCCAAGCAGTCATTCAATTAGGCTGAAAACATAAAAGAACTCAAGGAAGGCTGAGATAATTTTGTGGATGCTAAGTTTCTAATAAGTAATTACTGAGGATAGGGAAGCTTGGGGCTTTCTGAACAGCTGCTGTGACTGCCAATTAATTTCAGCAATTAACACCTGTGTTTAAAGACCTGGCACAAACTCCCACCACCCAAAGCATGAAGCAGAGGGGCCAGCTCTGCCACACTGGCAGGCAGAGAAATGAAGGACAGAAGCAAAGAGGCCAAGGGTGAAGTTAGGGTCAAAGTAAACACCACGCAACCTGTCTCTTTAGCATTTGGCCAGTTTGGCGAGTAGCTTCCCTGTGGTCAACACCAGGAGGAAACAGTCACAGGATTTGTGGCCGAGAGCAGAGGCTGGGGAGCACAGTCTCTGGAGCCACCTGCCTGGGTGTGAATGTGACTCTGCCACTTACTAGCAGTGTGACCTTGGGCAAGTTACTTAACTCTGAGCCTCAATTCCTCATCTGTAAAAAGGGGGTGACACTACCTATACTTCCTAAGGTTTTGTATGGACCAAATGAGTTACTTCATTTAAAGCACTTTACAGGGTGCTTGACACAAAAAGTGCTCAATAAAGGCTATCATTTTCAGAGTAGGAAAAAACATGGATATAATCATTTCTGACATAAGAACGTTCACCAGAGACCAAACTAACGGCTGGGTGGGACCCAAGTAGATGGCCAACAGAGGTGAGTGGCTTTACCGTACATCTGAGGTCCTTCCTATCAGGGTTTCAAGTCCTGTTCACCTGTTCACCCTGCTTCCTGAGTACATCTCAAACATCTCTTTGTTTTCCCACTGTTGTCTCTGCTCTGGTCCAGGCTACCATCACCTCTCCCTGGACTGCTGCAATTCCTTGCTAACGAGGCTTTCTGACGCTAGCCAGCCCACCCCTCCAATCTGTCCTCACACTGCAGTGAAAGTGATCTTTCCAAAACATCAATCTGATTCTGTCACTCATTCTGCCTAGAACCTTCTATCAATCCCCAGTGCCCTTAAGGATAGCTCATCTTTCTCAGCCCCTGCCACATGGCATCTTCCCCTTTCTCTCCAGGGAAGGATCATCTCCCACTAAGTCTAGCCCCCTCCTCCTACCGACATCAGTCTAGCGGTCCTAACAATGCCTTATGTTCACCCTTGCTTCTAAACCTTTGCGTGAGCCAATCACCCCATTCCCACTTCTGTCCTGGTTAATTTTTACGGAGTCTTGACATGAATATATACCTCATTCTTACCAAAAACCTTCCTCCACTTCCCCAAACTGGGTCTGCCATCCTCAGAGCTCCCCGCACTTTCCCCAACAAGCCTGATCTCTTGTGTGGCCTGTCCACCGGGACGTGAGCTGCTCCTGGTGGGGCTTTGCCTGGCTCCCGCAGTGTCCCATTTCCAGGCTAGGTGGGTAGGTAAGTTCGTAGGAAACCCATGTTGAAAGAAGGAATGAATCTAAGATTCCGTGTCTCTAAGATTCCACTCGACGAGGTCTTCAGATTCTGTTTCAAAAGACCCACTCTTTCTAAGATTCTGATTTTATTACTAAAGAGCACTTCCACTTCTTGTAGTATCCCAAGTTGCTCAAAGTTTACCATTCCAGCTCTCTGGAACGAGTCCTTGACTCTTTGCCTCCCGGGGCGTCCGCGGGGGGCGCCGGTCAGCTCCGGCCACCTGGGCCCGCCTCGCCCCTGGGAGGGCGGGCCACCACCCCCAGGCCCCCCGGCCCCTTACCTGGCTGCCTGCATGAGCGCGCTCCAGCCGTAGTGGTTGCGGCTGTTGACCGAGGCGCCGCGGCGCAACAAGAAGCGCACCAGCGGCTCGTGGCCCCCGGCCGCGGCGAACTGCAGCGCCGTGTTGCCCGCCTCGTCTGAGCAGTCCACAGGCACGGGCGCTCCGGCCGCCGCCGCCGCCGCCCCGGGCCCGGCCGCCTCGGCCCCCGCCGGCTCGGCGCCCGCTTCGGGCTCCGCGCCGCGCTCCGCCGGCTCCGCCGCCCCCGGCTCCAGCAGCCGCCGCGCCGTCTCCGTGTCGCCCTGGTCGCAGGCGCGCAGCAGCAGCTGGAAGGCCGGGGGCAGCCCGCCCTCGCCCATCGCGGCCCCGAGGCCCGCGCCCGTCCGCCTGGCCGGCCGCGCCGGCTCCGCCCCCGGATACCGCGCGCCAGCGCCCCCTTCCGCCCGCCGCCCGCGCGCCTACTGTGTGCCGGGCGCGCGCCGGGGGGCGGGGCCGCGCGCCTACTGTGTGCCGGGCGCGCGCCGGGGTCCCGGCCGCGCGTCCTCGCCGCGTCGGGAAGGACGGCGAGTTCCCGGACTTCCGAGCGGCGTCCGCGCCCCGACTCCCGGGGCCGCCCCTGCCCGTGCGGCGCCCAGTGGCGGCCCTCTCCGGAGGCTCGGGGGACTTCCTGCCCCGTGCGGAGGTCGGAGCGGCTGCTGCAGACCACTCCTGGTGCGAGCTCGGAACCACGGGGTCTAGGTCCGCCGCCGCTGGGGGCCGGCCTGTGGCGCGCCGCCGCCCCCTACTCCACCAGCGCCTGGCGCTACACGGCCGCTTCCTGAAGAGTTGTTGGCTGGAGCGAGGGGCGAATGGATCCGTTCTGTGCCTGCTGCACCGCGCGGAACGTCCTGCGTGGCCTTGAGAGCGGGTCCTTACCTGGGAGTTAAGGCTACCAGCGCCTCCTGTCCCTCATCTGTTTTCATCAGTGATTCTTGAATCTGCACCATCTGGGACGTTGTCACAAACGCAAATTCCCTGACCCCACTCCAGACCTACCAGATCAGAAATTCTGTGTGTGGGTCCAGACACCTGTATTTTAATAAGCCCTCCAGGTGATTCTGGTGCACCCTGAAATTCGAGACCCACGTGGGGTCCTCACAGCATCCTGTCAGCCACCGGGGAGGCCTCAGATGACCACTCCAATTGACAGAGGACACAACAGAAGCTTAAAGGAGGTTGAGTGTTGCTAAAGGCCACACGATTGTCCTGGAGGAGAGCTGTGCTAGGACCAGCTCTTCTGACATCCAGCCCAATTTCCTGTTCTCAGCAAACATTTATGGAGTGCCAACTCTGCACTGTTCTAGGTACTGGAGAAGCTGGGGGAAACAAAATAAAATCCCTGCCTCTCGAGCTGACAGTGGAAAAAGACAAGCTGTAAATACACAAGTAAGTAACTTGTATGTCTGTTGGTGATGAGTGCTACTAAAGCAATAAATAGAGCATAGCATAAATCCAAGTAAATAGGATAGAGGATGGGATGTTATTTTATAATAGGGTGGGTAGAGAAGGTGTCAAGGAGAATGTGGCACTTGCACAGACCTGAAGAAATTGAAAAATGGAACCATACTGACATTTGGGGAGAGTATGATGCAAGCAGAGGGGAAAAATGTTCTAACAAGGGCAGTCCTGTTTGCAAATTGCTTTTGCTGCCTGCTCATCGTGATAGCATCAACATTCGGATATGGGGTAATTGGTTTGCATAGACTGTGCGCTGTGGTCCAAAAACCTAGAAGACGGCCAGGCATATAGTAGGTGCTCAGTACATGAGTGTTAAGGACTAAGTCTCATGTACATAGACTTGTAACACAGATCAAAACTTGATGAGGGCCTGAAGAAGGAATAAAAGTCATGGCATTGGAAGATCAGAGAAGACGGTAATACCCTTAGGATCTGGGCCAGCAGGGCTGGAAGAAAGTCTTCTAAGCACGATGTAAAGATGAGGAGAGATCTCCAAAGTACACAGGACTCAGATTGCCATGGGCTTCAGGGCCGGGATGGAGACTGGGATTTATTCTGTGAGTAATGGGGAGGCATGGAAAGTGACCAGGTGAGTTACAGGGCTAGAACTAATCACTTAGGCCCAGTGTCTGAGGTGGTACACTCTCACTCGCTTCTAGATTTGGCCCCATTCACAACAGAGGTGAGGATAACTTCCTTTTGAAGGTCTGGTGAAGACATTTGTTTCTGTGGAAATCCTGAAAAATTGTACCCTTTTCTTATCCTATTTGTCCGGGTAACTTTTTACTAACTAGTTGTTTCATTATAAAAGTAATATGCGTGATAAAAAATAAATGCCAACAGTACAAAAGGACATGAAAGGAAAAGCCCCTTTCCCTCTTCTCCCACTGTCCTGGTCCTACCATAGGTAGGTAACCAATATTCACATTTGTTTTTATCTTTCCAAAGATATTTCACACATATACCAACATGCAATATGTACATGTAGGCATTGATCAACCTTCTTGATTGCAAACTGTAGAAATTGAACCTCTAGACAGAAAGTAGAAAGAGGGTTTAATACAAAGTTCTTTTTGTAGTCACAGATCCTACAAGGGCCAGAAAACCAATCTTGGAGGCCCGACAACCAAGAACAATGCCCCAGATCATTCCATGGCTGCACCCTATACCAGGATGGAGTCTAAACAGGCCTTTTTTTTTTTTTTAAGTTGTTTATTTATTTATTTTGAGAGAGAGAGAGAGAGAATCCCAGGCACACTCTGTGCTGACAGCTTGGGGTTCGATCCCACAAACCGTGAGATCATGACCTGAGCTAAAATCGAGTCAGACACTCAACCAACTGAGCCACCCGGGGGCCCTGACACAGGCCCCTCTTTGTATTACCAGCTTGAGAGCCAAAGCCTGAGATGAGAGCATGTAAATGGCTCAGCCTGGGTCACATGTTTTGCCTGGCAAAAAGGGAGGCTGGGAAAGTGCCTTTCTGGCACTTTCAGTATGTATAGCAGGGGGTAGGCTCCAGTATACGTGCTCTAGAAGGTAGGAGACTCTCCAGAATAGGGAGGGGGGTTTAGATACTGGGAAGCCAAAAAACATAACAAATACCAACTACAAATATTCCCTCTAAGCGAATCCCTGCTGCTTACACCTGCTCTGTGTCTCCTACTCCGGGAAGAAATGCCCCCTTTTTCTTAGGGATCCTCCCTCTCCACTCTCAGTATGTATGATTCAGTGGTTAGCATAAGTCCAAGTCTGTCCTGATTGCTTTGGCCCAGGATTTTTTGCTAAAGCAGTTGGGAGCAAGGCCCTCTGTGCTGAGGTGGTCAGCTGTCAGGATGTCGAGATGTTGTGAGCCGAACATGTACTTTCTCCGCCACCACTTGAAGACCACCTGCCTAAGCGTGAAGATACCACACAGGAAAGCAGAGATGAGTGATAGAAAGAGATGGGGACAGAAAATCCTCACCGCCCCCCTTCATGCTTTTGTTAGGTTTGTTTTGAGCAGGGGTGTCCTCACCTGCAATCCCAGCCTTAACAAATGTAGATTTTACGTTCTGAATGAATGATTTCATACAGTGCAGGCTATTCCGAATCTTGCTTTTAAAATTTTTAACAATGCTTGGGCATCTTTTCATGCAGGTGACTAGATCTCCTGAATCCTTTTTAGTGGTAGCATGTAACACCATTAAGCAGATGTGCCATAATTTATTTAATCAGTTTTTAATGATTCACAATTAGCTTGTTTCCAGTGTTCTGCTATTATAAAAAAAAATCTTGCGTGGAACAGTGGTTATAGCAGTCAGGGGCCCAGCAGGAGACAGATGGCACACTTGGCTGAAGAAATGAGGAACATTTACTAAAGGGCTAATTATAGAACTCTGGGCAGGGTTTACTAAGAGCCACAAGAGCTGGTGCAGTACTCCAGAGCTGGTAACAACAGGGAGCCATTGTCACCCCAGGCCTGAAGGGGGAAGGGAGAGAGCAGTCACTGGAATTCTGCAAGAGAGAAAATGGAAAGATCTAGTTGGTAGGAGTTAGGACCATTGGTAGAGGGACAGGGCCAGCCTAGTAGGGAGCAATCCCCTGAGGAATAAAATCCTCTGACCTCACCCTTCTTCTGTCCTCTAGTGCTAAACCCAACTGTTAGCCAGACGTTCAAGCCTGCTGCTATGGTCCTGACAGTCATCCTCCCAGGGATCAGGGCAAGGTTCTCTGGAAGGATGATCTGAGCAGCGTAGCTCCATCACCAACACAGACCTCATCCAGCCAACATTATTGAGCGCCTTCCGTGTGCCCGGCATTATGTGTATGATGGCATGTTATAGATGATAGGGCCGGCCCCTGGATCCCAGGGGATCCCACATGATTGCAGAGAGGGTGGTCTATGAACTTCATTGTCAGTTCAGAGGTAGGTATCACAGTCTGGTTGTATCACTGACAGCTTCATGGGAGAGCTTGGCCCCAAGTTGAGCAGAAAGACTGGGGGATATCCTGGTAGTGGAAGGAAAAGAGAGGGCACAGAGTGGAAAGAGGGAGCAGGGGGATTGGATTCCAGACACTGGTGCAGTAGCTTAGAAAGGAGGTAAAGAGGGCCAGCAAGTAGAATCATCTCTGGAGGGGACTTGTTGGGGCCTGGGTGGCTCAGTTGGTTAAGTGTCCAACTTCGGCTCAGGTCATGATCTCACGGTTTGTGAGTTTGAGTCCCACATCGGGTTCTGTGCTGACAGTGCAGAGCCTGGTTGGGATTCTCTCTTTCTCTCTCTGCCTGTGTCCCATTCTCACTCGTCCTCTCTTTCTGTCTCTCTCTCTCTCTCTCAAATAAATAAACATTAAAAAAAATAAAACGTACTCTTTTAAATGTCTAACCTGTTTTCCCTAATATGATAATAATGTTTGTTGAAAAGAATTCCAGTGTTGTGCAAACATAGAATGTGAGTTCCTTTGAGATCAATGATAGGTAGGTGGTAGGTAATCAGTAAGTATTTGTTGAAAAACATGAATAAATTGAGTGAAAAGTAAAGGCCCACAGAATCTCACTCACCAGAAATAAATATAATAGTTAATAGTTTGGTGGATATTTTCTTAAGAGTTTTTTTCTTTGTGTATGTTAACAAATTTTACCAAAATAGGATTATACTGTCTATATAGCTCTACAACTTGCTTTTCTTGACTTAATGATGCATCTTAAGCACATTTGTATGTTAAACACCTAGAATTAGTGTCACTCTTGTTAATGATACTGTGGTATGTTAGTGTATGAATGTACAATACTTTATAATCTCCTATTAGTGGACATTTAGGTTATTAACAACTTTCTGCTTTTATACACAATATTGCAGTAGGCTTCCTTTTCTTAGCACATCTCTTGAGGACTTGTGAATCTATTTCTGTTGATGTGACATTGAAGAATCAAAAGGATATGAGAATTAATATTTCTAATAAATGTTGCCTAATTGCTTTCCAAAAGGTTATGCCAGTTTGCATTCTTACCAACAGTGGATAATAGTACCTGTTTATTCACATCCTTGCCAATGCTAGAATTAATAACCTTTTAAATCTTTGCTAATCTGAGAGGTGAAAAAATAATTCAGAGTAAGTTTAATTTGCATGCATTTTAAATAGAGAAATTGAACACATTTTGATATGTTTATAGATCATTTGTATTTCTTTATTGGGGGAATGGTCTATTCAAATCTTTCAGCCATTTTCATTTCTGTTCTTTTATTTCCCTGTTGATTCACATACCGGGTAAATGTCATCTGCAAATATCTCTTTCTGATTTGTCTTTTGACTTTTGAGTTTATATTATTTTGGACCTTACTGAATATTACAAATGTTATGTGGTCAACTTTATAAATCTTTTCTATAATGGTCTCTTGGCTCTTTCATCCAATACTTTTATTGCTGGATTTTTATTATTAACTTTTACTTTTACATCTTTACATCATTTGGCATTTATTTTGGTATAAGGTGTGAGTTTGGGATTCAACTTTATTTTTTTCCGAATGGCTATCAAGTTGCCTCAGTCATTGACTGAGTCAGCCATCTTTTCTCCACTAATGTTTGAAATTCCACATCTACCATACACCAAGTTAAACTCTCAAAGGGGTGTAATGACCCCTACGAAGGGAGTTAATACAACAAATTGAAAGTGCCTTCTAGAGAGATCTGTTTGTTGGTTGAACAGCTGATGAAACGAAATGGTGTGGTCAAAGAACAAATAAGCTCCCCAAACAAACAACAAACCCAAGGAAAGAACAAGGTACTCAGTTTGGGAAGTGGTGCAAAAAGAATTAAGGTCCCAGCTGGATTTGCTCTCTATGGGTGCATCATCAGTAACATTTGTAAAGGGCTTACTCTGGGCAGGGGCCATTCCTACTGCTTTATCTCTGCTAACAGGCTGTTGTATTTCTGATAGCTCCCAGGTGGTACCAATGCTGCTGGTCTGAGTAGCACACTTCGAGTAGCAAGGTGCCGGACACCTTCCATTTGCCCTTGCAGAAACTCTTCCCACCCTGCTTTGAGCCTGGGGTGGCTGTGTGGACTATATCACTCAATCCTCCCAAAAACCGCACTTAGGAGGTACTATTATAATCATCACCATTTTATAGATGAGCAAATTGAGTCAAGAGAGGTTAAGTAACTTGCCTAAGGCCACCCAGCAGTCTGTGATGGGGCTGAGGTGTGAGCTCAGGCAAGTGGGCTCCAAGGTTGTGCTTGTACGCATTAAACTAAGCTGCCTTTTGGCCTCACGGCAGTCTGCCAGTGAATTGTGTGGTGGGAAATCCTGAATTAGGAATCAAGACACCTGGACTCAGACTGTCGCTCTACACTTTCATGTCATTTGACTCCGAATAAATCACCTTGCCTCTCTCTGAGCCTTAAATTTCCTCATCTGTCTACCTTGCAATGTTGTCATGAGAGTGGAAGGAGATGGTACATGAAAAATAAAGTCTAGTAGTTCATGGCACATATAAATGCTCAATAAATGACAGCCCTTACCATTATCTGGGGCTTGAACCCATGTTTTGTAGAGCCATCCTTCTTTTCTCAGCAGCTGAGCCTGTATCAGGAAGCATTCCAATCTGGTAAACTGATCTGAGACAGTATGAGTTGTAATCCGTGTCTGTTTTCTAATCTGACCGCAGATCTTAATTGTGTTGAACATCCAGACAGAGGCCAAAAGGCACAGCTCCAGGCCTTTCTCTCACACCTGCCTTCTAGTACCAACCAGCAGACTGTTCTGTGGGTGGAGTCACCTCCCACCAGTCTGGTGTCTCAGCAGGTTGTCTTGTGTGGGAGCTGCTTGGCATGGTTCACTCCAAACCCATCCCCCTCCTGGAGTCCGGGGGGAGATGTTCATGGAAGGCCCCTTTCCTCCAGGGAGGCTGTGAGTCAACAAGGATGGAAGGTTAAATTCTACCTGTATCGGAGACACCAACTTGTTCGAGGCCCTTTCCGAACTGTGTGCCTCAGGCTCCCCATCTTTAAAATGAGAGAATCGGGGCGCCTGGGTGGCGCAGTCGGTTAAGCGTCCGACTTCAGCCAGGTCACGATCTCGCGGTCCGGGAGTTCGAGCCCCGCGTCGGGCTCTGGGCTGATGGCTCAGAGCCTGGAGCCTGTTTCCGATTCTGTGTCTCCCTCTCTCTCTGCCCCTCCCCCGTTCATGCTCTGTCTCTCTCTGTCCCAAAAATAAATAAACGTTGAAAAAAAAATTTTTTTAAAAAAAAAAAAATTAAAAAAAAAATAAAATGAGAGAATCGGGGCGCCTGGGTGGCGCAGTCGGTTAAGCGTCCGACTTCAGCCAGGTCACGATCTCGCGGTCCGTGAGTTCGAGCCCCGCGTCGGGCTCTGGGCTGATGGCTCGGAGCCTGGAGCCTGTTTCCGATTCTGTGTCTCCCTCTCTCTCTGCCCCTCCCCCGTTCATGCTCTGTCTCTCTCTGTCCCAAAAATAAATAAAAATGTTGAAAAAAAAATTTTTTTTAATATAAAAATAAAATAAAATAAAATAAAATGAGAGAATCAGGCCACATTTATGCCTCTTAACTTTTTTGGTTGTGGTCCCCTTGACAATAGAGAATATTTGATAAAAAAAACTTTGGACCAGCTTCCCAGATGTTAAAAAAAAAAAAATACAGCTTACTCACTCTGTCCTTCTATGGGAGATACAAAACTATTCATTTCCCCAAATTTCCCTCCCAGCAGAGGGAGCTCCACATTAACCTAAAATATGGTTTCAAATCTCTGATATCACTTTTACCATTCAGGTATCCATGTAAACATTACTTCCTCAGAGAAGCCTTCCTAAAACCCTCAACTAAACCAGGTTTTAGTGCCCTGTAATTCTTCAAAACACTTAACCACAACTCTAGTAAGATATTTTTTTTTAATTTTTTTTTATTTTTAATTTTTTTCTTCTTAACGCCTATTCATTATTGAGAGATAGAGAGAGACAGAGCATGAACATGGGAGGAACAGAGAGAGGAGGAGACACAGACTCCGAAGCAGGCTCCAGGCTCTGAGCTGTCAGCACAGAGCCTTGCATGGGGCTCAAACCCACGAACTGTGAGATCATGACCTGAGCCAAAGTCGGACGCTTAACTGACTGAGCCACCCAGGCACCCCGTAAGATACCTTTTTAATATTTGCACTCTATTCCATTGCACTCTAAGCACCATGATGTTGAAAATATGCCTTGTGGCAAAGAGTTTCTCCTTGATCAAACCCTAGCCAGGCTCCTCTGAGCCCACTTCTCAACCAAGCCTTAACTTTGGCCTATGAAGGTGACGGACTGAAGACAGATAATTTTATACATATACCTCCCTTCATATTAAAAATGTAAACATTAACAGAGTTTTTAACAGCTCAAGGCTGCACTCTCAAGATGACCCTAGCACCCCCCTGCTTAAGTATCTGCCTCAGAAAACTCAAGGCTGTCCAAAGAATTTACTATTTGTCATAGCTGATACCTGTCAGTCCCTGACCACCCTTTCTTAGAGAACTTACTAAGAAGGGCTTGCAGTTATAAATCCTTTCTCTGTCCCTGTGAGATGTATGTGTATCTCCTACAATTCAAGAGTGTCTTTCTCAAGGACTGAAAGCCATTCCTTTACAATGTAATCCGGAAGGATAGGGCCTCTGTCTCTGTGTGAGAATAGAATCCTAACTTTGATATTTGCCAGCCACAGACACAGCTGGCATTATCAGCATTTATGCTGATTACTCCTTTGTCATTTTTCACTTCCCTGACCCTATTTAAAATGCCCAGTCATTCTGTGCAAATCAAAGTTGAATCCATTCCTGCTGGGCCCTCTTTCCTATTGGGATAACATGCTACTGCTTAAAATCTGTCATTACCGCTTTAAGTAGTGTCTAGTTTTGTTTCTCTTTGACACTTGATCGTTACAGTGTGCCTGGACTCTAGCATGGTGCCTGGCACTATAGTCAATGCTCAGTAAATGTTTCCTGAATTAAAAAACTTGGCTAAAACCATCCATTTGTTCTAGTTATCTATCGCCGAGTAACAAACCATCCCCAAACTTAATGGTGTGAAACAACAACCATCTTATCGTGCTCCTGGATTCTGTGGGTCAAGAATTTGAAAAGGGCACCTCTCTTCTCCATTCTGTGACATCTGGGGCCACAGATGAAGTGACCTGAATGGTTAGCATCCTGGAACCACTTCCAAGATGGCTTCTTCACTCACCTGCCTTATGCCTGGGCTGTCTGGGCCAGCAGAAGTTTGGGTGCAGCCGGCACTGTTGGCTAGATTGTCCACCTGGGGCTTCTCCAGCATGACAACACCAAGATAGGGATTTCTTCCCTGGCAGCTCAAGATGCACGAACAGTGATCCTATGAACAAGGTGGAAGCTTCACAGCTGGCTTCTTGCTCCTAGCCAGTGAAGTCAAGGAGCTTCACTTCTACCATAATCTAATAGTTGAAGCAGTTACAAGTCTGCCCTGATTCAAGGCAAGGGAGTGTTGAATAATTTGCAGCCTTGTTTTAAAACCACCACACTATCAGAGCCAGATGTGGGAGGAATTTTTGTGCAATTAATTCTGTTATCACTCAGGATTAGATTTGGCTGCATAGGACAACACACACACACACACACACACACACACACACACACACACACAGAAACAGTGGCATAAACAATATAGAAGTTGATTTCTCCCTCACATAAGCAAAGCCTGGAAGGAGGTTGTCAGGACTGGTTCAGTGTTCACAGTGTTAGGGTTCCTTCTGCCATGTTGTTTAACCACTCTGAGTGGTTTTACCACATGACTCGAGGTGGTTGCTTGAGCTCTGGTCTTCATAGCCACAATCCAGCGAGCAGGAAGAAGCAAGGGTAAGGGAGTTTCATTTAGGGAGATTACTCAGAAGCGCCATCTGACAATACCACTTATCGCCCATTGGCTACACTCTCAGTCATATGGCCATGCCTGGCTGCAAAGGAGGCTGGGAATTCTAGTCTTTATTTTGGAAGACCATGGGCCCAGAGAAACAAGCAAACGACTCAGGGGTTCCATTGTTCAGAAGGGAGAGGAGAATGCATATTGGCAGACATCCACAGGTTTCTGCCACACCTTTTTAGTCCATTTTATTTCCTGTTCTGCCACTGACCTTCTGTGGGCTTGGACAACACACTTTCTGTGGTGTTGTTACCAGTTCATCTGGTAATTAGGTAGGAGGGTGCTGTAGTCTCAGAAGGCAGCTCAAAGCATTCGGCAGATAAAATGTCAATGCTCTGGTTTTAGGGAAGAGAACTGGAGCCTCAGTCAGCCTCTTTTTCCTTTCCTGGGTGGTTTCCCAGGGTTTCTGGGAGCCAGATTTTTGAAAACTCCCCTATTAGGAGTTTTCAAGGACACTGAGGCCCTTCCAGGAACAAGGCCTGAAGAATTCGTGTTTGTCACATTATGGGAGTAACTCCTCCCTGCACTTAACCAGGTTATACCTTCCATTAGACACCTCCCCAGCAAGTTCAAAGAGATGCCTACAGAAGTGAGTGTGAGATACAAAGCCAGCCATTAACTGAGCACTTTCTGTGTGTCTGACTCTATGCCAAGTTCTGCCATCATGAAGTGACCACAGCTCATACTCTAAGTCCCTTACATTCTTTTTGTTACAAGGCTAGGGGTAAATTAAACACGACCCAATGTACTCAGCATTGTAACAAAGTATGAGGGTGTTAACAGATTGAATCGAGTCCCTCAACAAGATATGTTGAAGTCCTAATCCTTGGTACCTATGAATATGACCTTATTTGGTCCTGACAGACATAATCAAGATGAGGTCATCAGAGTGAGCCCAGATCCGATGTGACTGGTGCCCTTAGAAGAAGAAGAGAAGAGACAGAGACAGACACACATCAGAAGAATGACAATGGAGGCAGAGGTTGAAGCAATGCATCGATCAGCCAAGCAATGCCAAGGATTTCAAGCAACACCAGAAACTAAGAGAAATGTATGGAATGGGTTCTCCCTAGAGCGTTCAGAGAAAGCATGGCCTTGCTGATGGGACTAATTGATTTTGGGCTTCTAGCCTCCAGAATGGAGAGGGAACACATTTCTGTTGTTTTCAGCCACCCAGATTGTGGTACTTTGTTATGGCAGCCCTAGGAAACTAATAGAGATAGTCAATTTGATGTGTCAGCTTAGTTGGGTTTTAATCCCAAGTTATTCACTCAAACACTAAATTAGAAGTTGCCATGAAAATATTTTGTAAATATAATTAACGTCTACAATCAGTTGACTTTAACTAATGGAGATTATGTAGGTGGGCCTGATTCAATCAGTTGAAAGGCCTTAAGAGCAGAACTGAGGTTGCCATGCAAAAGCAGAAATTCTGCCTGTGGACTGCAGCTTCAGCTCATGTCAGAAAGTTTCAACCTTCCCTCCTGATGGCCTGCCCTACAGATTTGGGACTTGCTTAACCAGTCCCTGCAGTTGTGTAAGCCAATTCCTTGCAATAAATCTCTTACTATATCCCCTCCTGGTTCTGTTTCTCTGGTGGAACCCTGACTAATAACAAAAGGGTGATGCAATCATGAAACGCATTTGTCTAAAAGGCTGTGGAGTTGCTGGAGGCTTCACAGAAAACGTGGCTTTTGGCAGGGCCTTGAAATGTAGATAGCAGTTTGCCAGGTGGGGAAGGGCATTTCAAGCTGGGACAACAGCATGTGTTACAAAGGTGTGGGATAGTGGAGTGCCTGGGTGGCTCAGTCGGTTGAGCCTCCAACTTCGGCTCAGGTCATGATCTCGAGATCTGTGTTCAAGCGCCGTGTTGGGCTCTGTGCTGACAGCTCAGAGCCTGGAGCCTGCTTCAGATTCCTGTGTCTCCCTCTCTCCCTGCCCCTCCCCCGCTCACGCTGTGTTTCTCTCTCTCTCTCTCTCTCTCTGTCAAAAATAAATAAATATTAAAAAAAAATTTACAAAGATGTGGAATGGTGAAGGCCCTCTCCCTCAGTGGCATGGAGACAGGCCTTGCATTTCAGCATTTGTACTGGAGGCCAGGGGTATTCCTATTTTTTATTCCTCTTAGTTCTTTTTATTTATTTTTTATGTTTTTAATTGAGATAGAACTTTCATAAGTCAAATGCATATTTATGACTTTTGTAATAAATTTTTTATTTTAGAGAGAGCACGAGCTGGGGAGAGGGGCAGAGGAGGGAGAGAGAGAGAACCTCAAGCAGACTCCACGCTTAGTGTGGAGCCCAGGGCTCCATCCCATGCCTCTGGGATCATGACCTAAGCCTAAATCAAGAGTCAGAGGCTCAAAGGACTGAGCCACCCACGTGCCCAGATGACTTTGGGGCATATATATATATGGGGCTATATATATATATATATATATATATATATATATATAGCATATGTATATATTGCATATATATATATTGCATATGTGTATTATATATATATATATATATATATATATATATATATATATATATATCTCCATGTAATCACCACCAAAATCTAGCCATGAATCAGGGCAGGGATTAGGGTGAGTGAGGCCTGTGAGGTGAGCTGTGCAAACACAGGGTCAGGTTCTGTCTGCTTTATTTAAAATTTTGATGTTTTGTTCATCGTGGATTTTTTGCTTTCATTTTGATTTTCAAAAGTATTTTTTATTTTTGATTGCTGATTCTTTTTGGCCCAACCTATAATTTCTTGCCTTGGAGAGAGCCAAGACTCACTCTAGTCTTGACCCTGTTAAATATTTTCAGCACTCAAGTGGCTCCTTCATTTCTTCAATCCCCTCAAAGGAAACCTCTGGCCAAGGTCAGGGGGTATTTAACAGGAACAGATGACCTGGGATGTGTGCGATCATATTATGGGTGCCTATGCATGTGTTTCTCTGAGGGGGTTCATTCCTTTGATCAGTTTCTTGGAGGCCTTTGTAAAGTAAGGGATAAAACAAAGATAGACTAACAGGGAACCAGGGGAAAGTTTGCTATTCACCGAATCTAAACAGTATTATATTATGTCTTTGGTTGGGCCTGCAGGCCTCAGTGACACAGAATCACTGTGCCTTAGTCCCATCATCTGTCAAATGGAGTTGATAATCCTACTACCCCTGTGACTGGACTGCGTAAGGGCCAGATGAGATAAGGGCAGTAAAATTCGTAGCACCCTGCAGAGTGCATTCAGCCAACATTTACTGAGCGCTTATGAAGTGCTAGGTGCTGAGCTGAGGGTTTTACGACCGTCACCTTTTTCCTAATGCTTACAGCCCAACGAGGAAGGTGGTGTGAGTCTTGGCCTGTCCGCGGGGGGACAGAGTGAAGACCAGCCACCCTCCACCGCGCGGGCTGGGCTGAAAGGGGGCGGCGCGCAGGTGGGGAGGGCCGGGGGCGGGGCGGGGCGGCGCGGCGCCGCGCCGCGGTTCCGGGATCCGGGTCCGGGTCTGCGCCGCCGCTCCCGGCGAGCGGAGCGCTGGCCCCAGCTGGCGGGCGCATGTGGGGGCGCGCAGCGCGGAGGCGCTGCCCGCTGGGGCTGCGGCGCGGCCGGAAGGCGCTGCTGGCTCTGCTGGCGCTGCTGGCGCTGGCCGGGCTGGGCTCCGTGCTACGGGCGCGGCGCGGGGCCAGGGCGGCCGAGCCGGGACCCCCGCGCACCCCACGCCCGGGGCGGCGCGACCCGGTCCTGCCGCGGCCGCCGGTGCCCAGCGACGCTCTGGGCGCGCGGGGCGAGGCGGTGCGGCTGCAGCTACAGGGCGAGGAGCTGCGGCTGCAAGAGGAGAGCGTGCGGGTGCACCAGATCAACATCTACCTTAGCGACCGCATCTCGCTGCATCGCCGCCTGCCCGAGCGCTGGAACCCGCTGTGAGTCCGCAGGTGGCGGGGGAACACTGCCCGCGGAGTCCCCGGGCCTCAGTTTAGGCATCTGTGAAGTGGCGGGGTGGAAATGGGGTGTCGAAATACCTGGGGATCGCGCGTCTTATTCTTTCTCGGAAAGTGGGCAGTGGAAGGGGTCATCTGGGTTGGGGCGACGCAAGAAAGTTTTCAAAAAAAGAAAATAGAACAATCTCAGAAATTGACGAATCTCTTACTGGGCGGTCTCTCCCCCCCTAAGAAGGTCTGTCATTCGGCTCTGAAAAAGTGGGGGAGGGTCAGGGCTAAGCAGACAAGTGTGAGACCCCCTTTGGGTGCTTTTCCTGGTTTCACAGCACCTTCCCCCCCACCCCAGTCCAGCCCTGCCTGCATGTCCCTTCCTTGGTGAAACTAAGGACTCCTAGGGTTTGAGATCGTCTCCCCATTCACTTATCAGTGTGTGTCAGGCCCATGAATGAACCAGGAGGGGAGGGCACCCCAGCAGGAGTGGTGAAAGGTCGCTGGAAGGCCAAGTCCGAAGCTTCCCTCTCGTTGGGAGCTGGATTCCTGAGCTTTAGGCAAAGGAGGGCAGGAAGGAGGCGCTGGTGGGAAGGGCTCCTTCTGGCTGCGATGCAGCTCAGCTCATTCCTGTGGGTGGTGCAGGCCCCGAGCTTGTGCAGTCGGAGGCCTAATTCCTGTCTGAGCTGCTGGCCCGGTGGGTTGTGCCCACTGCCTAGGTGAGAAGGGAGCAAGCTGGCAGAAGGTCAGATCTCCTGGCCTTCTCTCTCCTTTCCTCCATCGGTGGGGATCTTCTAGGTCCCCACTTGAGCCCTGTTCTTAAAGACTTGGAGGAAAAGAGGGCTCAGAGAGGGGGTCCCAAGAGGAGCCAGTGGAGCAGCCTGTGTGAGCACCAGGCACCTGCCACCCTTTCCTGCTCCCCTGAATTCCTGCCTTGGAGGTGTGGCAAAGATCTCAGGTGTCAGGACAAGTGACTCACCCCACAGCTGGAAAGTGGGGGATGTGACCCTCATGGCCTCTTTGGCATTGTGCTAATTTCAGGATTTGGGGATCCGTGAATCCTTGGCCAGAGAAAGCATGAGTGCCTGCTCCAGGAGTTGCTACCCACCCCCCCCCCCCCACCCCCGACCTTGGCAGAATTGGGAGGGACTCACACTTCACTGTCTTCCCTATTTTCTGGTATCTGTTCGTGTCTAGCCTCATGCTTTCCCCTGAGGCATCTTCACTGTTAATCTTTTTGAGTAGAACTTTGTTAGTGTTGGTAGCAGTTCCCCCCACTTTCCCTATCTGCAAAATAAGGAATGCGTAGAAATAACACCACCTAGGAATTAATAAAACATTGAACACAACTGTGTACTCAATTCTTATTAGTTTTTCTTCCCTTCCCTGTTGCCAACAATGTCCTCAGGAGGTTGTTTTTAAGAGGCATGCAGGGATTGGTTGTAAAGTTGTTTTTTTTTTTTTTCCGGGTTCCAACTTCCTTTATTGTCCCAGGTTGAGAAATCTCTTTCAAACACTGGATGACCTGTGGGGCTTATGGTATCCTTGTCTCCATGGTGACAGAGCTGCCCTGTGTCCTATCAGGATTTGCTTATAGATCCTGCTGTTGCATTGACTCTGGGAAGTTAATACAAGCCCAGCGTGATAAGGAGTGTGAATGCCTCCTGCCTTTAATTCCTGCAGCAAGGCCTATTGGATTATTTTTGTCTAGCTGGAGAGAAAGGTGAGCTTGATCTGTGTTAGACTCAGCCAGGGAGGCCTGGAGGCATAACTTCTGCCCTCCAGGTCAGGGTCTTTGATGGAGACTCACTTTTACTATAGTTCATAGAAAGGTGAGGACCTAATCAGGGTCTTGAGTTTTAGCCTGAGAAACCAGAATAGCAGAATATAAATTTACAGTTGGAGTCAGGGTGGGTGTGGGGGAGTCCCTTGAGACTTTAACTGATAAGCAGAGGGGTGGTTAAGATCCTTGAATGTCACTGAGGGAGAGGCCGAGTGAGCACCCTGTCTAACAGAGGCAAAGCCGTGCCCCCAAGGTAGCATGCAGATCTGGGGCAGAGCTTATCTAGAACCTAGATTTTTTTTTTAAGTTTTTTAATTTATTTTGAGGAAGAGGGCACAAGTGGGAGAGGGTCAGAGAGAGAGGAAGAGAGGGAATCCCAAGCAGGCCCCACACTGTCAGCACAGAGCTGGACTTAGGGCTCGAACCCACAAACTGTGAGATCATAGCCTGAGCCAAAATCAATAGCTGGATGTTTGACTGAGCCACCCAGGCGCCCCTAGAGCCCAGATCTTTTATTCCCTCCTCCCTTTTGGGGTGCAATTATTTATCTATTAATTTTAATTATAAAAGCAATACATGTTCACTCTAGAAATTTTAGCATGTACAGGGAACCAAAAAAAAAAAAAAATCTTCCATAAACCTACAACCCCAGGAGAACCACTGCTAACATTTTGCTGCGTATCCTTTTGGACTTTTCCAGGTATAGAAATAGATTTGTTTTTGTTTTTGTTTTTTGTTTTTTGTTGTTTTTTTTTTTAATTTTTTTTTTTTCAACGTTTATTTATTTTTGGGACAGAGAGAGACAGAGCATGAATGGGGGAGGGGCAGAGAGAGGGAGACACAGAATCGGAAACAGGCTCCAGGCTCTGAGCCATCAGCCCAGAGCCTGACGCGGGGCTCGAACTCCCGGACCGCGAGATCGTGACCTGGCTGAAGTCGGACGCTTAACCGACTGCGCCACCCAGGTGCCCCTAGATTTTGAAAAATATACCCACGGGTATGTGAACAAGAACATATGCAAACATGAGTATGTACATAGGCTCACACATGGTTATGACTGAAATCTTTACACTACGTGGATGAAGCTGTTCCCATTGCAAGGAGTTGGGAACTACTAAGGGATCCGGCCTGGTTCTTCTCGGCGTCTGCAAGCCGTGATACTGCGTCTGCTCTCTTGAACAGGCCAAACCGCTAGAGACACTTCAGTGTTGGCTCTAAGTCTTTGAGACTTGGTGTAGACCCCAGCTCTTCTGTGAGTCTGGTAATTCATGTGCCAGTGGATTAGAACACAGCTTTATTTCTGTTAGTTATAGCACGGAATCGAGGAGGAGGAGGAGAAGGAGGAGAAGGAACAGGATGACCAGGAATCCTTACGTGGTGGGATAGTAAGGGCAGGGTTTGCAAAACTCACAAACACGGTCTCCTTTGAGCCGAGCAAGGAGGTGGAACTTTCACTCTGAGATGGCAGCAGGCCAAAGTGGGGAGCCAGGAAGCTGGATTTGTGGCATTGGGGAACTTTGAAACGTATTGATGCCAGGGACCTTCCCCAGAACAATTAATTAGAATTTCTGTAGGTAGCACCTAGGCTGAGGCTGATGTACACCTACGGCTGAAAGCTACTGTCTTAGGGCCTGTGGGTTTTTTACTCAGAAGATGAAAAGTAAGTGCTTTTGAGCAAGGGGGAGAATGCCAGAATTAGACAAAGTGGGGATTCAAAACAGGTCAGGTGCCAGTGAAACCAGTGATGACATCACAGTCAGTTGTAAGGTGTGTCACGAGCGATGGTTGCTAATGTTGTACCAATATTGGCAAAGAGTTTTAGTTTTTATAGACCAGAGAAGCATTGAGATAATCACTATAATGCCATTCTCATTTATAGTCTGACCTATTGAGCAGGAGGAAAAGGTGGAGTGACGGTGCCCTTGGGGCTGTGCATTTCCACATTTCCATGGTACACGGACGGGGATGTCACCTGTGAACATCAGCCGTTCTCTGCTGTAGCTGAAGAATTTTGAGCCGCTGATTAGGCAACAATACATAGGTGTTCCGTGAACGCTTGCTCTGGTTTTAGCCTTATTAGTGCTATAATTGCAGATGTGTGTCTGAGTTCAGGGATCAGGACTTGGGTGCTGGGATGGTGAAGAGTTTCAGAATCGCTCCAAATAGACAATTCAGCTAAAGAGAGTGTGGTTCATGGGGTTGGCAGGAGGGAGTTGGTTAAGAGTTCTCTTTTTGCAGAGCAGTAGCCTGCTTGACCGTTCTCATAACAACATCGTCTTTGGAACAGCATCACGCGTAGTGTGGAGATTAGGCTAACGTTTCTTTGCTTCCCCAACAAAGTTGTAAACTGCAGGTTATTCCGTTAATTTTTACCAGACCCATCTTGTGCTTGTCAGAGTAACATCCTTTCTTTGAATCGGTGCTTTAAGTCTGGAGAACGTGTTCAGTTTTAGTTAGTATCTTCATGATACCTTTTTCCGTCCTTTTACTGTCATTGATTCTATGTCCTAATGTTGTAGGCCTGTCTCTAAGTAGCGTGTTGCTGCATTTTGTGTGGTCATTAAGGAGAAAATCCAGACTGACAGTCTTTTTATTGGACATTTATGTCCTCATATATTTCGCGTGCTTACAGGATACTTAAGGCTTGATTATTTTGATCATGCCGTCTTATTTTATGCTTTCTAATTGTTTTTCTTTTTCTGTGCTGTTTTCCTTTTTTTTTTTTCTTTTAACACTCTTCTTTGAGTTGATAGAAGTTTTTTCTCTACCCTTCTCATTCCACTTTTTCTTCTCTGCTAATTTGGCAGTTATACTGTTTATTTCTTTTATTATTATTATTTTACATTTATTTATTTTTGAGAGACAGAGTGAGACAGCACAAGTGGAGGAGGGGCAGAGAGAGAAAGAGACAGAATCTGAAGCAGGCTACAGGCTCTGAGCAAGCATTCAGCACAGAGCCCGATGCGGGGCTTAAACCCACGAATGGTGAGATCATGACCTGAGCTGACCAGTTAAGTTGGACACTTAACTGACTCAGTCACCCGGGTGCCTCAGTTATACTGTTTATTTCTAATCTTTGGTGGTAAACTTGAAAGTACATATTCAGCTCAGCAGGATCTAAAGTCTTTGGTGATCTAAAGTCACTGCTGTGAGATGTCTATACTGAGTTAAATTTGCCTGTCATTCTTATTTCTTTGTCATTTATACGAGGGCCTCTTTTATTTATTCAAGCATGTTAAGCATACTTATTTTATGCTTTGTGTCTGATAGCTCTAATATTGAGATTTGTATTTTCATGTTGTTCCTGGACCCTGAGGACTTTATTTCCTTTTCTATAAGCTGAGCCATGCATTTAAAAGAGTTTTTTTAAGGGCGCCTGGGTGGCTCAGTTGGTTGAGCAGCTGACTCTTGGTTTCGGCTCAGGTCATAATCCCTGGATGGTGGGATCAAGTCCCACATTGGGCTCTGTGCTCAGCATGGAGCCTGCTTAAGATAATCAATCTCTCTCTCTCTCTCTCTCTCTCTCTCTCTCTCTCCCTCTCTCCCTCTCTCCTTCTACCCCTCTCCCCTACTCGTGTGCTCTCCCTCTGGCTTTCTCATAATGAATAAATAAACAAACAAGATTTTTAAGAAGTATTTTACCAAAAATTTTTTCCAACAGGGTTTCCCCAGACATTTTAATCTTCCATATTGTCCGGAGTGGAAGTCTTACATTCACTTAAAAAAAAAAACAACAAAAAAACACAAAACCTATTTCCTCTATTAGTCATAGTTCATTTGGTTGAAAATAACTGTAAACCCAGTGCAAAATGCGAACTGACTTGAATATAAAAGAAAATATATTGGCTTCTATCACAGGAAAGTCTGGGTTTAGGACTAGGTTCAGATTATTCTGGGCCCTGGATTCAGGGACTCAACTGGTGTCATTAGGCAAAAAATGTTCATTGGTCAGGCCTGGGGCATGTGACCTTCCCAGAGGGGTGTGTGTATACACACGTGTGTGCGCATGTGTGTGTGTTCAGCCTTGCGCAGACCACATGGCCTGCGAGTCTGGGAGACATGGTTCATGAAAGGGAACTCAAAGTGCAGGAATGTGAAGAAAGGAGAAAGGATTCTGGGCAGGCAGAACCCACCAAGGTACACTGTGACCTCCTTGGCCTGTTCTGCAACAGGTATGGATTTTCATTTTTTCAAAAGACTTTTATGTGTAACCTGAATATAAAGATAAAGGAAGACGAGGAGGCATTTACTGCACCCATTCATTCGCATCTGTATAATACGTAATTGTATGTTATGCTAGCAGAGTTGATCGAAGTCCCTGCCCAACTGGGTTGCTGGGAAGGGAAAGTGGAATAACGCTTGTAAAATGCTTAGCACACCACCTACCATGTAGTCAGCGCTCAATACATGTTATTATTATTACCAGGTACAGTACAAGGCATGAAGAAAATACAGCAAAAACCACAATTCACCCCCTGCCCTTACAAGACACGTGGATTATACCAGAATGTTAAAGAAAGGATGGCTTGCTATGATTTAGCAGTGAATTTGACTCTGAGCTTCCTTTTGTCCCCTAGGCAAAAGTGGAACCCTGAGGCATGGATGCATAGCTGTTCTTGTCTAATTAAAGGATGCTCTGCTTTTGGTTGGGAGGAGAATGAGAAATGCCACATAATTCTTTTCTATCCCTTCATAGCACCTGGGATGGGGAAGGGCACATAGAGGTTTTCAATAATTTTTTTTTTTTTTGGTTAATTGACTTAAAATGAAAAATTGGAGAACTGAGTTAATTCACAGTTCTAGAAGGCTAGACCTGTACATTTATAAAAGTCATTCAAATTGCTTTGATCATGCGATGAAAGAAAATTGCATATTTTTTCAGCAGTATTTGTCTTGCAATCTGAACTTTTGGAAACTTGCTTTGAAAAAAAGGGAAAAGGGAAAGTGTTTTTCCTGGAAACAAACTTCCAGAAGGATATATTGAACATTCATGAAGGACGATGCCTGTAAGGTATGTTTAAAGAAAGGAGGAGAAACTATACCAGGCCAAGAAAAAAGGAGCGGTCAGAATACGAAATTATTGCTCGATGCGGACATTTGCTATGTGTTACTAAAGAAATATGATCCAGCCTTTTAAAATTAATCTTTTTTGGGGCATGGGGGTGAAGCATCTAACTCTTGATTTTGGCTCAGATCACGACCTCACAGTTTGTTAAGTTCGGGCCCCTCCTCGGGCTCTGCACTGATAGTGTGGAGGCTGCTTGGGATTCTCTTTCTCCCTCTCTCTCTCTGCCCCTCCCCCCACTCTCTCGTGCCCTCTTTTTCTTCTTCTTTTTTTTTTTTTAATTTTTTTTTTAACGTTTATTTATTTTTGAGACAGAGAGAGAGCATGAACGGGGGAGGGGCAGAGAGAGAGGGAGACACAGAATCAGAAGCAGGCTCCAGGCTCCGAGCCATCAGCCCAGAGCCCGACGCGGGGCTCGAACTCACGGACCGTGAGATCGTGACCTGAGCTTAAGTCGGACGCTTAACCGACTGAGCCACCCAGGCGCCCCATCTTTTTCAAAAATAAATAAATAGAATTTTAAAAAAAAGAATAAGAAAATGATGTTAATGGTGCAAAGGTTATATCCAAGGGCTAAGCTGATTCTGATTCCAAAAATAAGTAACTCAAGCTTAGTGGCCCTGACACAGGCCCTCTCCTACCTCACTCTTCCTGCTTCCACCAAAACAGCTGCTCTCCTGCAGATATGTTATAACAAATAGACAACGTATATACGTATATAAAATATTAATAGGTGTATCTGCATTTTAAAAGCCCCTGACTAGTAGACACAGCTCATGGAGAGGCTATGTAGTGCTGAGCCACAGCCTGCTAGAAGCTTTAGAAAGAATTAATTGCTTCTACTCCAGGAAAAAAAAAATGTGTTTCTGTGCAACCTAAAAATAAAGATTTTTTTTATCAAAAAAAAAAAAAAAAAGCTAAAATTTAGTTCCAAACGTACATAGGTCCGAGGAGAAATGAAATGAAAGAAGGACAGTAAAGTTAGGTTTTCAAAACTGAGGTTTATTCAATGTAAACAGTGGTCCTTTAGTATAAAATCACATCCTTAACCGTTGGTATTAAAATGGCTTTCTTCCCATGATAAGAATAAGTAGGAAGGTAGAAAGATCTCCGCTTGACCAAATAATGCTGGGACCAGATGTCAGCCCCTCCTCGGTGTTTTTGTTTATATGTTTCTGCTGCTCTGCAAAACCCCAAAGCCCAAGGCCACTGTTCTAGAATGTCCAGGTACTCTATCTGTGTCCCTTCAAATCATAAGAGCACTGGCTATGTTTGGCACTATTATTCAGAGCTTCAAAATGTTCCTCTTCTTTTTTTTTTTTTTTTTTCCAACGTTTATTTATTTTTGGGACAGAGAGAGACAGAGCATGAACGGGGGAGGGGCAGAGAGAGAGGGAGACACAGAATCGGAAGCAGGCTCCAGGCTCTGAGCCATCAGCCCAGAGCCTGACGCGAGGCTCGAACTCACGGACCGCGAGATCGTGACCTGGCTGAAGTCGGACGCTTAACCGACTGCGCCACCCAGGTGCCCCTGTTCCTCTTCTTTTTAATATCATGTCATAATACATCTAAGAATTTCTCACCTAAGAGAATAATCAGAGATAACCCAGAAGGACGCTTGTAGTAACAATCTTTCTCTGTAACATTATTTATAGTAGCAAAAAGCTGTAAATAATTCCAAAGGTCCAACAAGAAAACGTGAAATGTAGTGCAGGTTCATGAAGGAATTCTACAAAGACCATCCAAAACCCATTCTCAGAGACTCTTTTAACAGTACAGAAGAATAACTGCACTATCATATTAAATCAAAAAAGCAGGGTACAGATCTATAAACAGCAGTGTGTGTGAGCATGTGCTCACACACAAACAATAAACAATAGAAAGAAATATGCCAAAAATGTTAACAATGGAGATTGAGCAGTGGGCTTGTTGCTGATTCTTACTTCTTTATATTTTCCAGCATTCTAAAATTATTCACAATGAACATGCATCATTTTTATATTCACAAAGAAAGATTATTTTTTTAAGTTTATTTATGTATTCTGAGAGAGAGAGAGAGAGAGAGAGAGAGAGAGCGCGCAAGCTGGGGAGGGGCAGAGAGAGAGAGAGAGGGAGAGCCTGACATGGGGCTTGATCCCACGAACTGTGAGGTTATGACCTGAGCTGAAACCAAGAGTCAGACACTTACCTGACTGAGCCATCCAGGGGCCCCCTTTTTCTTCTTAATTTATTACACTTTTAATTTTGAAAAATTCAAAGCTAGAGAAAATTTGTAAGAATAGCAGAACAGACTCCTGTATGTCCCTCCCCTAGATCCATTCATTATTTTGCCCCATGTACTTAATTTTTCTCTCTACGTGTGCTATATACTATTACACACATTTGAGAGTAAGTTTTAGCAATAATACCTTTTAGCCTTTGTTCCTCCGGCATGCATTTTCTAAGGACAGGGACATTCTCTCATGATACCATGATGTAGTTCTCAAATTAAGAAAGTTTATACAATACTGGATTTTTCCAACTGTGCCAACTTTTGGAGCAGCTTTATTTTTCCTGGACCTGGTATCTAATTGAGAATCAAGGGCGACATTTAGTTGTTGTGTCTCTTTAGCCCTGTCTCTGTCTCTTAGGACACTGGCATTTTAGCATTTTTTTTTTTTTTAAAGTACAGGCTTACTGGTTTATAAAACATCTCTCTCCGTTGGGCTTGGCTGAAAGTTTCCTTGTGATTTATTTCAGCATAGGCCGTACCATAAACTTAGTGACTTGAAACAACAATAAACATTTGTGATTTCACATAATCTCTGTGGGTCAGGGATTCGGGAGTGGCTTAGCCGGGTGGTTCTGGCTCTGGATCTCCCATGAGATCGCAATTCAAATGCTGCCTGGGGATTTCATCATCTCAAGGCCTGATTGGGCCTGGAAGGTCTGCTTTCAAGAGGGCTTATCCCATGCTGGAAAGTTGGGGCTGGCTGTTGGCTGGAGGCCTCGGTCCCTCGCCACAGAGACCTCTCCACAGGATGCTTGAGTCTACTCGCGTCACTGCATGGAACTGGCTTTCCCCAAGATGGATGGTCCATGGGAGGGAACGAAGAGGGAACCTCAGTGTCTTAGGGCCTGGTGTTGGAGGACACGTACTGTCACACTTCTGCATTCTATCCCTGCGTGGTGGTTTTCAAATATATCCACACATTCTTGGCAATCATCCCCTTCAAAGGATGGAGCCTGCCTCTCCTCCCCTTGAATGTGGGCTGGACTCCCCTCTGTGGAGCACAGTGCTAAGTAGTAACCACTTCTGTGAATCGGAAGCCCTTGGCGTCCAAGGATTCGCGTCCCACTTCTTGGGCTGCTGGGGATGCCCTGTCGTCGCTTTAGGACACCAGAGCTGTTATGCTTCCAGCCTCAGCTGACTTTGACTCAAGTGTGTAGAGCAGGGCCTGCAAACGCAGCACGAGCGAGGATGTGAGTGTGGTTGAGAAGAGCCGGCCTCTAACAGAGTCTCCCGGATACGCCTGTTCATGTGGAGGGTCCTCCCAGTGACAGCAGAGCTCTCTGCAGAGACTGCCCTGGAGTTTAGGAAGAGGGCCTGGAGCAAGACCCTGGGAGGGAGGACAGGTAGGGAGGAGGGAGAGGCAGGGAAGTGTGGTGCAGGGCTCTTCATTCGATCAGATGGCCCACCTGAGCGTCCGGCCGGGGGCAAGCCACAACCCTACAACCGGGCCTCTGGACATGAGGACCCCGGCCAGGTACGTGCCCACAGGCATTCTGTGAACCACCCAAGTTATCCCACTTCTCTGAGCCTGGCCTTTCAAGCGGGAACAATACATGCCAACACTGAAAGTGGTTTTGAGAGTTAAATGAAGTAGGACATTTCATTAATTTTAAGTCTTTTTTTTTTTTTTCATATTGAAGCATCTCTGAGATTTGGATGTATCTTAAAATCAATGTATCCTCCAGTTAGGATAAACAACACTTGTCCTTAGAGGTTCTTAAAAGAATGGTGTGTGTTCCAAACATTGGCGTCTTTAATTTTTATGAAATATTGCAGGCTGGAGATATGGTAGCAGTAAAGAATTGGTAACTTCTTAAGACGTCTCAGTTGTATTGTGTTTTATTATGAAAAAAAAAAGGCGTCCTTATATCTTAGATAGATTGAAATATTCATGGATGCTGTGATATTCTGGGTTTTGCTTTAAACTACTCTGGGATGGGGTGCCTGGGTGGCTCAGTCAGTTATGCATCTGACTCTTGATCTCGGCTCAGGTCATGATCTCACGACTCATGGGATAGCTGAGTGTGGAGCCTGCATGAGATTCTCTCTCTCCCTCTCTCTAAAACACAAAACAAAACAAAACAAAACAAAACAAAACAAAACAAAACAAAACAAAAAACCCTAGTCTGGTGAGGGCATAGATGAATCAAGATAGCCATGCATTGAGAATTGTTGATGTTGGGCAAAAGGTCCCAGGAGTTCCTTATAATGTTTGAAAAAATTCATGATGAAACAAAAGGAGAAAAACCACAAGAAATAAAGTAGATACATAAAGGGCTTTTTCTCTGCTTTTTTGCATTATTCAGGTCTCCTCCTCAATGTCACCTCCTCTAAAAGGCCCTCCCTGATTACCTGTTCTGTGGTTGCTCTGTTTCCCCCTTCCCATTGCCCTCCACAGTTGCTCTGTTTTGCACCCTGCTTTTCTTTATAGCACCATTACTTTCTGAAATTACTGATACGTTTGCTTATTTGATCATTGTCCCCTTGAACTTTTTTTTTAATCCACATAATAGGTGATCAGGAAATATTTGGTGACTGATGGGTAAGGGCCCACTGACGCATTGCCTGGTACCGGCAGTTGGCTGATCTAGCTTTATTCCCCATCCTGCTTGGTTCTGTGTCCCTTTGATGTGCTGCACAGCCTGCTGTGAGGTCTTCCCTTTCTGCCCAGGCCGGCTGGCTGGTCTCCAAGCATGTATGCTCTTCTCGCATTGCCAGCCCCGCATTCCAGCCCAGTCTTGTGGGTGCCCCTCTGGGGTTCTGTTCCTCCCCTCTCTTGCCATTTCCTATGGAAGGTCTCCAGGCACGGCCCAGTCCCTGGGATGACATTGGGAGTTTCTCGTGAGCCGCTCTGAGAAGAGAATTCTCTGTCAACTAGAGAAACTCCTTAGGAAGTAGCTGGAAACCCTAGTAAAGAAAGAGGAAACTTATTGGTTCCTATCACTGCCAGTCAAGGCACATGTCCCCACCCCCACTGGGAGGCCACAGAGTGGGGCAAGGGGCGGGGTGGGTACTGGAAGGGGGGTGGTCAGTGTCCTCTATGCAGCCCTTCTGGACTGTTTGCACATTCTAGCAGTGGCTCTGGTTTCTGCACACACCACCTTTGTAAGCATCGCTGCTGCCCGGGGAACGTGCCGGAGAGGGCAGTGAGATGCCAGTGAGCAACCAGAGTGCTGTGACTGACACCTGCTGGACCAGAGGCGCGCGTGTGGGCAAGGCGCCCGAGGAGCATCCACAAGCGAGCAGTTGCCCCCACAGGCTGTCCCAGGGAGAGGATGGGGCTGAGCTGTTCTAGAAAGAGGACAGAGAGTTTGCCAGGTAGAGAAATGAGGGAAGGACGTTCCAGGCAGAGGGCACGGTCTGAGCACAGGCCTGGCAGTGGAATCAGAAGGGAGAGGACCCACGAGAGAGGTGCTGAGGAGGGGGAGGTGGCCATCGTCCTCCCTTCCGAGTCTGCTTAGCTCGTATGTTGCTCAAATCTGAAATTTGCTTTAAAGCCTCAAAATAGTGTCCCACGGTTCAAGCTTCTTGGTGTCACTTTAGAACCTTTCTTAGACTCCGCTGGGGCTCCTAGAGGAACACTGGGGTCTCTGGAAGATCCCAGCAGATTATTTTCCATTCCCTAGGAGGGGGTCTCAGGACTGTGACCTGTGTCCCCTTCACACCTCCATCCCTAGGACCAGCCTGGGCCTGGTACACACAGTCAGCTGCGGATTCTCGATTCCCTGAAGCTGTGTTGTATTTGCAGGTGCAAAGAGAAGAAGTATGATTATGACAAGTTGCCCACGACATCTGTTGTCATAGCGTTTTATAATGAAGCCTGGTCAACTCTCCTCCGGACAGTTTACAGTGTCCTCGAGACGTCCCCGGACATGCTGCTAGAAGAAGTCATCCTCGTAGATGACTACAGTGACAGAGGTGAGCCCTCCACATGAGCTCTTGGAGGGGTCTGGCTTCCCAGAGCAGTGCCTGGGAGGCAAGAGTGCGACTCAGGAGGGGTGGAATGGGCCCAGGAGGACAGGCTTTCTGTGTCTCCGTGTGCCCCGCCCCTGCCAGGAGCTGGGAGCCTGCTGGGATGCAGGTGTGTGGACAGAGGGCTCTACCACATGGTGCTACAGGAGACAGAGCACTCAGGAAGAATGGCTGACCTTAGTCTTGCAGTAGTATGTGGGCAGCAGAGGTGGAGAGAGGGTGTTTTAAGTGGAGGCACAGAATGTGGAAAGCCTCCGAGTCACAGTGTTGCATGATAGGCTCTGCAGGTAGTTCAGGAAGGACGGAGGACCAGCAGGCGGAGGAGAGGTATGAGACACGGGGAAGGGTGCAGGCGTTACACTCGAGGCCGAGGCGTCGGGACTTTGTCCTGAGGGCGGGGAGAACAAAGCAGGACTTTTTTTTTTTTTAATTTATGTTTATTTTTTTTGAGAGAGAGAGAGCAAGCAAGCCAGGGAGGGGCAGAGAGAGAGGGAAAGAGAAATCCCAAGCAGGCTCCACACTGTCAGCACAGAGCTTGACGTGGGGCTCGAACTCAGGAACCATGAGATCATGACCTGAGCCAAAACCAAGAGTTGGCTGTTTAACTGACTGAGCCAGCCAGGCGCCCCTAGGGCAGGGTTTTAAACAGGAGAGCAGTTTTCCCTTTGAGGGATCCCTCTAGGCTGTGGGTGGAGAACTGTGTACAGGGGAGCTCTGCAGGGAGGCCGGGGGCTGTAGAGGCGGCCCAGGTGAGAGATGGAGGCTGGGAGTCTGGTGGTAGTTGAGGGAAGGGGAGGAGGAGGAGGGGTGTTTGAGACATGGCATCTGGGGGACCTGCAGGCCCTTGAAATGGGTTTCTGGGTGAATGGTGCTGCTGTCCCAGAGCTAGATAAGCCACCCAGGGCAGGAGTGACAGGTCTGGGAAAGGAAGTGGGGCATTTGGCTTTGGATTTGTTAAGTTTGAGATGAGATCGAAAAGGGGCAGCCCAGACAGGAGAAGAACTGAATCCAGGGAGAGGCGTTCCATTGAGAGAGTGACCCATATCCCTATAGGCCTGACCGGTGACCTGGGGTCCAGCAATTCACATGCAGTCCAGAGTTGGCACTCCATTTATTCAGCGAACATATTTTGAGCTTCCACCTTTGTGCCAGGCACCATTCTAGGCACCGGGGATTCTGTGGGAAATAAGATAAGTCCCTGCTCTCGTAAAACTCACATTCTAATGGGTGGAGAGGTGGGTGGGGATGGTCAATGAACATGTAAAGAATAATACACGATGACACAACACAATACAAAATAGCATAGCATAATATACCAATATAGCAGGTGGACTACAGGAAGGGACAAAGTGCTGTGAAATAAAAGTCAGAGCAGGAGAGTAAGGGGAGCTTGGGGACGGGCCCTCCTCTAGCCTGGTGGAGGGCAGGAAGCCTCCCTGAGGAAGTGGTTTTAAGCCAAAAGCTAGGACGTAAAGGAGGCAGCCCAGTGTCCCCAGTTGCAGGAAGAAGCTGGGCCGCGCAGGCATTCTGCAGGGCAGACTGTTGGCCAGTGGGGAGGTGATGCGGGAGATGAGGTGCCAAGGTGGGCGAGGCCAGACCAGGCAGGGCCTTGGAGGCCGCCATAAGGGGGTTTAGGCATAAATATGAGCCAGATGGGAGCCGTCTGAGGGCTGCTGGGGGGACAGGAAGGTCGCTCAGTCTTGGGCTCACTGTGCTGCCATGTGGGGCATGGCCGATGGATGGGAATGGGGTGGAGGGGCTGCTGTGGTCATGCCACATGCCATGTGACTAGCTGAACTGGGGGAGCTAAGCTCAGCTGAGGGGAAATGTCAGGGTCATAGCAACAGGGAGAGCCGTGGGCTGAGTTGTTAGTCTCAAGCCAAATTACCATCCGTGGGCCACACAGAAGGGCAGCAGCTACTGCTTCGTGGGCATCTTGCTGTTTCGGGCTCTGTCTGGTCCGTCCGACTTCAAAGCTTGGAGTATGTGTCCTAATTGGTGGGTGTGTTTTGCCGTTCTCACAGAGACTCTAAACAACAGTGATTTACATGGGTAAAAAATGATCTCTCTCCCATCACAAAGCTCGCGTAATGGTCTAGGGCTGGTGTGGCGGCTTCACAGTGTTGGGGCCTGGCTCCTTCTGCCTTGTATCTCCACATTCTCTAGGACATTGTGCTGCCCCGGTCTGCGTGCCCCGGGCTGGTTCTTCACCTTCTGCGCGCTGTCATCGGCAGGAAGATCTCATGGGGCTGGAGAGCTAAACTCGAAAGTTGCCCTCATATCCCATGGAGCAGAGCAGGGGTCACTTGGCCACACCTAGCTGCAAGGGAGGCTGGGAACTGTAGCTTCCGTGGTGGGTGTTCGGCGACAGTTGGGGCTTGATGCTGCATGAAGCCCATTAGGCACTGGGCTCTGGGGTCAGGGCACCTGGGTCAGAGGTGAACTTTACCATGAACATGTTGTGGCACCTGGGCCAAGTCACTTGTCTTTTCTGAGCCTCGGTTTCTCATCTGTGAATGGGTTTGTCCACACTTACATCAGAGAGTAGTGAGGAACAAATGAGATCAGGCATAGGATGGACTCTCACGTCGGCCAGCACGTAGTAGGTACTCATCTCCCTTTCCTTTGGTCCTCTCCTCCTGGGGCTGTTTTAAATCTGTGCTGGCACTGGTCCGAGCTCCAGCACTTTGCAGCCACTCAACCTTGAGCAAGTCCAGCGTCAACCTTGGCTTCAGCCCCTATAAAGTGGGATACTCATCCCTAGCTCGCAGAGTCACAGTGAGGATTAAATGAGATAAAGGCAGGTAACATGCTACGTCAGTGCCTGGCATATTGTCATACCTGTACTTTTATGAAATATTAACAAAATGTAGAGTACCCCCAATATTTCAGAAATGTATTCATTCAGAAGCAAGGATCAGATTATTTATTTGATCTTCGTGGGATTGAATAGCTCCTCAGCAGACAGGACCAGGGTATGAACCCCTTCTGCATAGCTCAGTTCTTCTCGTGAGTGTAAGTGTGTGTCTCTGTGGGGCCGAGGCTGCCCTCTCCATCATGGTGACCTGCGCCACAGACAAGATGCCTGCTCAAGCCGTGATGACAGGATTTGTGCCCTGCCCCTCCCCCTGGCCTTTCCACAAGCCAGTCTGAGCTCCCTGCAGGGGCGCCAACCCTCCCCGGGCATGGGAGGGCAGTTCAGACAGACCTAGAATGGATGCTGACCAAATCCATAAAGAGTACAAGGAGGCTACATGTGCATTTTCTTTTTTTCCCTTTATTTTTTTTTTTGCACCTGTGTGTTTACTGGGCATAGCCACCACCAATTAGCTTTGCTTGGGAAGTCACCTCCCTTATTCCTGCTACCAGCTTATTTGCAGTTATATTTAGGATGAAAAAAAATCAACCAATGAAATGCTTTTTTTTTTTTTAATGTCGGGAATATTTAGGGAAACATTTTTACAAACTGAAGCAACCTAGAACAGTTTACAGACTTTTCCCTTTTGCTGATGATTGAAGACTTTCAGACGACACCCACAATGATTAGGGGGGATTCTCTCATTTTTATTTTGCCTGATGGGCTCCCCCCACCTCCACCTGACCCACGGAGGGGTGGGAATCAGGGCCTCCTGCCCCTGAACCTGTGTGTGAAGTCTGGAGTCCTGAGGCCAGCCCTTGCTGTGGACGAGACCCTTCAACTTTTAAAGCCTCGTTTCTTCTTACGCAAAATGGGACCAGCGTGTCCTCCTAACCAGTCTGCGTTTGTTTAGCAAGGCTGAGAGATTGAAGAAAGCTCTGGGAGGCAGTATGAAGCCTATGGATTCAAGCCAGGGCTGCTGGGTTAAAATCCTGGCTCCTTAGCTCACTCGTTCTGCGATCTTGACACATTGCTTAGCCTCTCTGGCCTCAGTGTTCTCATCTATCAATGGGGATAGTTGTAGTACCTACCTCATGGGAAAGTTCTGAGGCTCTGATGAGTTCATATAAATCACCTGGACAGTAATTCTTACAATAGGCCCTCTAGTGGTAGCTGCCATTATTATTATTACTATTACTGTGTCCAATGAGCTCCTGAGAAAATTTGCGTTAACATAAATATAAATAAAATTTGTCAACATAATTCCACATAAATTAAAATTTTATAACACGTTACATAATTAGTTAATATAAACAAACCAAGTGTATATTAACCCAGTTTTCCTGAAAAATGGTGTTTGGGCAATTTTTGTGTGTTTTTAAATGTTCGCAAGTCAAGGTGTAATGTATTTTTGAGGGGGTAACAGCTTTATTGAGATATATCCAGACACCACATGCACCCATTTCAAGCACACAATTCAGTGTGCGTGTGTTTTGACGGGGAGCCCTGGGTGGTTCTGGGATTCCTCTGCCCCAGCCACCCACCCCTGGCTTTCGTGGTACACGTCCAGCCTTGGTTCTGCGTGAGGTGAGGACATCCCAGGTAGGTGCAGAGCAAAGGAGGCTTCTGTCTATTCAGTTGTCATTTGGGGCTAGGGAGGGCCTGGAAGGATGCCGCTTGGCATGCGTGGCGGTGACCCCGCTTGTCTCGCTTGCCTCCCCAGAGCACCTGAAGGAGCGCCTGGCCAATGAGCTGTCCGGGCTGCCCAAGGTGCGTCTGATCCGCGCCAACAAGAGGGAGGGCCTGGTGCGAGCCAGGCTTCTAGGCGCTTCCGCGGCGAAGGGTGAAGTGCTGACCTTCCTGGACTGCCACTGTGAGTGCCACGAGGGGTGGCTCGAGCCGCTGCTGGAGAGGTGCGTGAGCATGCGAGTGGGGGCCCAATGCTGTGCAGAAGCAGAAACAAATTTCTCACCTTGGCGCCTGGGTTCAGATGCCCCTGGGGCAAGTCCTCTGTCACTGGGCATGATAACAGTCTGTGCCCCACACGGCTGCAGAGGCCATTAAATGAATGAATATACATACAGCCCTTAGAACATGCTAGCATGTATGAGGCCTTGTTAGTGTTTACTTTTACCACTGCTTATTATACACGTTTGTTGTGGAACACTTAGGAAGTATTTTGGTCAACCAAGAAAAAGCTATTAATCATATAGAATCACAGTGCTGAAGAATATACGTTTTGGTGTATTTCCTTCAAGCAAGGCTGTCTTATCCATTATACCCATACCTACAATGCTTAGGACCCATGAAATTTTTTAATAGACCCGCAAAAATGTTTTTATGTTAATTATTTTACATCAGAAGGAAAAAAATGAGCATCATAACAATGGATTTAGCCTGGAGTGTGGTTTGTCCTTCTAGCAATATAGTCATAAAATACAGCTTTAAATATATGTTATTTTTTATGAAGTCATGAAAAGTCATAACACAGCCCTGTCTTTAAGGGCATGTCTCCTGCTGTCCCACAGCCTCATACGCTAACCCTCCCAATCTGCCTGTCCTCCAAATCTACTGCCACTGGGCTCCTCTCCTCTCCTCTCCTCTCCTCTCCTCTCCTCTCCTCTCCTCTCCTCTCCTCTCCTCTCCTCCTTTGTCTCCCTATTCTCCTGAGTCAGCATCACAGCAGGCAGGAGCTGGGCTGGCAAAGTCAGAGCTCCTCCAGGTGGAGGAGGAAGGTCCAAGATTGGGAGGGTCTTCGTTTGGTCCCTCCCCACAGAGAAGGCAAAGGGTCAGAAGATCAGAGTCTCTGGGGTGCCTGGGTGGCTCAGTCAGCTAAGCGCCCAATTTCAGCTCACGTCATGATCTTGCAGTTCGTGGGTTTGAGCCCCGTGTCAGGCTCTGTGCTGATAGCTTGGAGCCTGGAACCTGCTTTGATTCTGTGTTTCCCTCTCTCTCTGCCCTTCCCCTGCCCAAGCGCGCTCGCTCTCTCTCTCTCTCTCTCTCTCTCTCTCTCAAAAATTAAAAAAAAATTTTTTTAAGAAGATCAGGATCTCTGCAGTTGGCAAACTGCTTTCCCATGGCCTCTAGCACTTTGATTGCCACGGTCTGTCTGGAAGAGCTGGGGACCCACTTTCCTCCTTCCTGTGTGAGACCAGGCTGTCCCCTGCTCTGCTACTTCTGCTGTCCTATCTATGTCCTGTCCCCTGTGGGTCCCACAGCTGCCTCCTTCTCCTCCTCAGCTCTGATGAGCTTCACCAGCAGCAAGGACCCAGGGTTCCTCAGCCTGTGATGGAATTTTACGGCATGGTGACAGCTAAGGGTTCCCTCTGGAACCTGGACCAGTGGGTTTGCCCTTCACCCCTTCCCCACTGTGAACACACATGGCTGCCTCTAGGCCGATCTGAAGTCCCCTGAGGTACTAATACCACCCAGCATTCCACTCCAGCCCATCCTTTGAAGGCCAGTGAGGCAGCCCTCCCCATAGACAAGTCCTTGTTCCATATCCCCAGATAAAAGGATTCTCCACCCTGGCTACCCATAGAACCCCATCTGGGCAACTTGTAAAACATACCAACTCCTGGGGTGCCTGGGTGGCTTATTTGGTTAGGCATCCGACTTCGGCTCAGGTCATGATCTCACTGTTCATGAGTTCTAGCCCCACATTGGGCTCTGTGATAACACCTCAAACCATGGAGGCTGCTTCAGATTCTGTGTCTCCCTCTCTGCCCCTCTCCTGCTTACACTCTGTCTCTCAAAATAAATAAACATAAAAAATTTTTTTTAAAAGCATACCAACTCCTTGGTCTCATGGCCAACCACTGGATCTGAATCTCTAGAGGTGGCCCTGGGCTTCTGGATGCTTCAGAAGCTCCCCAGGGACCTAGGTGTGTACCAGAGTTGACACACGCTGGTCCCTCAGATGGTCCCAAATGGGAACCCTCCCTGTCCCTTGGACGGTCCGACAGGAGCAGTAACCATGTTCCTCCAGGGGCTTTGGGCAATAGATATTCTTTGGTTTTCAAGTCAGGTGGGTGGTGCTCCTGGCATTTTATGAGCCGGGGACTGGGGATGCCAGACGTCCCACAGTGTGCAGTTCAGCCCTGCACAACAAAGACTGGTTCTGCCCCAGATGCCAGTAGCATGCCTGCCCCCGCCCCCCACCCACGGGGCAAGCTGTTACTGGGCCTGCACACTTTGTAACCACGGTTCAGGGTCCTTTACTCCAATGCTGGCTCCCCCAGTTTTCCTTTTCTTATAAAAATTAGGCCACCGGACCAGTTTGATTGCAAGTCACAAGTTCGACCAGTTTGATTGCAAGTCACAAGTTCTTCTGGTCTCTGTCAGGGGCTAAGAAGCTTCTTTGAACCTGCCCAGCAGGTCAGCCACTTGTCTTCTCAAACCTTTTAAGAGTGCCCTAAGTTTGTTTAAAGAATTCGGGCTGGGGTGGGGGGAACACCTGGTGGCTCAGTCCGTTAAGCCTCTGACTTTGGCTCAGATCATGATCTCACGGTTTGTGAGTTCGAGCCCTACATCGGGTTCTCCACTCTCAGTGCAGAGCCTGCTTTGGATCCTCTGTCTCCCTCTCTCTCTGTCCTTCACCCCCTACCCCTGTCAAAAATAAATAAACATTTAAAAATTAAATCTTCCTCAGTTAGTGAATGCACAAGTTTTATTCATACAGTCTATTCTGAACAATGCAATTTCGCCTAATACTGTAATTCTTACCTGAGTGTGGTATTCACTTTGCCCCCTCTGACTTTCTGGGATTATTCTAAGGACACTTACAACTCAAGTCTGGTCGATCTCTGTTTCTTCACTTTGCTCTGTGTGACTTATGATGTTTTAGGTCTCAAATTCCAGATAAAAGCCCCCAGAATGTAGCCCAGAGAAATCCAGTGTTCACACACAGGCCAGTCCCACTTCATCTTCCCTGGTGCACTGTCAAGTGCAAAAAAAAAACCACCCCACACGATATGGCAGCATGCTGAAGGATGGTTGGGTCTGTGATCATGTTTGCAGAGAGAATAGCTAAAGCAGGCACATGGGCTGGTATTTTTCTCTACAGTAGTGTAACCTGTTTCACAGTAATAAAGAGGACAAGAAAAGACTAGCAGTAGGTCCCAGGTTCTCTGCCAGCCACCTTATAAACATCCCCCAAGGGCGTCCTCACCTTAACCCTAAGAGTAGATATTATCGTTCCAGGGTCACCCACAGGTGACAGGTTCTGAGAGGTTAGGTAACTTGGCTAATGTCACACGGCAAATAAGGGGCAGGATTCGAATTTTTATTCTAACTCCAAAGCTGATCCTTTGGTCTGGGCGCATCTCTGTTTTTTAGAGGGATAATTAGTTCTCAACACTAAGACATTTTGTTGTGATTAAATGAGGTCCCTCTTGGCAGTCTTTAGAAATTGCAAAATCTGCTTTCTGTCTTAAAAGTGACCTTTGGTTTTCACACGTCTTGACTTTCATGGAGGGACTCAGATTTATCCAGTATGTCCATAGATGGAATCTGAATATTGAAGCTGGGGACTTTTCCTATTCAAGCCAGAATCCTCCCTTCCTCGGTCTCCCCTGCCACCTGAGCGTTCCCTGTGAGGATCACCCGCCAGGGCCTCATGTGGCTGCAGACACCTGCAACGAGAGACATAGGCCTTCCTCACACAGGCTCTCCTCCCTCCTCGCGGAAGGATGAGGAGAGTCATCCCCAAATTCCCTGATCGTCCTCCCGCCACCTGTCCTCATGGAGAGGCACATGGGGCATCCCGGATGTTCGCAGGATCCACGAAGAGGAGTCGGCAGTGGTGTGCCCTGTGATCGATGTGATTGACTGGAACACCTTTGAGTACCTGGGCAATGCCGGGGAGCCACAGATCGGTGGCTTCGACTGGAGGCTGGTGTTCACGTGGCACGTGGTTCCCGAGAGGGAGAGGACGCGGATGCGGTCGCCCATCGATGTCATCAGGTTAGAGGCTAACCTCTGGCCACTCACTCTCTGAGCGTGCCTCGTTGCGTCTGGCCACCATGTCAGTGACGGTACCCGGGGAGGGCTGGTTAGCTGTTGTTCCCCCACTTTCTCTAGAGCATTTGTTTATTTTATTTTATTTTTAAAATCTTTATTTATATTTGAGAGAGAGATAGACAGAGCATGAGTGGGGGAGGGGCAGAGAGAGAGGGAGACACAGAATCTGAAGCAGCCTCCAGGCTCTGAGCTGTCAGCACAGAGCCCAGAGTGGGGCTCAAACTCATGAACTGCGAGATCATGACCTGAGCCGAAGTCGGACGCTTAATCGACTGAGCCACCCAGGTGCCTGAGCATAATTTTATTTTTATTAAAAAATCTTTGCCACCCACATGAATTTTATGTTGGTATATTTTATTTATTTACGTATTTAAAAACTGTGGTAAAATATGCATAACAAAAAATTGTTCACTTCAACCATTTTTTAAAGTGTTTAGCTCAGTGGCATCAAGCACATTCACAGCATTGAGTAACCGTCACTTCCAGAACTTTTTCATTGTCCTGTGCAGAAACCCTATACCCATTGAGCAATGACTCCCCTGTCTCTTCTTCAACCCCTGGTCACTTCTATTGTACTCTCGATGGATTTCCCTAGTCTAGATTGCTCGTATAAGTGGAATCACACAGTATTTGTCCTTTTGTGTCTGGCTTCTTTCACTCCACATAAGTGTTTTCAAGGTTCTTCCAGAACCCCGTTCGTTTAATGGCTGAACAATATTCCACTGTGTAGACATCCATGTTTGTTTATCCATTCACCTGCTGATGGTCACTTGGGTTGTTTCTATCATGTGGTTATTGTGAACAGTGCTGCTGTAAATATTGATTTACTGTTAACTGTTTGAGTCCCTGTTTTCAGGTTTTTGAGGTATATACTTAGGAGCACCATTGGCGGGTCATATGATAATTTCATGCTTAACATTTTGAGGACACACTGTCAGGTCCTTTTTCTTTTTTTTTTTTTCCAACGTTTTTTTTTTTTTTTTTAATTTATTTTTGGGACAGAGAGAGACAGAGCATGAACAGGGGAGGGGCAGAGAGAGAGGGAGACACAGAATCGGAAACAGGCTCCAGGCTCTGAGCCATCAGCCCAGAGCCTGACGCGGGTCTTGAACTCACGGACCACGAGATCGTGACCTGGCTGAAGTCGGACGCTCAACCGACTGCGCCACCCAGGCGCCCCTGTCAGGTCCTTTTTCAACTGGGGGATAGGGGATAGGGGGTGAATGGGCCACCTTTGGCTAGTTGGTGAGCCTGGGTCTGAGTAGAGTGGGTTCAGCGGGGGCTTGGTTGCTCTCATTCTTTGAAGTGTTGAAGTAATATAAAGGCTTCTTCCTCCCCTTCCAATTTCAGGAGCAAATGGGAGGTAGATATAGGGGTCAGGCAGAGGGAGATTGGACATCAGCTTTATTGCTGATGCATTGAGCTGGAAATGGTGTCTTAGATCTGCACCCATGTTTGGCAGGAGGACTTCTGAGTTCTGACCTTGAGATGACCCACTGGCCAGAGGGAGATGCCTGTGGAGACAGTCTTAAGAGATGGCGGTAGAGGGGTGCCTGGGTGGCTCAGTCAGTTAAGTGTCCGACCCTTGATTTTGGCTCAGGTCATCATATCACGGTTCGTGAGTCTGAGCCCCACGTGGGGCACACTGTCAGCGTTGAGCCTGCTTGAATTCTCTCTCTTTCTCTGCCTGTCCCCTGCTTCAGCATGCCCCCCCTCCCTCTCTCAAAAATAAATAAATAAATAAATTCCAAGAAAACGAGATGGGGGTAGAGAAATGAACAAGGCCAAGTCACATCCAGCCTAGAAGGCCAAGGACGGGGCTTTGGACTTTACCCTGAGAGAATAGAAGCCACTGAAGGGATTTGAGCTGGAAATGACCCTGCCTGTTGCATTCTTTAAAGATTGCTAGATGCCATGTTGGCAAGGGGCCTGGAGAGGGCGGGGCAGTGGGCAGGGACATCTTTAGGAAGCATCATAATCTTTGAGTCAGGAATGATGGTGCAGGAGAAGATGGAGAGAAACGGGGTACTCCAGAGATAATGTGGTGGACGAACTGAGAGAGACTGAATGAGAATGGGGAAGGCAGGGATTGTGGTGACACCCCGGCTTCTGTAGGAGTCCTGAGTGACATCCTACTCAACTTTCACTGAACAGATTTGTAAACTGAGGCTCGGAATAGGAAGGGTCTTATCCAGGTTCATACATCCAACCTGGGATGCTGACATGTACTCCCATGGTCCCCTCCTCCCCATCACACACATGTGCTCGGGGATGTCATGGCCACCTCCTCTTCCCTTCCTATAATATCCCTGGGTCTCAGTTTCCTCACCTGTGAAATAGGTACAAGCATATCCACCTTGCCTACCCCTTAGATTTTGGGGATGAAACACGTGGAAGTGCTTTGTAGTCTAGAGCCTTCCCTTCCACAAGGAATCTTGCTGTCCTTTTCTCATTGGCCCAGAGCTTGGAATGCAGGGAAAGCGAATACTTTGTCAAGGCCCAGAAGCACTGCTGGGAGACCTTAACCTTTTTAAACAGTTAGACCCTTGATGATGTACAGTTTCTCTACCTCTGAATACATTCCTTGGCATCTGCACGTCTTGGTGTGTTGACCTTTCAGCTTTCTGCTGTGGTAGGACAGAAGGCTTGGACCATTTCTAGAACCAGAGGAACCTGCTGGGGAGAAAACAAGGCTGGGTGAAGAAGAAGGCAAAAGTGGCCATCGGGGTCCTGGAAGGAGGCCACTCATGCAGGAGAGGAATGGGCCCTGGAGGAGCTTTGAGATGAGAGCTGCCTTCTGTGGTCTTCTACGCTCCAAAGGGCATCTGTGTTGCCCTGTGACCCTGTGACCAAGGCCACCACAGCCCAGCACTAGCCATCCTCTTGGGGAGCCTGTCTCTTTCCTCAGCTCTCTGGGTTGTCTGTGCTTCTAGAGGTACAAGGTTTTATCTCACCCTCAGGCCTGTGCTCATGCTGGTATCTTCTTGGAGAAACATTCCATTCCTCTTCTCTGCCAACTCCTCCGTGTTCTTCAGGCCTCATTTCCTCTGGGAAACTGAACCCTGCCCACCTGCCCCATGCCCTCCCCTCTGTGCCCACACAGTGCTGCCTGGTGAGATGTTTGTGAGCCTCCTAGGGCAGGGACCGTGGGGCACATCTATGCCTCCCGGCCCAGCGCAAGGCCTGGTACAGAGCGTAAAGTCAGGGTGTGCTTAGAGACGACTGGGCAGGCTGGAGGGCTCCCGACAGTTCATCTGCTGCTCACACTGCAATGTGGTTATCACACTCTCCTAGGTCCCCAACAATGGCTGGAGGGCTGTTTGCTGTGAGTAAGAAATATTTTGAATATCTGGGGTCTTATGATACAGGAATGGAAGTCTGGGGCGGAGAAAACCTCGAATTCTCCTTTAGGGTAAGTATTCTAGTCTTCTCTTTGGACTCATCCTTCACTTGTCCCTTCTCTCTCTCTCTCTCTCTCTCTCTCTCTCTCTCTCTCTGGGAATGATGGGATTTTCCAGGAGAACCTGGCAGACTTTTCTTCCATGTTGATGGTTTTTATCTAACGATCCTGAAAGAGGATAGTAATGGCGTGCACATTCTATAAACCTGCTTGCCTTCTTGTTTGAACTTTTAAAAAATTGTACTTTTCATAGATTTGGGGCAGGGAAGGGCCTTGCAGGTCACCTAGTTCTTTTCTCTTACTACATCAGGGAGAGACTGGGGCCCAGAGAGGGGAAGTGACTGGCTCAAGGTCACCCACACAGTGAGTGGCAGAGACGGGGCTAACACCCAGGCCCCTGCTTCCCAGACCCATCTTGTGGAGTCTTGATTTGCTTATTTACTTATGAAATAACCTGTTTAGCACAGTGACCTTCAGACTTTGCCACATATAAGAATTGTTTAACAAAGAACTTGTTTAAAAAGATACATTTATAGGTACAGTCTCCAGAAAGTCAGGCTTGATAGATTTTTGGTAGGGACCAGGAATCTGCTTTTTGGGAAAAGCCCATTTCCTGATTCTGCTGCTTGTGTCCCACGGATGCCCCTTTGAGAGGCCACTAGCATTTCAGTGGGTTTTCCAGTTAACCGAATCCTGCATTTTGAGTATCAACATTTTATGTTAACGTCTGTAGTTTTTAATAGAAAATTTTAAATTTTGGTAGTATTTTATATGGTTTCCTGCTTAGAGAGAGTTAATAAGAATTGGCCCTCCGCTGAGGACTCACACCCCCCATTATAAGTACCAGATACTCTCCCCCGTCTCACATCCTGGGAACCGTGGGGTCTTCACGGCCCTGTGCCCCAGCATGAGCTGGTCTCAGACAAGTCAGCCTGTTGAGGTTTAGGATGTGCTTTTAATGGTCTTTCTGCCTCTTCCCTAGGTGTCAGGCTGCTCTCTGCCTCTAGAAGTTCTTCCTTTCCCCTTCCAAACCTCTCTCCTTACTCGCTGCTTTCCTATCTTCTGTGGCTAGGAGATCAGGTAATGAGCCTGTGTTTTACATAATGAGTAATGGGTTCCCAGTGAGGTCAGTTATGGGTGCTCCTGTGAGTCAAGTGCATGAGCTCTAGTGCATGGACTCTGGGATCTTGCTCCCAGCGGCTTGTCTTTGGGGCTGTGTTCTTGCTCTTTGACTGCATCCTGTGTCCTGAATGTGCCGGGGAGGTGGCTTCCTACCCCATGGAGGGTGAGGCCTGGCAGTGTTCATCATGATGTCTGTGTGCCCGGCCTCCTTGCTGCAGGCACGGTGGACCAGCAGCTCACCATTCCGCGCCACCCCCCCCCCCCCCCCCGCCCCGCCACTCACCCACCCGGCCTCCTTCCTGCTCTCTGCACAGATCTGGCAGTGCGGTGGGACCTTGGAAACACACCCATGCTCTCACGTTGGCCATGTTTTCCCCAAGCAAGCTCCCTACTCCCGCAATAAGGCTCTGGCCAACAGTGTCCGAGCAGCTGAAGTGTGGATGGATGAATTTAAAGAACTCTACTACCATCGCAACCCCCATGCCCGCCTGGTGAGTTCCCCGGCCCACCCGTATCCCAGCCGGCCTCATCCAAACAAAAGCAGCTGATTCTGGCCTCCCCGCCATAGTGGACCTGGTTCCAGAAATAGATACAAGTATGGGAAAACTTTATCCCCCCACTTATAATAATACATTCACGTTGATTCTCATCATTTACAGTAATTATGGTCTGTGTCATCATTGCAAACACTGATTCAAGGCTACTGAGCCACTGCTTCTCAGAGAAATACAGTGTTAGGTTCCTTCAGGCCTCTTGCAGGTTGACATTTTTGCCAACCGATCAATACATACAGTATACAATACGTGGTTTTGTGTATATTTCTGTCGAAAGATTGTTTGCATTGAACTCATGGCCAACAACACCGTGACACGTGCCTAATCCACGTATTTTCTCCGCCAGGCACAACACAGCCTTCTTGCACCGAGGAACACTAGCCAGCCCTTCAGCACCACGCTTGGGGGCCTTTTAAACAGTGAGGTCACCAACACAAAGCAGCAAAATGTGGCACTAGGTGGGCGATGAACAGGACACTTGTTTACAGCGTGAGAGCTGAGACATGATCTCAGCCAGGAGCGTCACGTTGGGTGACTCAGATTTTTTATCCCTCTCTGTATGTGTTTGCAGATGATGGTGGTGGTAGTGGTTTTAGGGTTACAAATAAGCTTTAGCAAATAGGTCCACTGCCTCTGCACTGGCCAGCTCTACAGGGCCCTGGACAAGGTGCCCACTCTGCACCAGTATCAACTAAAATGAAAATGTAAACCTCTTTTTCTGAATCCTCACAGCAGCCCTTCAGGATAGCTATGAAATTCTCATTTTTTATTTATTATTATTTTTTTAATGTTTATTTAATTTTGAGAGACTGTGTTTGAACAGGGGAGGGGCAGAGAGAGAGGGAGACACAGAATCCGAAGCAGGCTCCAGGCTCTGAGCTTGAGCTTGTCAGCCCTACGTGGGGCTGGAACTCACGAACTGTGAGATCATGACCTGAGGAAGTCAGACACTCAGCCTACTGAGCCACCCAGGCGCCCCAATTCTCATTTTAGATGCCAGAACTGAAGCTCAGAGAGCTTGCCCAAGGCCTCGTGGGTGATGTGGGCAGAACTGAGCCTGGGGTGCGTAGAACCCATTCCCTGCTCTGCAGAGCCCTGTGGACCTGCCCCTGACCTTGGCCCCTTTCTGCCTCTGGGCTCCAGGGTCATTGCTTCCTCTGTCATGCCCAAGGCTGCAGGGTGGAAACATCTGCTCCTTCCCATTACCCAGTCTGGAACCCACAGCTCTCTCTTCCTGAGGCTTCCCAAAGAATGACATATTAGAGGGGCCCCACGTACACCTTTTGTCTGGATGCCTGTGGCCGAGTGTTAAAAGGGATATTTGGTTGAAGATGAGGGCACAATGACTCATCAAAGGAAGGCCCTCTGGGAAATAAGTAAAACTCTGAAATTTTGCTCAGACGTTTTCCTGACATTACTATTTTGTTAAATATTTAGCCTGTTAAATTTTAATACTTTAACATCATATTGCAAGGACAGTAATAGTGCTCAGCACTGCTCTTGTGGCTATGCTAAATAGATGCTTGCTTTATTTAATTATTTAGAAGTTAAAAAAATTTTTTAATGTTTATTTATTTTTGAAAGAGAGAGAGAGAGAGAGAGAGCGAACAGAGGAGAGGCAGAGAGAGGAGACACAGAAATTGAAGCAGACTCCAGGCTCTAAGCTGTCAGCACAGAGCCTGACATGGGCCTTGAACTCACGAACTGCGAGATCATGCTGTGAGCCACCCAGGTGCCGCAATTATTTAGAAGTTCTTAATCACTTGTCCAGAAAACTAAACTTCCATGAGTATTTTTCACTGCAGCACTTGGCACTTACCATTGTAAGCATATGTTCAGACTTCAGCATGTTGAGCACATAAGGTCTATGTACATGGTTACATTGAGAATATTCACCTGTGTTTGAAAGTGAACGCTTCAGGTATCAGCAGTAATTCAGAATGTCAGGGTGTATGTACTCGACTGACGTCCACTGGTCTGTGATCACACACTCATCGATGGTGCAGATGCACGGGTCCAGGGAGCTGATGCAGCCCCAGGACTCGGCTCCCTGACTTCATTACCAGGCGCTTCGTGTCCTTCCCTAGAGCACCTGGCCACACCTCCTTGTAGCGAGAGTGCCCGAGAATGCAGTTGTTTGTGTGATGGTCTCTCCTGCCAAGGTGCTGTCGCTGTGTCTGAGGCTGGTCTGACCCTCTGAGCCTGTACAGGACCCAGCACACAGTGGGTTCTCGGTACACGTTGCAGAGGAGGGAAGCATCCGTGGAGAGAAGGCTTTGGTAGGAAGTACGTGCCCTGCAGGGACTCACTGCTTTTGCTGTTTCCTCAGGAACCCTTTGGCGATGTGACAGAGAGGAAGCAGCTCCGTGCAAAGCTCCAGTGTAAGGACTTCAGGTGGTTCTTGGAAAACGTGTACCCAGAATTGCACGTGCCTGAAGACAGGCCTGGCTTCTTTGGGATGGTGAGTTAGGCGGGCCTCTGGTGGGCAGGGGCTTCCCTGACCAATAAATCCTAGCCAAGAAAGTCCCCTTCATGGGGACTGCTAGCCTTCCTCACCCTTTCTCCCCTCCCTGCTTTAATCCACTGTCTTTCCTTCTCCCCGTGTCTGGGCCTCAAGTCCAGAATGTCAGCACTAGAAGCCATCTCCAAATTGGTGACGATAAGCCTCCCATTTTATAGATAAAGAAACTGAGGCTCACCTGGTGTTTCCATGTCCGGTTTCACATTACTTCAAGCTTCAGATGGCTGGACCAGTTAATAATTCCCAGCTCAGGGATTGATAAAGGCAGTAGTAGAGGGAGAAGAGTCACTTCGGTTATTTCAAAGAACCTGAAAGAAATGTCTCTGGGATGAAGCCAACTAAAATGTCCAGTGCCTTTGGCTTTGGGGAGGAATGATACCAACTTAGGAAGGTGTCCTCTGCTGTGTCGTGTTGATCAGAAGTGTCCATGTTCCATTCTGGGAGTCTTTGATAAACACAAAGCAGGACGTTAACACATTCAATTCAGTCTTTGCTATGAAAAGGTTCAAGCAGAGAGAATGATGTAATGAACCCTGTTCCCGAGCTTCTAGAATTATGATGATATTGCCTCTCTTGCTTTCTGTCTCCTCTGCTGCATCCTCTCATGTTTTTCTTTGCTCAAGCAAACCCCAGGCATCCTGTCATTTCACTCCCATTCGCTTCCCCGTGCACGTCTGTATGGACGGTATCTTCTAACTGCAGACCATTATCACACCCCCGTTGAGTGAGCAGTGATTTCTTGGTACCCTTTAATATCTAGCCCTTACCCACATTCCCCTGCTTTTTCACACCTCTCTCAGGGTAACTGGCTGGTTCCACCTGGGGTCCAGACAAGGTCTCGCGTTGTGGTTGGCTGCTAGTCCTCCCTCCCACGTCTCCTTCATCTAAGGCAGACCTCTTCCCTCCTCCTCCCCACTTGTGCTAATATTGTTGCAAAAACAGCATCCGTTGTCCAGTAGCACATCTCACCCTTGGAATTACCTAATTGTTTCCTTGTGGTGTCTTTTAAATCGTGCCTCTTGCCCACAGTTCTTAAAATGGAAGTGAGGTCCAAAGGTCTGATTGGAATGGAATCATCAGCCTTTTATGGCAAGAACACTTCACAGGTGTGTTTTGTGCTCCTGCGGCATCATCGCAGGAGCACCTAACCTCTGGTCATCCTGCTTCTAGCGATGACATTGATCAGCGGGTCCATGGGGCCTGTCCGGGACCAGCCACTATCAGGGGCCATGTCAGCATCCTCTCTCGTGTTTTCTGTAACTGTTGATAATCATCACCTAGACCCAAACTTCAAGTGGCATTGTCAAATGGTGCTTTTTCTAATCCTTTCATTTCCTCTGCATTTTTAGCTGAGATGTTTCTGTAAAGAAGAACGTTCCCTTGTTAACTGGGACCATTTGGTATTCGTGAAATTTAGAGTTCATTCAGAAAAGGCATAACAGATTTTAGGGATGAGTGGGTGACTCGGTCAGTTAAGCATCTGACCCTTGATTTCAGCTCCGGTCATGATCTCACAGTTTATGAGTTTGAGCCCCGCATCAGGCTCTGAGCTGACTGTGTGCAGCCTGCTTGGGATTCTCTCTCTGTCTCTCTGTCTCTGTCTCTGTCTCTCTCTCTCTCTCTCTCTCTCTCTCTCTGCTCCTCCCCTGCTCGCTCTCTCTCTCTCTCTCTCTCTCTCTCTCTCTGCCTCTCCCCAGCTTGTGCGCGCTCTCTCTATCAAAATAAAAAAATAAACTTAAAAAATTAAAAACAAGAAAAGGCATAACAAATTTTTAAGTCCTTCTCTTTATTTGCCTGTTTTCAGAGTAAGAATTGGCACTTCAGTTTCCTCCAGTTTATTTGTTGGCTCATTTGCTTGTTGGCTTTTTCTTTTCTTGAGCATCACTGTAAACCAATGGGGTTTTATATGGTCAGTGTGCTGCAGTTCGTCTGTTGGTTTCTGGTTTTTTCTTTGAACAGTTCAGGTTGCCCATCTTCAGCTAGTGAGAACCTCTTCATTTTGGCTTCTGTGATCTTGACCCCTTGTAGTAGCTTGATTGCTTCCTTGATCCCGGCCACACTCATCTTCTACGTTTGCTGCCATCCCTCCCAGAGCCCCTGACCCTTTCAGTGGGGGACAGTGTTCAGAGCCCACAATCCAGATGCCAGCTGTGGTCTCTGTCTCTAGACCACACTCTACACCAGAAACATAATGCTAGCCACATAACGTAATTAAAAATTTAACTATATTTAACTTTATTTTTAAGGTTTATTTATTTATTATTTAAAAAGTTTTTTTAATGTTTATGTTTGAGAGAAAGAGAGTGCAGGTGGGAGAGTGACAGACCGAGAAGGAGATCTGAAGCAGGCTCCAGGCTCTGAGCTGTCAGCACAGAGCCCAATGTGGGGCTTGAACCCACAAACTACAAGATCACAACCTGAGCTGAAGTTGGACGCTCAACCAACTGAGCCACTCAGGTGCCCCTAGTAACCATATTTTAAAAAGGAGCAAGTGAAGTTAATAATATATTTTATTTAATTCAATGTATCCCTAGTATTATCATTTCAACATGTAGTTGATGTAAAAATCTATCGAGATGCATTATGTCTTTTTCTCATACTGTTTTGAAACCTGCTGTGTATTTTACACTCACTGCATATCTCAATTTGGACTTGGTCACATTTCAAGTGCCCAGTGGCCACATATGGCCAGTGGGTACCATGTGGGGTGCACAGTGCTATAGTTTTTCAGTGGGTAGAGAAAGGAAATGCATATTTTTGAGAAACAAATCATGAACTCATACTGATATCTCAAATTTAAATGTAATCTTACAGGATTTTTTCTTCTTCGATATTATACTTGTATTACTTTTTTCTTACACTGAAAATCTTAGTTTCAAAAATATTACCATATTATTTATTTGCTTTATCTTAAAAGATATTTAAAATAGTTTCAAAATAAGAATTCACCATTACCACTGACAGTTGATACTGAATGAGGTTTAGGATTTCTTTGCTGCTCTATTTGTTTATAGAATATAGTTCACTAAGGAAATGTAATCAAACATGGAATGTTCTAAAAAACAAAAACAGCGGGGAATGTTCTAAAGTCATTTAATATCATTCTTTTTTCTGTTTCACCAACTTGATACAGCTAGCTTAGTTTATCTCAGTTTTAATTTTCAGGGGTTCCCACCTCTCTTTTAGTGTTTTTTCCATTTCAAATCTTTCTGAACATAGGGAGTTCATTTGAGGTCACAGTCCTTTGGTGGTCAAGCGTGGGGACTGATTTGCTAGATGACATTTGAGCCCTTCCAAATCTGAGGTGTTCTGCTTATTCTAACCAGATTTCTTCACAAGCAAAGGGACTTCAGGAACATGGAAGTCTGTGCTTTGTGAGCTAGTGGATTGGATTGTAGAATCTTCTTTCAATATGACTGAGTCTTATCTTCAGAAACAGGCTAGTCAAGGGTGGACGAGGGCCAGGGCAGGAGAGGGATTCATGAGGAGTTCATTGAGGGGTCTTTGAACTCTCCAGAAAGAGATTTGGAAGATGTGTGTCTGTCCCTGGAGGCTACTAAAAGGGAGGCGGGAGCATGATTTTTTTCTCTTGGAATGATCGAAGGGTTTTAGATCTAAAAGGTACCTTAGAGATGGCATTAGATTAGACAGCGTTGAGTGATGGGGAGAGCACTGGACTTGGGATCTGAGTTCCTGGATTCAAGACTCAGGCATCTCCACTCGTGTGACCTTGGGCCATCAGCTCTGTATTGTGCTGTTCCTATAGTCTAGAATGGTGGACTTCTCATCTGGAAAATGGTGAGTCTCTCACACAGGATGTCTTTTGCAGATGCCTGCTTGCAGGGGTCCTTGGTACATGTGTGAGGCAGCAACCCAGCTCTGCACGGACCAGTGCAGCAATAAGTCTGCACCAAGGAGAAATGGAGAGATAAGAGCTTTCAGGTCATAAAGAGTTAATCTCTCTGCAACTCAGATTTATCTTTAGAAATGGGGGTTATGATTCTTGCCTATGGTATAGAATGGGAAAGCACTTTCAAAACTAAAAATCTAAGGAGCTCTTACCCAGTAAGTCCGGTTCTTGACTCAATGACTCCTCTCCAATGGAGTCATTACCGTGGGAGCCTTGGGTGGAACCTGTTGTTGTGTATAAATCTGGACCAAAATGCCACCTTTATGTTTTGTTTAGCTCCAGAACAAAGGACTGAGAGATTACTGCTTTGACTATAACCCTCCCAATGAAAACCAAATCGTGGGACACCAGGTCCTTCTCTACCACTGTCACGGAATGGGTCAGAACCAGGTAGGTGCTCCTTCTCTATAGTTTGACATTCTTGAGCCAGGGGAAAACAGACAGTGGGAGCCTGAATGTTCAAGGGACCGTTTGTGTGGGGTCTTTAAAGAGAGAAATGAGGGGAAGTCTCTCTTTTTTTTTAAAATTAAATATTTGAGGGGCGCCTGGGTGGCTCAGTCGGTTAAGCCTCCGACTTTGGCTCAGGTCACGATCTCATGATCTCACGGTCTGTGAGTTTGAGCCCCGCGTCGGGCTCTGGTCTGATGGCTCAGAGCCTGGAGCCTGCTTCCGATTCTGTGTCTCCCTCTCTCTCTGCCCCTCCCCCATTCATGCTCTGTCTCTCTCTGTCTCAAAAATAAATAAACGTTAAAAAAAATTTTTTTAATTAAATATTTGATGTATATATATATATATATATATTTGCATTATGAGGGTACTATATGCTTTTGCAGAATATTTGGGAAATGCAAAAAAATATAAGCAGTAAGTGAATGACAGGACCCTGCAACCACCATTAGAACTAAGACCTAGTTATTTCTCATCTTCCTTTATGCAAGGCCTTTAGATCATGTATTTTAAATAGTTATTATCATAATGTCTGTATGTTTTATATTCCATTCTTTCCACTTCATCATACTTTTCACATGTTATTAGACATCCTTTGAGAATGTCATTCCTAATGGCCTCTTGATAATCCTTTGTGTGGCTGTATTACTGTTTAGTTAACTGATTCCCTGCCTGCCTGTTTTTGATTGTAAAGTAACCATGCCACTAACCTCTTGTCAGAAACAAAAGTGTGGGGGGGTGGGGAGCAACAGATCTGTGTGTCCGATGACTTCCTTAGAATTAATGCTTGAACAGAATTCTAGGTTTTGATGGATAGTGCCATGTAAAGTGGTGTTTAGGGCAATTGCTGGTGGCCGGGGCAGGTCTGTCTGGGTTAAGTGCTGAGCTTCAGGCTGGTCAGGGGAGCAAGTTCTGGAAGGTCTGTGAATTGCAACAGATCCCAGTCCCAGGAGGCAGATAAACCACCAGGGCGAGCCCGTGGAGGACGCAGGAGACGCAGGAGACCCAGAGGAGGAAAACGTTGGCTACCTGGACCTTTAAAGCCTTCCTGCCTTAAGCAGTGTCAGACACCTAGAGATGAGTGGGTGGGATTTGAGTTTCTTCCAGCTCCAAGTCACCCCAGGCTCTCGTCCAGCCGTTTCCCTCTCTCCACATCAGAGAGTAACTGACGCACGATTGGCTGCTCCATTTTTAGTTTTTCGAGTACACGTCTCGGAATGAAATACGCTACAACACTCACCAGCCAGAGGCCTGCATCGCTGTGGACGCAGGAATGGATATTCTCATCATGCAACTCTGCCAGGAAACTGCCCCGGAGAATCAGAAGTTCATCTTGCGGGAGGTAAGTGAGCCGTCTGCTGCCCTCCTTGCTCTCGGTGCATGGGCTGCAGAAGGGGGAGTGGAGGTAAAGAGTGTTCCCTGGCACAGTCCTCGAGGGTCTCAGGGATGCGGCCACATCTGGGGAGACCAGGGAGTTCACCATGGACCCAACAGTATGGTCGGGGCGCCGGCATCCAGCATCAGGAGTGCTTTGACTCCCATCTAGTCGTTCTGGCCTCCTTAGACCGTGAGCCATAGTCCCGGAGTGAGGAGCTGTCGCAAACACACTCAAGGATGAAATGGGCTTAAAATGAGTGAAACGAATAGCCAAAGCGTGAGGATGTGAGGTTAGATCCAGGGGCAAGCTACTCCATTTCTTTAAGCCTCATTTTTCCCAGCTGTAAAATGGGAACAATAATAGCCTGTCTACCTCTAGTGTGGACTAGATGGACAGCAGAAATAGTCCTTGGAAACCATAAAGCTCTATAGAGATCAGTTGTTACCTGCAGGGTAATCACCAAGAAAACATCTCTCTGATGGAGCTGGCTCTCCATCAGAATAGTTGATGTTGATTTGGAACCGGGTATTATTTCAGGCCCGTTAGGCACTAGCCCCGCCACACTTGGCCACAAGCTGTAACAGGACTCGTGAATCTGTCAAATCTTTTGAATCACTAAAAAGCACTTGAGGGAGTAAATCCAAAGAAAATAATTCAAAAGACGAAATGAGTTTATTTTTATCTCCATAGGAAGCTTTCGTTCCCAGCCTGGCCCCAGGGATGGAAAGATTGGTCTAATTTGCTAATAAATGGGTTAATTCTAAGCATGATTAAAAGTTGGAGTACATTTTCCTGTAGAAGATATGATTACCAGTGAAATTTGCGGGCTACCTGAACAAGCCTGCGCCATGGTGTTATCCATCTGATATCAGAAATAAGAGGGAAGATACTTCTGCAAGCTCCCCGTCTGTGGTTCTCTGCAGCACCCGCCTCCATCCCCTTGTCTTGTTTCTTCTAACTGTAAGCCCTCAAGGGGCTTACACAGTAATGTAAGCTAGAAATCATAAAATTGGTTTGAAACATCATTAAAATTGTATCTTAAATTGCAGTGACCAATTAAGGAAAAGTATAGTCTCCTTAGAAGGTTGGGAAAAGGGATGCTATTTAATTATTTCCTTTCATGGTACTCTGAAGGCAACATTTGAACTCTTTTAAGGGTTTTCAGGGTTAATATTTTTGAGATTCTTCTGCCTATAATTTTATTCCCAAAGGTTTCTCTTTCCCTGGAACAGGTATGTCACTTGCTCAGCCGTGATTAAGTTCCCAGGGAACTTAAAGCTTACAACAGAGAGGTGGAGGAAAAAAACAGACTCAAGGATGGGGGAGAGTTTCGCTGAGGTAACTCAGAACAGTTGGGAAAAGGAAGACAAGGGGAAGGCCTTAAAGAGGACCATGATCTTTTGGGGCTGGGGAAATTGGCACAGTCCCATAGAACCCATGTCCTCAGGTGACTTGTCCCCTTGCCCAGCTGTTCTCTGGCTGAGCTGGGACTACAGCCAAGTTTCCTGATTCTGTATTTAAATACCTAAGAGAAAGAGATCGCCAGGGATGGAATTAGTTGACCTAAGGGAAGCGGAAGATGTTAATAAAGAATCTTTGATCCTAATTTCCCTCAAGGAGAAGAATAGCAGTAGGGAGACTTGGGATCTGACGGATCCCCAGAGCAGCCAGCAGGTGGCACCACTCGCCCTGACGGTGGAGTCCGGGACCCTGGCGAGCCTGACGCGCTTGTCCACTCCTGGCTCTGTCTATGCGTGGGCAGTCCTGAGTTGCCTCAGTACAGGGCAAACACAGTGCTCAGTAAATATTTCTGCAATGATAAAAAATCACCCGAGCTCTTAACACATTTTAAGGAAAAAGCGACTTTCTGAGGAATTATTTGTATTTCTGGTAAGCAGCCAGTGCTTATTCTCTCTTGTAGGATGGTTCTTTATTTCACGTACAGTCCAATAAATGCGTTCAGGCTGAGAAGAAGGCCTTCAGTGACAGTTTCATACCATTTCTACGGCTCTGCACCAACTCGGAACATCAGAAATGGTTCTTTAAGGAACACATGTAATACCAAGGAGCTCCACGAACGAGTGGCAAGGCCCCCGGACTCTGGTGACAGACCCACCCCAACCCTGGCTTCCTTGTTTTTATAAGGAAGTCATTTTGCAATCTGTGAATGTGACGTTGGGTTTAATCAGCTTTGTACTGATTTGGAAAACTTCAAAATTGCTCCCAAATGCCCTATTTTCGAAGGGTGATCATAAAATGTTAACTCGTGGCATTCATTCAGAGAATTAAAATCTTTAAATATTTTTCTATCAAGATGTATGTCCTACTGTCATGTCTTTTTCTTAACCCCTAGCAAAGAGGTAAATCTTCTCTTTTGGTGTTTGTGAGGGTTCCACGAATGTGTGGAAATCAGACTCATGTAATGTACTCTGTGTACACTAATAACACCTCAAGCATGGGGTTAGGTTTTTCTCAGTGTAGACAGATGGACACGAGGAACATTGTATTGATTCCTTCACACTGTTGAGATATTCCAGGTTTATTGAAATAAAGAATGCTATTTGCTTATGTGTTGCCACCATAGTCAAAATTCCAGCAAAGGTTTACATTAGCTAAAGAGAACTAAACCAAAGCTGAAGTCTTTTTTTTTTTAATTTCTTAATGTTTATTTATTTTTGAGAGAGAGAGAGAGAGAGAGAAAGACAGAGCGTGAGTGGGGGAGAGTGAGCAGAGAGAGAGGGAGACACAGAATCCAAAGCAGGCCGCAGGCTCTGAGCTGTCAGCACAGAGCCCGACGTGGGGCTCGAACCCACAAACTGTGAACTCATGACCTGAGCCAAAGTTGGATGCTTAACCTGCTGAACCACCCAGGCGCCCCACCAAAGCTGAAGTCTTAAAGGAACAGTGTGACTTGCTGAGCCAGAGTAAACTTGAAGCACATGGTGGCCTTCCGACAATGCCCAGCTGTGATGTGGCTGGCTACTCTCGGTAATTACCTCTGTGACTTTAAAAGACATTTATGTCATTTCACATTTTAATCACACATTAGCATCAGGGGAAATTCAATGTGCTCTATGAAATGCAGTTTTCAAATTTGTTCATTGATGAGATTTGGTCCTGAACCCTGTGTTCAGTTCCGTGCTATAGCAGCTCCTGCTGCTGTTTGTCAGTAATTCTGATCTGTGAACTAGTCCAGATCCACTTCTGAGATCTTGTCAACCTGATGACATCAGTGTGATGATTAAAAGGAAACTATGAGGACATTGCAGGTCTTTGGTTTTGTAACCAATCAGATGTGAGCAATGAAGACACAGGCGTACTTGATTTCAACGTACATTTCCTACCCCTTCATGCTGTCTTAAAAGCATCCTCCCTTCTCTGAGCAGTCTGGTTTAACAATCACCCAGAACAACTCCAACTGACCTGGCTAGTGTCAATCTGATGCCTCTTAACCACACTGAACTTTGGTTTCTTTTTCTGTCAAATGAGAATAATGAAACCAGCCTGGGGGGGGTGGTTGTGAGGATTACATAACAGAGCAGATGAGGGCTTAGCTCAGTCCCTGGCATGCAGTATACGCTCATTAAATTTCTTTTTTTTTTAATGTTTATTTTTCAGAGAGAGAGAGAGAGAGAGAGAGAGAGAGCGCATGAGCAGGGGAGGGGCAGAGAGGGGGAGACACAGAATCCCAAGCAGGCTCCAGGCTCTGAGCTGTCAGCACAGAGCCTGATGTGGGGCTTGAACTCATGAACTGTGAGCTCATGACCTGAGCCGAACTCAGACACTTAACCGACTGAGCCACCCAGGCGCCCCTTGTTAAGTTTTTATTTTCATAAATAACGTGTTATACAATGTGAAGCACAATAAGCATCTGCGGCCATTTATTAAAAAATAAGTATTAAAGAATTTAGTGATTTTATCCTTATGGGATTAAATAGCTCATTGGTAGGTGGGACTAGGGTATGAACCCCTTCCAGCACAGCTCAGTTCTCTCATAAATGGTTAAAGTGAGAAATTTTATGTTATGCATATTTTACCTTTGCTGTGTGTCAGTCTGAGCTCCATGCAGGGGTGTGGGAAGACGGTTCGGGCAGGCATAAATGGATGCCGACCAAATTCATAAAGAGTGCAAGGGTGGGGTGCCTGGGTGGCTCAGTCGGTTAACCGTCCGACTTCAGCTCAGGCCATGATCTTGAGGTTCGTGAGTTCGAGCCCCGCACTGGGCTCTGTGCTGACAGCTCTGAGCCTGGAGCCTGCTTCGGATTCTGTGTCTCCCTCTCTCTCTGCCCCTCCCCGCTCGCGCTCTGTCTCTTTCTCTCTCAAAAATAAATAAACATTAAAAAAAAAAAAGAGTGCAAGGGGGCCACAACGTGCATTTTTGTGTGCGCTCACTGGGCACTGCCACCAACTTGTTTGGCTTAAGAAGTCATCCCTCTTCCTCCTGCTATCAACTTATGTGCGGTTATTTTTAGTTTTATTAGAAAACTAATAAAAATAATATTTTTTTAGGATGCCAAGGGAAATATTTGTACAGACTGGGAGGCAATTTACAATATTTTGATGAACATTTTCCTTCACTGATGGATGAGGAATCTGAGCCTGGGTGTCTCCATCTGACCCACTGGAAGGTGTGAGTTGGCCCCTAGTCCTAGTGTGCTGAGCCAGGGGTCCTGGGGGCCAGCCTTAGCTATGTAGGTTATTTCACCTCCCAGGACTCATTTCCTCATCTACATAATGGGGATAAGAATGCCCTTAAGATTGTTGATTTCTTTTTTCTTCCTTTTTTTTTTTTTTTTTTTAAGTAGGCTTCACGCCCAGCGCGGAGCCCAATGTGGAGCTTAAACTCACAACCCTGAGATCAAGACCTGAGCTGAGATGGAGAGTGAGATGCTTAACCAGCTGACCCACCCAGGTACCCAAGCATGTTGATTTCTTACCTAAATTTTTTAGTTACACTTTTAGTGGTTACCCTAAGGATTATAGTCTGCTTCCTGAATTTATCACAATCTTCAGCATAGTATTGAGTTAATTCCAGTAAAATTTAGCAAATTTGTATCAGTGTAGCTTCATTTCCTACCCCCTCCTCTGTGCTATTGTAGACATACAAATTGTGTTAATATATGTTATAAACTCAGTAGAATGGTATAATTATGGCTTTATTTTTATTATTACTCTGAAGAGTAATAAGAGAAGAAAAATATGTATATATACACAGTCTCTTATATTTATCACCTAAGTATCATTTTCCATGCTGTTCACGACTTGCTGTGAATCTGAGTACCCTCTGGTATCATTTTCTTTCAGTGTAAAGACTTTCTTTGGTATTTCATCTGGGCTAGATCTGTTAGCAACAAAAGCTCAGTTTTTATTTATTTGGGAATGTTTCTATTCTACCTTCAATTTTTTGGAAGATAGTTTGGTTGGCTATAGAATGCTCATTTACAGGGTTTATTCCCCCCTTCATCATGGTGAGTTTCAGATTATACTACCCTAGTGTTGCCTTGGTTTTGAATGAGAGGTCATTTGGTAATCATTTGGTTACCTGTGATGAGCCATTTTTCTCTTGCTGCTTTTAAGATTTTCTCTTTGTCTTTGTCTTTCAGCAGTTTAAGATACATCTAGATGTAGCCCGTGTTTATCAGACGTGGGGTTTGTTGCAGCCTTTGGAATGCAATGCTCTTAAAATCAGTGTGGGAAGATGTTAGCCATTATCTCTTCAAATATTTTTTCTGCCCTTTTATTCTTCAAATTGGATAATGTCTGATAATCTGTCTTTAAGTTCATTTGATTTCTTTTGCCATCTCAAACCTGCTGCTGGGTTTATGTTTTGTTTTGTTTTGTTTTTGGTTATTATATTTCTCATCTCTGAATATCCATTTGGTTCTTTTTTGTAGCGTTCATTTCTATGTTGAGATTTCTTCTGTACTGACCCATCATTAGTGCATTTTCTTTTAGTTCTTTGAATATAGTGTTAAAAAATTCTTTGAATATATTTTTAATAACTGCTTTGAAGCTTTTGCATTGTAGCAGCTTAAAACATTAAATATATTATCTTACAGTTTCTGTAGGTCAAATTTGGGGCATGTCTCGACTTGATTCTCTGCTCAGGGTCTCCCAAGGCTGCAATTAAGGTGTCGACCTTGGCTGTGATCTCATCTGAGACTCAGGGTCCTCCTCTAAGCTCCCTGGTTGTTGGCTGAATCCAATTCTCTGGGGCCACAGAATTAAAGACCTCAGCTCTAAAAGTCCACTTTCCGCTCCCTGCCATGTGGCCCTCTCCACAACACGACAGTTTGCTTCTTTAAGGCCAGTAGGAGAGTGCCTATTGCTAATTCTCATTTCTTTTAAGAGCTCACTTGATTAGGTCAAGTTGACCCAGGATAATCTCCCATCTCTTAACTCAGAAATCATCTGATCCAGGGTATTATTTACATCCACAAAATGTCTTCAGCAGAGTTGTATCCCATCATATTCCCAGCCCCTGCCCACACTCAAGGGGATGAGACCACACATAGCATGTCCGCCAAAAGGCAGAATGTTTGGGCTCATCCCATTCTGCCTGCCACAGCCCGCCCTCTGGCCCACAGTAGTTTATACCCCCTCCACATAAAAAATACATTCATCTCCACCCCAGGTTCCTGAGCCTCATCTCATTACAGTATGAGTTCAAAGTCAAAAATTTCATCATCTGAATCGAAATCTCACCAGCTGAAAATCCAAAAACTAAGTTGGGTCCAGGTCCAGATGGGGCTCCTGGGAGCCCTCTGGCATGTGCTGTGGCCAGGGTGTGGCTCCTCTCCACCCACGGGCCTGCAAAGCCAAAGGGACAGGTTACCTGCCCTCACATGGCCAGCACACAGCAGTGGGAAAGCATGTGATCACGGTTGCAGACTTTCTGTCTCTAAAAGGGGGACATGAAGGTCAGAAGGAGCCACAGGTCCGTAACACTCTGAAATCTAGCCACATAAATGTTTGCCTTTTTTGGATTCACTTTCGAGACCTGGGAAGAACCTTTGGGACTCTTGTCTCTTTCTTCTGGGCATGAAGTTCCCTCTTTTCGTGTCCTCCTTCCTTTTTTATGAAAGGTAACATGATTGCAGCTGAATAGTTTTACCAACCTGCTTCCTCCAGTGGAGTTTTAGGGGCCCAAGAGTCTCCGTTCATGTTGTACTCTGTCCCTTTTTCAGTCCAAGCTGGCAGGATTTCTGCTAAAATGGTTTTCTCAAGAACTTTGAGCGTCTTGTATGAATTCACTGCTTTTCACTTCACTAAACAGAAGCCACATCCACAGATCTTTTTAAAAACGTCTCTTCTCTGTTGGCCTCCTGTTAAGATGCCTGGGGGATAATGACTTCAAGTTTCCTAGATGCCCCTGGTTCAGCTGTGAAGACGTTTGAGGTGCCCACACCCATAATTTCTTGAAAGGGCCCCACAGTTGGTGTGACTGAATATTCTGACCTTTTGATTTCTCTGGGGTTTTAACAAAAGGTGGTGCAGTCATACACTCAACCTTTTCTCTGTGATACACATTCAGCAACCATCCTGATTTTACCATCTTTTGCCATCTGGAGAGGCTGAGAATTTTCTAAATAATTTAGTCCTACTTCATTTTTGTGTAACTATCTATCTGTCTCTTGTGTTCTTCTATGCATGGCAGGAGACCAGGCAGCACCCAGCACTGCCTGGAAATCTTAGCTATATAACAGGTTCATCCCTTCAAATTCTACGTAAGTGCAGGAAGTTTTGCTAAGCTTTCTGCCACCATATAACAAGGGTCCCCTCACTCCTGTTTCCAATAACGTGGTCCTCACTTTCTTCTAATCAATCCTTGTAATCCTTCACCAACAGTGTCCTCAACATCCATTAAAAAAATTTTTTTTTAATGTTTATTTTTAAGAGAGAGAGACACAGCATGAGCCGGGGAGGGTGCAGAGAGAGAGAGAGAGGGAGACACAGAATCTGAAGCAGGCTCCAGGCTCTGAGCCGTCAGCACAGAGCCTGACGTGGGGCTCAAACCCACCAACCTTGAGATTGTGACCTGAGCTGAAGGTGGATGCTTAACTCACTGAGCCACCTAGGTGCCCTCTTTATCCAGATTTTTTTAAGTTAATTAATTTATTTATTTTGAGAGAGAGAAAGCTCGACTGAGGGAGGGGCAGAGACAGGGAGAGAGAGAGAGAATCCCAAGCAGGCTCTGCACTGTTTTTGCAGAGCCCAGTGCAGGGCTTGAACTGACAAACCATGAGATCATGACCTGAGCCAAAACCAGGAGTCCGACGCTTAACCGACTGAACCACCCAGGTACCCCACATCCATATATCTATGAACAGTCTGTTCAAGGAAATTTAGCCTTTCTTACCATGTTCTGCAAAATTCCTCCAGCTTTCTCCCACTGTTCAATTCCAAAGCTGCTCCCCATGCTAGATATCTGTTACAGCATTGTCTCACTTCTGAGTACCAAAACCTGTATTAGTTTCCTATTGTTGTGTAACAAACCACCACAAACCTAGTGGCTTACAATAACCCTCATTTCCCTGTAGGTCGTTAGCCTGGGCATCACTTAGCTGGCTTCTCTGCTCTGGGCTGATGGGCTGAAATTGAGGATCTGTCGGGGCTGCTGTCTTTTCTGAGGCCTGGAGTCTTCTTCTAAGCCCACTATTTGTGGGCAGAATTTGGATCTTTGTGCTTATAAGACTGACAGCCTCAGCTCCTAGAGGTCACCTGCTGAGAGAAATTCTCTAGCTGGCTTTGAAGAAGTCCGCTGCCGTGTTGTGATGAGGCCAAGCGGCTGGAACCTGAGGATGGCCGCTGGGAGCTCAGAGTGGCCGAGTTCATGTTGAATTTCTGGAAACATACCCACCAGTGTGGTTATTACCTTAACAACAATGCAGACAGTGCAGGCGCATTTGAAAATCAAGTTCAGGGACGCCATGTTTGTCATTGGATGCCTGCTTATACCATTCAAGAAGGGTCCTTTTTGAAAACTTGTAAACATTCCCAAGAAACGAAATCTTCATCACGTGATGAACCCCTTAGACATCATTTGGGAAGGATTTATTTTATGTATGTGAGTCAATTCCAGATTTCTTTAAGGGTTGAGTATATGTTCAACTTAAATTGCCTGCACTAACTAGCTTCCTTCTTTCTGCCTGTGAAAACAGTGCTTCTCACACTTGCATGTGCACAGGATCACCTGGAAGCTTGGTGAAAGGTAGATTCATGTTGAGTAGGTCCGGGTTGGGCCTGGACATTGTACATTTCTTACGAGCTCCGGGATGATGCCAAGGCTGCTGGTCTGTGGGCCATATTTGGAGTGGCCAGATGTTCAAGCGAGAAAAAGAAAGAGGGCAGAAAGCTCCAGGTTGGCCAGTCACTAGTGTCTTACCCTCACACACACGCCAGATGGTGGTGTCAGTTCAGGAAACATACCACAGCTTTACTTGAGGCCGAGTCTATTGGTCTAAAAATCCTCCAACTCATGGGTCCACAGGATGCAGACCTGGAAGGCGCCCAGAGGTCACTCCGTGCCCAAGGTAGCCAATGGCAGAACTGAGGCCAGGCAGGGAAAGAGTTTTGCCTGAGGTCACACAGCAAGTTAGGGATGGCACTTTCTTTGCCATTCCGTCATTCCACCGGTCCCCTGTGTTCTAAATTTGGTCTGGGTGTGTTTTTCTTAAAGTGTTAAATTGGTATTCTATTAAAAAAAGTCGTATCTTCAAACATTGGCTTTAATATATTATGTTAAATTATAAAATAAAATTAGTTACCAATCTTGATAAAAAGTTCTAAAGACCTTGCTACGTGGCTGGTTGTACCACAACTACAATGTTTATTTAACAAGCCGGGTGGGAAATACTGGCCTCTTCAGTCTCCTAATGTTTGTGAGGTTTAATGCACTACACACTAGATTTCTCATACTTATACACAACTTTAGAGTTCTGTTTTCAAGGGCATTATTTTTTTTTAGTGTTTGTTTATTTTTGAGAGAGTGAGAGTACAAGTAGGGGCGGGGCAGAGAGAGAGGGAGACAGAGGATCTGAAGCAGACTCCATAGTGACAGCAGGGAGCCCAATGTGGGCTAGAACTCAGGGACCTCGAGATCATGACCTGAGCCAAAGTCGCTCAACCAACTGAGCCACCCAGGTGCCCCTCAAGGGTATTATTTTGTTTGATCCTACAAAGTCATCTGGGTAAGGATTGCTGTCTCCTGTTTGCTGCTGCTGCTGCTGCTGCTAATAATAATAATAATAATAATAATAATAATAATAATTCTTATTATTATTATTCCATGAGGTGGGCTGTGCTCTAAATAGTTCATGTAAATGATCTAATTTAATTCTCAAAACACCCAGTGAGGTAGGTGTTGGTCGTCCCCTCCCTGTGCCCCTTTTAAATGTGAGGACACTGAGACTCACAGAGAGTAGGGAATCCATCTAAGGCCACACAGCTGATAGGTGGCAGTGCTGGGATCTGAGCTCAGCTATCTGAGCTCTGTCCTCTGCCTCCCCCAGAGGAGGGATGACCCACCCAACAGCCCCTGCCCGCAGGGCCCCCTTCACTCTTGGTCCAGTTACGCCACACTGCCAGTTACTTATGGCATGAGAATTACTGAGTCTGTCCTGCTTGGAAAGCTCAGGAGGTCACGGTGGACTCCTGTCTCTGGGTAAGCTCATTTCTTTTGAAGGTGCCAAGTCCGGGAACAAACCCGGGGACACTGTCCCAAGTGCAGAGTGGCCGAAGGTTCTGACCGGTTCCTTCACGGCCAGCTGTCCGGGTGCAATCCCTTTTGTCCATACAGCCTGCCCTCTCTCTCTTTCAAAGGCAGCAAAACTGGGTTTGGGAGGTATTTCTGCAGTCTCTCCCATGAGATTCTTGCTGCAGAGCCAGGGAGGCCCACAGTCTATGGGCAGGGCAGCTGCAATCACTCCATCCAGCATGTTTCTGTCTTCAGAGTGCTTGAAACCCATGGGGCGGAGAGTTTTGTCACATCTGCTATGTCATGATTCCTCTGTGAGTCATCTTGAACCTTCTTTTACAAGGCAAGGGTCAGTGGAAGTGATTGCTCATTAGAATTAAGACAGTTATTTCAGTATCCCAAAAAGAAATTGCCAGAAGGGTGTGTCTATTGGGCAGCTCTGGTTATTAACTCAAGAGTGATTGCAACTCAGCCCCGGAGTCTAATTGCCAACTGTCACAAAAGGAAGCAAACTACTGGGTTATGGAATTTGAAGGGACTGTAGAAGTCCTATGTTCAACTCACTCCTGATGCAGGACTTGCTCCTCGTCCCCAGTCTGTGGTCAGAGACACTGGCTTGTCCACAGCCCCTGGGAGGGATGCTCCTCCCTTTTCAGGCCATTCTTTTCTCAAATGGCTTATGAAGCTGAAATTGTCTCCCTGAAGGTTCCCTTGTTCTGGATCTCCCTGGGAGGCCACCCAGTGTGTTTGCCTCTCAGAGATTCAAGGAGAGAGGATATATGTCCAAGTCTTCTCTGTTCCAGGCCAGCCAGCCTCATTTCTTCAAACCATTCTGATGGGATGTGGCTTCCACTGGAGTTCTGGGAGTAGGGAAGATAAACGTTTGCATTACATCTGCTCCATTTAACCAAAGGTCAAGACTCTGTTCACCATTGCTGCAGAGAGGTCTAGGCGAGCGAGCTTAGGTTGTCCCAGATGCTCTGAGGGCAATAAAATCACATCAGGGGCTGTGGGGCAGGGTGGAGCTGTGCATGCGTGTCTGTGTGTATGGCAGCAAGACTGGGAGAAATGGTGTAAGGCAACCTTCATTTTCCATAACAGGAAGTCAATAATAATGATCTAAAACAGAAAAATCACGAGAAAGTAGGGCTGCTATGTTATCTGAAATACGGAGGCAACTACTGGAAGAAATAGCTTGAAATGTTGAGCCTGGGAGCCAGATCTGGATGGGATGGGGGTGGGGAGGGGCAGGGGACTGCTGATTTTATTATAAACCTTGAGTACTATTCAGCTTTTTAAGCAAAGTACTTCTGCTAACTAAGTACATTTGGGAAAGATTATCTTTAAAAATTCTCCCAAATGAATTCTCAGTCCAAACTCTTGTTAGCAGGAAAACAGTTAGGGACCGAGATTTGGCTTTATTTGGCTGGCTAGATTTAAAAGAGGTTGGAATTTGTAGAAGGACAGACCCGGATATAAATTCTGGTTGGTCACTTGCCAGCTCTGTGACTTTGGGCAAGTAACCTAACCCCTCTGAACCACAAGTCCTCCTCTGTAAAATAGAGGCAGTGCCAGTACCTAACTCTCAGGGGGTCGTGGGCATTAAACGAGATGAGGTGGGCAAAGCTGGGAGCATAAAGCACCCAGCTGAACAGGTGCTCGGGGACCATTTGCTGACCAAACATTGAGAGTTGCTTGTACTAAGACATGCTGGGTACCAGGCCAGCCGTCAGAAACAGTAAGGAGTATCTCAGACCTCTGCCCAAGAATAACAGTTGCTCTTCGTAAAAGTCCTGGATTCTGTGCTCTTTGCTGCCTTGTGGCTGAACGAATGAGCAAAAGAAGTCCTCAGAGGCTCCCCAGTCTCCCTCCCCCTCCATCCATAGGGAAGTTAACTTTTCAACTCATCTCTTCTCATTATTCATCTGTGGGAAAACTTTGAACTCAAGAACTGCAGGAGGCTTGGGGGATCATTTTAGTCCAGTCTTTTCACTGTACGGTGGGGGCACCGCATCCTAAGAGGGGCCAGGAAGCAGGCTCCCAGGCTGGTTCATCCTCTGCACCCACAGGTAGGGGAGGGGAGCGTGAGTCTGGGCTACTCTGCAAAACCCCAGCTGGCCATGGGGTTGGAAAGACCTGGGGAGCCTGTCCTGACATGGAACGGGCTTAGGAAACTCCTTTTGGAACCAGAAGCTGAAGGGAAATAAAACTGCCCTTTCTGGGTAAGATTCTGGACAGTTCTGGGAACTTGTCTGCAGAACAAATTGATTTATGGGGATCCAGCTGTGAAGAACTGTACAAAACAGGGAACAGAGGAGATACACTCCAGATGTGGCTTTATTAAAGGCAGGGGTAGAACAGTGGGGTTGAAAGACTTTCTGAGGTCCATTGGGCCATGGAGACTTTGAGAAAGTATGGCCAAGAGCCTATGGCTTTCAGCTGCCAATTCTGAGCTGGAAAACAGCTTAGAACCCATTGTGTCCGAGCCCTTGAAATTGTAGATGAGAACCCCGAGGTCCAGGGAGGGAAGGGGCTTACCCTGCATCACACAGAGAGGGGAGATGAGGCTGGGACCAGAACCCACATCAGCTGGTGCCCGTTCCAAGGTCTGTCTCATCACCCACCCTTGCTCTTCTGTCTTTTAGATTTAACTCAGGCTGTTTCCTTAATTTCAAGTTGAGGGAAGGCTCAACCCTGCCACACTCTGATGGTGAATGGATTTCAGTTTTTTTGAGGCCTGGAAATGAGACTCATATTTGGTAGAATCTCAAATGGAGTCTAGACTCTCTTTCCTACCATCATATCTTTTTAAAAAATTTTTTTAATGTTTATTTATTTTTGAGAGAGAGAGAGAGAGAGATGGAGAGTGAGCAGGAGAGGGGCAGAGAGAGACAGACAGACAGACAGAACCAGGTTCCAGGCTCTGAGCTGTCAGCACAGAGCCAGACGTGGGGCTCAAACTCACAAACTGCGAGATCATGACCTGAGCCGAAGTCAGATGCTTAACCAACTGAGCCACCCAGGCGCCCCTCCTACTATCACATTCTTTTTTTTTTTTTTTCAACATTTATTTATTTTTGGGACAGAGAGAGACAGAGCATGAACGGGGGAGGGGCAGAGAGAGAGGGAGACACAGAATCGGAAACAGGCTCCAGGCTCTGAGCCATCAGCCCAGAGTATCACATTCTTGACATAGATTGTCTCCCCCCTCCTCCCTAACACTTTACTTTTTCCAGATTATTAGGAAGATATATGCTTAGCTGAAAATTTAGAAACTATGCAAGAATATAAAGAAATCAGCTAACTTCTGGCTACCCAGAGATGGCACCATTTGGAAGTTTTTCCTTCCAGTCTTTCTTTGTCCCCACCATTCCATTTGTTTGGGTGGAATTGGCTCAAAATTAGCTTTTGCCATGTGAACCTGGTTCTGTCCTCTGGAGAAAAGCACAGCTAGTCTCCTTCCTCTTGCCTGTACCAAGGATTCAGATGTGTGAAAACAAGATGCATCTCCAGATTCTTCCCGCTTCTGGGAGAAAACCTAAACTCCACTTTTAAATGCCAACGTTTATAATTACAGTTATGATCATCGCGCTTTATTAAAAAAAAAGTGTGCACTGCTTGCAAGACATTGCACCGGTTGCTTTTCATGCATGACTTTGTTTATTCTTCACAACAACCCTTCGAAGGAGATATTTTCTAGGTCTAATTTATAGGGGAAGAAACTGAGACTCAGAGATTACAGGTCTCATTGACTGATGGGGATGGAGTTCATCGAGATATCACCTCCCTTCATCTGGCCTCTTTGTCTTTATTAATATATCCAGAAGACACAGTAGCTTTCCTGACAACTTACTAAAACTGCCTGTTGTATGCCATACCTGCAAAAGAAGCCTTTACGGTTGTTCCTGATAAATTCATCTCCTTAATTCTGTCTCACGAAGACCTTTTTCCCCCTTATAACAATCACTCGGAGGCAACATAACTCATGTAGAATTCCTGGCAACGATATTAAAAACGACGACAACATCAACATCAAAATCAAAATGACCAACCACCTAGCTCAGCTCCTGGCATGTAGCACTCACCCAGTACCTGGTTGCTATGTTTATTGTATGAGGTGAGCGACACTGTTTGGTTCCCTGGGTTTCCCTCTGTTCCTCACAAAACACAGCAGAACAATGTGCTAAAAGTAGCACTGTGCTAAGGAGGGGCCCATCCACTGTGGTTGGTCTCCGAGGTGGTTTCCAGAAGCATCCTTCCTCCCCAGCTATTGGCAAGAACAAGAAGCTGCTTCCTTGAATTTGTGTGCATCTGCCCATGCCAGCCCCACCTCCCCCTGGGCTCTCATCATCCCACCCCTGTGCTGGCGGGACAGGCCTGTCCATCTCTGGTGGGAAGAACCCCCTCTCCCCAGTGACCTCCAAGCTGGTGACATCACAGCCTGCTGTGCTGTCACTTCTGCTGCTGAGCCCTCACCCACGTTGCTCAGAAGAGATGCTCCTTTTAGCGGGGTGGAGCTGTCAAAATGGATTTTAAATATGGGTTGTGTTTTATTTTAACTTTTGGTTGTTTTCTAAATTTGGTCACAATCGCATCTTCTCCTTCTAAAACAAGAGAAAGGATGCAGCTGCCCTCTGGAAAGTCTCCAGAGAGGAGAAGGGAAGAAAGCCCTTGTGCTTCTCTGCTGATTGCTCTGCTCCCTTCTGGAGCTCTCAGAAGCCAGCGATGTGAGAGTGGAAGGGACAGATGTGGACCTGAGGATGCTCGCATGTTCCCCTTGCCCTGGGAGCTTCATGGAAGGCGTACCGTCACGCCCACGGCCCAGGACGACTCGCCAAGGCCACGGCTACTGGCCCCTACATGTGCCAGACAACCAGACACTGTCCCTACCCCAGTGAGCAAACCCTGCTTGGACTCGGGCAGTCATGTTTCAAGGTGGACACAGAGGGATGGGAGGAGCCCAGAAAAGGAAATGAGCTCATCTTCATCATAGAAGGGTGCAACCTGTGCCATCTTGAAAGGCTGAGCAGGCCATCGGTTGGGAGGGGAGGGTGGTCCAAGGAGGGGGCGGCGGGGCCAGGAACGGTGGGGAGTGGTGTTGCTGGAATGTGGGGGAGGGAGGCTGGGAAGGTGAGCCAGGTCCTGACTGGGTCCACATCTTGGTGGGGTTGGACGCCAGGCTGAAGAATTTAGACTTCATCCTGGATGAAAGAGGGGAAATGGTCTTTGCAGTGAGGACAGGACAGCAGCTGGCCCAGGGGCCGCTTCCTCCCATTGCATCATCCTTCCACGAGTGCCCCTCCCCCATGAGTGAGCTGCCCAAAGCCTGGGAGTCTATCACGCTGTGTGGTTTGGCTTCTGTCCCCAACCCTGCACTGAACCTCTCCTGACAGGTCAAGGACCTCTCATATACTAAATCCCTTGCAAAGTTTCTTCCCCGTGTCCCTGCATCTCACCACTACATTTGGCCTGCTCCGTCCCTGCCTCCTGTTGGAATTGTCGCCTCTTGTGGCTCTGGCCACTGCACCACATTTCTTAGCTCCCCATCCACTCCAGACTTCCTCTCCAACATCCTTGAGCCACATTTCCCAGGGTCCCATGGGATCCTCTTGTGACCCTGCATGTTCTCCCTGGAAGACCTCAAACACAGGCCTGGCTTTAATGCTGACTGTTACCTGGGTCTATCCAGTTAGGACTTACTTGTATTCAGCTGCAAGTGTCAGAAACCTGAAAAACAGTGGCTTAATAAAATTCAAGGCTTTGTTTTTCTTATGTGAGAGGATGCCTAGAATTAGGCATTTTGGGGCTGATAGGGAGGCTACACGGTACTGTTAGTGGGGGAGGCTCACTCCGTCTTTCCACACGGCCATGCTTAGCACATCCCTGTCACACTGTGGTTGCAAGATGGCTGTCTCCCTACCCCCCCACCTCCCACTAAGTATTCCCTTTGTCTTCATTCAAGGAAGAGGAGAAAGGACAAGAGCAAAAGACCCACCAGCTGAAGAGAGGCAAGAGGGGAGGCGCCTGGGTGGCTCAGTCGGCTAAGCTTCCTACTTTGGCTCAGGTCATGATCTCACTGTTCATGAGTTCGAGCCCTGCATCGGGCTCTCTGCTGACAGCTCAGAGCCTGCTTCAGATCCTCTGTCTCCCTCTCTTTCTGCCCCTCCCCCACTCACCCTCTCTCTCCCAAATAAAAAAACATTTAAAAGAGAGAGAGAGAGAGGCAAGAGGAGTCACCAACATCACCCCCCCTTTGGAACTATTTGTCCCTCTGACTCCTAGTGAGGAGTCAGCCTGTGATCCCCTGTGCACGTTCATCAGCCCCAAAGGACCCTGGCTGTCTCACATCATGGCCTGGCACCGAGGCCTGGCATGCATCTTGTTCCTTTGCAGCATCAGTGGCTCACGTCACCGTCAAACATATTCACGTCCTGATATCAACCAAGGGAGAGGAGGGTACAAAGCCACCTAGTGTTGTCGGAGCTGGCGCAGGACAGCAGCCGCCGCTCCGCCGCCAAATCCCGAAGCGCGAAGGGACGGAGAGACCTTCGCGACAGGCCGGACTTGCTGTTCCTGAGGCAGGGGGTCCAGAATGGCTCCAAAGTCCACAGTGCTGCCTGCCCTCAGAGGCCTATCTCTCACCGCCTGCACTCTGGGTCTTCCCCCACCCTTCCGCCTGCTGAGCACTTCCCCGTGGTTGTGCCAACGCTGCCGCACAACTCATTCCAGCCCACACTCGGGTCTTTTCTTCCCCCAGCCTGCTCTTTCCGTGCTGTCCACAAAGCTGGAAGATGTGGTTTGTCTCCTTGGCACGTTTCCCTTCACTCTGGCAAGAGCCACCGTGTTTCTTTGGGATCTGCCCCTTCCCCTCTTAGTCTCTGTGGTCCACATAGTTCCAGGAGAGCTCATGCGTGAGGTCCAAGTCAGTGAGCACAACCACCGGCTCAAGGGTCAGCGTGTGATCTAAACCGGTCTGACCAGAGTGAATCTCAGAACTTTCGTGGAGATGCTCAGACACAAGCTCTTGTTTACTTCTATTTGATTTAAACCTAGAAGGATATAGCTCAGAGAGGTGTCGGCAGCCATCTTGTGACCATGAGGCTGCTGGCCATCCTGTGACAATGCAAGAGGAGTCATCAAGGACAGTCAGCACAGAGTACCTGAGCCAAGAGAAGGAGAGAGAATATACTGATGATGTGGTTTGAGGTCCTGGATCTTGCTGTGAATGAAGTGAGTGAGTGAACTCTACTCTCACACTGTTCAGTCTTATTAGCCAGTGTGCTCCCTTTTTCCTTTTGGTAAAGGTCAGTTTGATTGTAACCAAGGTCAGCCAGTTGGAACCAAGTGTCCTGCTGCACCTCTCTCACTGAACAGCAGTACCATTTATTCAGCCACGTAAGCCAGAAAGCTGGGGTCACCTCCAGACTCACTCCCCACATCCAAGGGGTACTGAAAGGCTCTCAGTCCTACCCACCATCTCCCAAGCCAGTCTTCTCCCTCCTTCCCACTTCTATTGTCTCAGTTCAACCCCCATAGCCTCTCTTCCCTGATCCATGGAATAGACCATAGTGGCCTCTTTGCAGACCTGCTATCTCAATTTCTCCTTCTCCCCACTTGGCAGCAAAGTCTTTCTAAAAGCAAATATGACCACGACAGTGTTCAACCACTCCCCAAGCTCTGTTGGTTAGTGGAAAGAATGACCTGGCCCTAACTGCTGCCGGCGGTCCCGGACAGAGCAGGTGTGAACTTGTGAGGTTTCCAGAGCTTGTCTTTGGGGCCGCCTTCCCCCTCCTTGGCACTGTCTCCCACCCCTGCACCATCAGCTGAGCGTGGCATGGGACTGCTCAGGTGGGCTGAACCCACAGACCCGGAGGAACTTTCAAGCCCAGGAAAGGTCAGGCCTCTCTTGCCCAACATGATAGAACCAGAGACTTCGGGGTATGAGGAGCCCACGAGGCCCTCACTACTCTTCCCTCCCCTGGTACCACACGGCCTGGCTGTAGCTAGATCTCCAGAGGCAGCCAAGCTCAGAGGGTGAGGATGAGGGGGTGGGATGTGATGAAAAGAGGACTAGGGATGGGGTGGGGCTCGGGAGGCCTGAGCTTTAGACTGAGTTGAGCTTCTAACTCATTGTTGGACTGTCTCTGATCTGATCAGGCCAGCTTCTTGGGCGTTTGACTTGTTCACTACCCCCCCCCCCCAACTGAAGGGCCCCCCACTTGGTTTAATGCTCTACTGTTACCATCATGAAATTCTTAATACTTTTTGAAAGAGAGAGCTGCAATTTTCATTTGGCACTGAGCCCCACAACTGATGTGGCTGGTCCTTGTGTCAGTCTCCCCACCTAGTGTGTGACAAATGTAGGATCACTGGATTCTTTGCAGTGGGGTGCGGGGCCAGTCCAGCCTTAGGAGGGGGAGGAACGTCTGCTCCAAGCTTGCCAAGTGAGGCTTGTATAGTCAGACTTCGTGGCATCTCCCAGGGGGCATACTCGTAGTGCCATCTTCAGTCCCAGACAGCCCCCCCTTTCCTGAGGCCACTGAATTCTTCCTTATCCCTCCTCACTGGGGATGTTTGTGCTCCTAGCTTGGGGCCAGGGGATCTTAGAGTGGCCAGGGGCCCTGGAGGTGCCCGGTGGTCCAGTCCACGGAATCCTGCTCGGGTCACGGATGCCTCTGAGAATCTCAAGGAAGCGATGGCCCCTGTACACAGGGAAGCACACACGTGCACACACATGCAGTTGCCGGGCACACACACACCGGACTGCACATGCCCTCAGGAGCTTCCAGGTAAACACTTCTGCCTTAGAAGAGTCCTTTCTGCAGCATCTCCATCTCTGCTTGAGAGCCCTCTGACAGCAAGGCCTCCCCACCTGCCACACCTGTGTCATTACTCCACTCTCTTTACCTCCTTTTCTTTGCACTAGTGGCTCTGCCTCCCAGTGACTTACAACCACTGGCCCTTGTCCTGCTCCTCAGAGCCACCCAGATGAGATCACTTAGCCCTCACTGTGACAGAAATGGGAAGATAAGGAGTTACATAACCCAGATTTTGCCCTTCTCCATGGTGTTTAGCTGTGATTCTTTCTTCACGGGACAGGGTGTCCAGACTCCAGCCTATCTCGCCTCCAGACGTCTTTCTGTTTCTTGGTGTTTCTGTTAAGGGCTGGCTTCCAGAACACAGCATTCTGGGTACAGTTTGACCAGCTTGGGGGAGGATGACCACTCATCTATTTGTTCTGGACATTAGCCTCAATTAAGGTAGCTGTGGGGACATATAATATCAGATACACTGAGCTGGGGTTCACCTCAGATCCCCAGATCTTCTCCCTATAAAGAGCTGCCCAGTTATAGCTTATTTCTCCTCTTTTTAGTATTTGAGAGGTTTTAAACGGAAATACCAACTTAGACCATATATTCAGGTTTTTGTTCCATTCCTTCACTACTCATAGTGCCTTCACCCAAAGGTGTTTCCACCCCTGAGCCTCAATTTCTTCACAGCTTTGTTGAGATGGACAAATATATCATGAAAATACCGTGGCTTTGAAATATGTTTTTAAAAAGGAGTGGGGGGCGCTCTGGGGTGGCTCAGTCGGTCAAGCATCTGACTTCGGCTCAGGTCATGATCTCGTGGTTTGTGACTTCGAGCCCTGAGTCGGGGTCTGTGCTGACAGCTCAGAGCCTGAAGCCTGCTTTGGATTTTGTGTCTCCCTCTCTCTCTCTGCCCCACCCCTGCTCACGCTCTCTCTCTCTCAAAAATGAATAAACTTAAATAAATAAATAAATAAATAAATAAATAAATAAATAATAAACCCTTTGTCAGTTGTTATTTTGGAAAGATTTCTGGTTGTTTCCAAAATCCATTTCCCCTCTCTTACACTAAAATGGAACTTTCACCCTGGCATACAGATGCTCGGCACTAGACCACAAATCCCAGCCTGCCTTGCACTAGGCATGGCCCTAGGCGGTGAGGGGACTGATGCACCCAAAATCCAGTCACGCCTTGCAAGGGAGGAGTGTACTTTCCCTTGCCCTTTGCCCCTCCCGTGACTGGGGATGTGGTGGTGCGCCATCTTGGACCACCAGTATGCATACAACATCCCTGGAATGGCAGAGCAATGGAACTGAGGAGCTTGGGCCTGTGATGACTTCGAAGAGCAGCCTCTCCATACTCAGTATGACTTTCATGTGAGTGAGAAATGATCTCCTATCTCCTTTACACCACTATTATTTGTGGTGCTCAGATCAGTCTTATTCTAGCCTAATGGTGGAATTTTCTGGAGGCATGTTAATTCTGAGAGGCAGGTGTTGTTGGCTCAAGTCAATCAGGAAGCATTAGGGGTTTGCAAATATCCTGAAGAAATCTGTATTTCCTCCTTTCTTCTTCCTATGTCTTTCCTTCCCTCCTTCCATTTCTCTCTCCCCACCCCATTTGTCCCCCAAGATTTACAGGGGTCTTCTGTACAGGCTGATTAGGTGGAGCACCTGCCAAAGGCTTGAAGGCTCGCAGGGGAGACAGATGTAACAACAAACTGCCTTCCAAGCCCACGGTAACAAGATCCCTGTGAAACTGTTTCCAGGGTGAAGGGTGAACCCAGAGGAGCAGCCACCACTGTGGCCTGGAAAGGTGGAGGCAGGGAGCCCCGGTTGGCCCATGAGGGTTGGGAGGTTCTCTAGAAAGAGAAGGTAAGGAAGGGCATTGCGAACACAGGAACAGCCTGTGCAAGGGCTCAGGAGGGTGCAAGCACCAAGCGTGTGTAGGCCGGGCTCACCGCTGTGGGCACCCTGGCTGGCCAGGGTCCTGCTTTGCTGTCAAGTGCCTCTGCTGGAGGAGACCGTTCTTCTGACCAGCCCCGAGCCATAAAGGGACAACTGCTTTGCAAACAAATGCCTCATGTGTTTATTTCTTCAGTTTTCCTCCCATATCTCATCTCCTCCCCTGAGTGAGATGCCTCCTGGTTTTGCTGAATTTCCACAGGAAACTGGAAAGAGCAACATCTGTCCAAATTCCCCTAACTAGCTCCAGATTTCCAGGGTCAGAGTGTGGACCCTGGGAGACGTGGTCTCTGTGGGGTTAGAGGTACAGGCCCTGGACCTGGTGGACTTGCCGTGAGCCCCTCGTGGCAGCCCGCCCGGCGCCAGCTCTCTGTACGACAGAGTCGTTGGGCCAGAATTTTGCTGGGAGCATAATCAGTGCCTGCGGTGGCCCCCGGAGAGGGGAGCGCAGGACTGTTCCCACGGGCTCCTGCCCAACGCGCGTTCCTGAGTTTTATGTTCCTGGGAGAGGGGGTGGCAGGCAGCCACTCCAGCTCCCACACCAGCTGCTCGGGGCGGCAGCTCTCCTCCTCCCCTGGGGCCCTGCACTGCTCCCTACCACAGGGACACCATTAGGGACACTGCTTTGTTCACAGCCACGTGATTATGGCCTTTCTTTAGGGACACGTTCTCTTCTGCCACCCCAAAAGGAGGCAGCTTGGAGCAGGGGAAGCAGCAGGGCCAGGCCTCTGGGGATCAGGTCCCAGCCCTTGAGTCTCCATTTCCTCACCTGCAAGACAGAGTGGGCTGGTCCAGGTGGCATCCCAAGGTGCCTCATGGACAAGGTGAGGGGCTTTGGAGCCAGGCAGACAAAGTTTCAGTTCTACCTGTGCCACTTACTGGTTGCATGAGCCTGCCAGGGAGTCCCTACAGCTCGCCAGCCTCGGGTTCCTCATCTGTGCGTGGAGGAGGGGGACCAGGTCAGCTCCGAGGGCTCTGAGGGCTTCGTAATGATACGAGTGCTTGCCCTCCACAAGGAAGCTGAGAGAAACAGCTTTATTACCTCGGCTATGGCAAAATATTTCTGATTCTATGCCTGCTGGAAATAAGCAGGGTCAGCATAAGCTACCCTTCTGCCCCCCCGACTCCCCGCCCACCCTGCCAAGTCTCCACGGATCATCAGAGTGTTTTTCCTGCAGCATGAGCCGGAGGCCTCCTCAGGGTGTCCCCCAAGGCCTTGTGGGAGCCGACCCTGCCTGACCCCCTCTGCCCATTGCTCTGCTCTCTCACTCACTCTGGCCCCTTGTAGGCCCTGAAATGGTCCAGCCGTGGCCTCCTCTGGACCTGGCCCCAGGGGTGGTGTTCATGGGGGGCAGGGGGAGACATGGGAAGGGCTTAGTTCCTCCAGAGTCTTCATCGGCTTCCCCAAGCCACTCCAAAACCTCCATCTAAGTAAAAGTAGGAGGCTGTTGGTAATGACAAGGCCTAGTCCCCCAGGTACCCCTTCCAAGATGCCACCCCCACCAGGCCCCAATAGGAGTGTGCTGTCTCCTCTGCCCAGTGAGCTCCCACCCTCTCTATCCTTTCTGCCAGCTCCTTCTCCTGCCATTGTCACTCTCTCCAAGTGGCATTTGCCCACATCCTGTCTGTCCCCCTTGTTCTCATCTCTCACAGCATCTGGTACTTTCATTCCGAGAACTCATCATGTTTGTATTTATACATGTATCTTGTACTTACCTGTTTAATGCCTGACTCTTCTACTGAATTATAAATGCTGGGAGAGCGGGGGTCATGCTGGTCTGGCTATACCCCCATCTCATCATCTGGTGCCTGGTAAAGAGTTGGCTGTTGACAAGTCATTGATGAATGAGTGAAGGACTGAATCACCTGGAGAATCTAGAATGTGGTGGCAAAATGATCCCAGCGGGAAGGCAAATCACCGAAAATGCTGACATGGTACCTGCAGCATTGAGGCCCAGGCTTTGGCACTAACATCATGGGTACAAATCCTGGCGTTGGCACTCAGGGCTCTGCGAGGGCAAAGTCATTTTCCCTCTCAGCCCTAGGGAAGAGAGTATCTCAAGAAAAAGAGATGGTCACCTATGGCGAAATGTTCCTGAGAAGAAGTCAAGGTAGGAAAAGGACTGGGACATGCCTGTTGATTCGACCACAGGAGGTGACGGTGACCTTGACAGGATCAGTTACAAAGGATAGGGGAGTCAGAAACTGCACGGCAGGGAGGGTGGCAGGAGTTGAAAAGGGGAGACCGTGAGTCTGAATGACTATTTCTAGACACTAGAACAGGAACGGGAGGAGAGAAGACATTAGCTATTTCTTACCACACAGGACCACGTCAAAATTAATTTGGAAAAGTTTCTGAATAATAAAAATGACTCATCTCCTGGACGGCTAGCAAAATAAGATGCTTCAACTCCCCGTCTTACTTTTCACAGAAAAGCAGGATGTCAGAGCCGCAGGCATCTCAAAGGCCAGAGGTTCCGGCACAACCTTCTCATTTGGTGGATGAGGTGCCCGAGTGACTTGTCTGGGTCGCACAACAGACGAGGGGCAGAGCCAGGCTTTGAACCCAGGTTTCTGTATGCCCAGACTCGGCTCTTTTTCACATTCCGTGTCTTTCTTTCCTCTATTCATTCCAAGCAGTCTTTATTGGCTCCAGGAAATGGGGAGGATGGTTATTTTTAGCTTATTCAAAACGAGTAAAATGGGTAATGTTTTTTTTCCCCCCACATATCAGATCCAAAGCATGTCTTACGTAAGAGCTAAATGAGATGAGCAATGGCTCCATGGCGAGAACAAAGATTCCTTTGGATATTAAAAGCTCCAGAGCGAACCCCAAACGAGCCCAAACGACTAGGACCAGTTCTACTTGCCTAGCTGAGAGCGAAGGGTAGGCAGGGCTGTGCGCATGTGCATGACGTGTGTGTGTGTGTGTGTGTGTGTGTGTGTGTGTGCGCGCGCGCGCGCGCGCGCACGCGCGCGCGCGTGGGCGTGACGTGCAAGCGTGGGCATGACGTGCGTGCACGCGCATGACGTGCGCGCACGCGCATAACAGGCGTGTCGCGTGTGCGACGCGCGTCCGTGCAGGGGCGTGACGCGCATGCGTGGGCATAACGCGCGCGCGTGCGTGGGAAGGTCGTGCATGCGTGCGTGGTCATGACGTGCGTGTGCGTGCGCGTGGAGTCCCTTTTTGGAATGATTGCTTGAGTACAGGGTAAGCGCTACAAACCATCTAGGTACCACTTTGTTATTACTATTATTATTAAAAATACTTTTATTGTTTAGAGTAGTTTTAGATTCACAGCAAAATTGAGCAGAAGATAGAGAGTTCCCATAAACCTCCTGCCCCTGCCCGGCCTCCCCCACCGTGTGGCACCAGAGTGCTACCTTTGTTACAACCGAGACACCTGCATGGGCACCTCATCACCAAAGTCAGTAGTTTACATGAAGCTTCTCTCTTACTGTTGTACATTCTGTGGGTTTGACAAATGTATAAGGATGTGACTTTGAACCTCCTCTACACGTTATTATTATTATTATGGTAAAATAGGACGCAAAATTCACCATCCTAACCGTTTCTAAGTGCACAGCTCCAAGTATTAAGTACATCCACATTATTGGGCAACCATCACCACGATCCATCTCCAGACCGCTTTCCACCTTGCACAGCTGAAATTCTGTACCCGTTAAACACTGACTCTCCATTATTCCATTCTCCCCCACTCTCCGTACCCCCCCCCACCCCCCCCCACCCCTCATCCCTTCTCCAGTCCCCGCCTCTCCCCCCACCTCTCCTCCAATCCCCGCCTCACCCCTGACAGTCACTCTTCTACTTTCTGTCTCTATGAACCTGACTGCTCTAGGTGTGCCGGGTCAGAGGACTCCTCCAGCATTTGTCCTTTGTGACCTGCTTACTGAGCTCTCAGTACCTCTGTGAGTATGCTGCCTGGACCCCAATCCCACCGTTCAGATTCCAGCCTCGGTCAGAGGATTTGCTTCTGTGCTGCGGGCGAGCTGGGTAAGCATCCTTGGGAAGATGGCGTGTCAGGTTTTCCTGGCGCTATCTCTTTAATGCCACTCAGTGGGTGTTACCTTGAGAGCAGGTTTTGGTGGGGTGGGGGTGCCCCTGGTTGAGAGAGAGTGAGGAGAGAGAGAGACATTAATAACGGACAAAAAAAAATTCCTTGCCTGAAAACATATTGGGATGATTCCACGTAAATCTGTGTAATTAGCTTTATAACGTAGCCACCTCCTAGATTTATGTCTCTGGGTCTGTTGACATCGTGTCTTGTTCTGACTTGAGTCCTTGGGGTGTTACAGCTGAAGTGACCTCTAAAGACAGTGCTAGCCGTAATCTTAACACCACTCTTGTGTTTAGGTTGCATTCTACTATTTAGGACGTATTTTTATTTCTATTATTTTATTTGGTCAAATGGTAGTCGTATGAGGTGGTTAGAATAGGATTTATCATCTCCATTTTTCAGGTGGGGAAACTGAGGCTCAGTGGGGTGAAGGGATCTTCTCAGGGTTATAGACTTGCGTGTTGGTGGAGCTGGATTGAGAACCCAAGTCTTTTCATCAGGGGGTCTGCCCATGCCCCACGTTTTGCTGGCATTTACTAAGTTAAAATATTGAGCGTTAACATCTATTTTCAAATGCATGGTCCTCTCCCGCGTTACTCAATCACAGACCCTGTCCTTCTCCAAGAGTGATGTGTCACCATCCAGATGTTCAAATTAGAAATGTACGAGTCGTTCTTGACATTTCCCTCCCTCTTGTTCCATAGCCAATCTTCAATTTAAGTCCTGTGGTCTTTAATTCCTAAATATGCTTTCAACACACCCACTTCTCTGCAGAGAAGTGCTGGACTATGGTAGTCCAGGTCTCTGTCTCTCTATTGGAGTTCACCCTTTGTATTGTCATGCCATATCCCTTCTGTTCATCGATTTCTCTGTGATTTCTTGAGAATTGTGGGTCTGAGCAAAGTTACTCAGGTTTCCGTATTGTAGGATTTCTCAGAGGCTTTGACATGCTTATCATGGTCCCAAGGGACCCAAGGTGGGGCATTGTGTGTTTTGCAGTCCCCAAACTCACCAGACCGTGCAGTTCTTCTCTGCCCTCTTCCCCTGTCCATTCTCCACACTGAAACCAAACTGATCTCTGCTAACTGCAAGGCTGATCGTGGTGCCCCCCACCCTCGCCCCTCATGCCACACTGGCCTTTCAGCTTCTCTGACATGTGTGGGACACACCACAGGGCTGCACCCACCCCAACTTGCGGCAGCATTGACTGCTGGCACTCACAGCTGCCTCTTCTGGGGAGCTACCTACCTGGGAGGCCACATTCCCCACCCTCCAGAAGCATCTCATAACCAGTGTCTGACTTGGTGGCAGGGTTCACAAAAGGCCACCCACCCCCACTTCAAGGAAGGAATCTCTGCTGTGAAGGTTATGCTTCCGAGCCAGCACGCCAGCAAGGACCAGGACAGAGAGAGACTTCACAGGAGAGCACATTCTCTTGCCAGTCCTTTCCCTTCCCTTTCTGCCTCCCTCACTCCCTGTAGGTGCCCCCTCACGCCCAGGAAGAGCACTCCCTGGATGCTTCCCTGTCTCAGCTTCTGCTTCTCAGGAGTTGTCCCTGAGACTCATGTCCTCAGTCATAACAGGGACATGCAAGGGCATGTCGTCTCTTAGTCCTTTGTCTTATTCTCTCATGAAGCAGGTTTGTCTCCCCCAAGGGGACCATGTCTATTTCTGTCCACCTCTCCACCCCCCCCATACTAGTAGGTGTTCAGGATTTGCCAAATGAATGAAAGTTAGCACCACAAATATCCAGAGTGCAAATGAAAAGTGTACAATATGGCAGCAGCAAGTTGGCATCTAGAATATATGAAAAACTTTTCCCAGTAAGAGGAGACAAACATCATACAAAAATGGACGTGAGCATGCAATTTACATGTACAAATGGAGATGGTTGCTACCTATATGGGAAAGTATGTTAATCAAAAACTAGCAAATTCAACCAGTAATTGAAAGAACTCTTTTAGGCTGTCAGGTTACTCAAGGTTTACTCATAAACAGATCATCATGCTGGTGAGGGAATGAGCCAGGCATGCTCATAAATGGCTGGTGGGAAGCTACGTCGGTACCATCACTAGAATATAGCTCCGGAGGGCGGGAAGTTTGTCTCCCATTCACTGTGGTATCCCCAGTGCCCAGCACCACGCTTGGCATTTAGGCACGCAATGGATATTTGTTGAACACAATGGAAGGCCATTTGGCAATATCTATCAAGAATCTTAGGTTTTTCATACCCCTTGGTTTAGTCATTCTACTTCCTAAAGAAACTCTTAGAAAGACAAAGACATTTGCATGAGAACATTTTACACATTGATTTATAAAATCAAAAGGCTGGGAACAACCCGGGTGTCCACAGGCTGGTAACTGGCTCAATTAATTATGGCACTTCCACACTGAGCAATTCCATATATCTGATAAAAATGACATATTTGAAGAATACTCGGTGTATGGGATTATGCTACTTACAAATGAGAAATGAAAAAAACTTCAGATTTTATGACCCCAATTTTTGTTTAAAAAATAACTTAGTAGTGGGTTGCAGCGATTGTTATTTTGTTTTTCTTTTTCTTTTCCAAAATTTCAACAATGAGTACCTATTACTTTCATAGTCAGAAAAAAAAAGCTTTAAAAAAGAAAGCATGGTTAATAACAAAATTGTGGGCAGCCAGGAAAAGTAGTAATCATTTGTAATACTATTTTTTCCATTAATATTTCATAACACATCATTTTATGGTGGGTTAAGGAACACAGCCTCCTGATGGAATTAGCCTCGTTTTATTTAGACAACAATGAGAAGTAAATTTTATGCTGTTGGAGACAGTGAGTGTTGTTTTCATGTTCTTAGTGTATATTTTTCCATGACTTGGAGAATCTTAAAATACTGACTCCACTAAAAAAAACAAAAAACAAAAAACAAAAAAATTCACAACTCGTTTGACTGGAATTGATTTCTCTTGTGGCTCCTGGGGTCTGTAAAAGGCATCAGGATGCGACGTAGTGTTGACCTTTATTCTTTGCCTTGGCCAGAGAATTTCCCTATGGCTAGCTCAAGGTTTCCAAGAGGAAGGCAATTAAATGACCTAGCACAATTGTCTGGATTCTCAGTCTTGGGCTTATCTTGATTAGGAGGAAGTGAATATGTAGTTGTTCCAAATTTAGAGCATAGGAAGGAGCCAGATGTTTGAGACTATCACATGGAGAAAGCCTTAACCCATGATGGCTTTTGCCCTACTCACCACTTCTTGGATATCTGATTGTACCACTTTGACACAGAGCAAAGGAGTTTGGGGTTCTATTTTCTTCTTCCCAGGAAATCTGTGCTGACTTCAGAGTCCATGGCAAGGCTCATGATAAGTACTGAAAGAACCAAGCATGTTTGTTTGCTTGTGTTGAACCTTCCACCATCTCTAAAGTCTAGTCCAGGACCCTCTGCCTAGCAGGCAAGGCTCTTTACAACCTGGCTCCTGCCTCCCTCTCCTACCATTCATCCCCACTACAGTGACAGAGCAGCATTTCAGAGAGCAAAGTGCAGGAACTAGACACAGCCTTGTCCCCTAGAGTAGCGGAGAGACAGACCCAAAACAGCAGAAGACATTCATCATCTGGCAGAAGGTGACCTGGGTCTGAAGATCAAATAGGCCTCTTTCCAGCTGTGTGAAGCTTCTGTGTCTTAGTCATCTCTTCTGTTAAAGGGGGATATTAACAATAGGAATAATAATACTACCATATCCATCAGGTTTATTTCATGTATCTAAAGCACTCATTACAACATCTGCCATGTAGTTAGTGCCTAATACATGTTAACTCTTCTCTTATCCATTTACTTGGAAAAAGGTTGCTGAGTGCTGACTAGGTGCTAAGCACTGTGCTAGGTGATGGAGATTCAGAACGGGCTAATGCACAGTCCCTAGCTGACGCCAGGAAACTCATATTTTAGTGATGGACACTCACTGAGGACAGGTCAACATAACACAGCTCAAGGTACCACATTCCAGAAACCCTGGTCTCCTCCCCTTTCCTGAACACACCATGTTCCTCATGCTTTGTGCCTTTGCTCATCTGTTCTCTGTCATAAGAGTTTTACCCCCTCTGCCATTTGAAGACTTTGAAGATGCAGCTTAAATGCCATCAACATTGTGAAGCCTTCCTGACCCACAAGCCAGAATCAGGACCTCACCTGTGTCTCCATGGTCTTTTGCATAAACTCTCTGACTCTTACCTTTCCCTTCTGCCGGTGCTGGCCATATAGGAGCATCTCCCAATAGATTGGGAGCTCCTTAAAGGCAGGTTTATCTTGATCCATTTCCATGTTTCACTGTCCAGCACAGGGCCAGGCACACTGTAGATGTTCAGAAAGTGTTTTGTTGGTTAAATGAATGAATGAATGAATGAATGAGTATCTGGATCATAGGAGAAACTGCTGCATTGACAGAGGAGATGAAGAGGAAAAATGCTTCCTTTCTACTGCTGGATTTTATGAGACTGTCAGATTTGCTCTGCAGATACTTGGGTCCCTCCTATGAATTCCATCTGCAGCTATGAACAAGGACACGTTTATGGAGTCATTAGGAAACTTGGAGAAGGTGTATGTTCTCACAGTGTCTGCCTGAGCATGGCTTTCAAATTGCTATGTTGTCTGGAGCATTCTGAAAGAGGTAATTCCCTTGTCTTGATGCTGGGACGGTGCCTTTCCATTTGCTTTTCACTGTGTGGGAGACCATTTAATTGCAACTGGAGTTACTAAGGCTGATGTTGCAACAGAAGTAATTAGATATACAACCACATATGCTTTGGGAACTGGGACACAGAAATTTAACTTAATTCTAGTTTCCTCACTTATTTGTGGGATAATCTATGGATGGCTCCTTCTCCTTTCTGGACCTCATCCATTAAATGTGATTGTAGGAGGTGGGAATTAGGGTAGTCAGAGTGATTAACTTCTGAGTTGCCTTCTGGCTCTGATAAGCCCTGTCTGTAACTCACACGGTGTCAGATGGACAAAAGGCCCACTGACAACAGAGTTGCGGGAAAGTGGTATGGACAGGAGTTCTGGGAGAGGATCCCAATCCTCGTGAGTTCAAGGCCATGGTCTTGGAACCAAAAGCTCAGAAATGCTCTGAAACCACAGATGGCCAAATCCACCCACTGGAAGTCCAGACATACTTGCTTAAATTTGTAAACTAAAAGCAGAGGTTTTTTTGTGTTGTTTGGAGGATGCATGGCTAAATCTAACCTGGTTGTGGGTTTATGGATTGGCTGTGTGGGACCTGCATCATAAAGTAAGGAGGCATGTCCCCTGCTAGCCCACCCTGGCCATCAAGCCATAGAGATCCTTTCTGTGAGCCTTGCCCAGGCACCAAGTCTTAATGATACCCTGAGGGAATTCTTTTAACTCACTATGTTATAGAGGCAACAGGATCAGTTGAAAAGAACTGAATCCACGCTTGGTAGTGAATTGTAGCATACGCCTTTCTTTTTCTTTTTTTAAATTGAGATATGATTCACATACCATAAAATGTGCCTTTTTAAAGTGTACAATTCATAGTTTTTAGTATATTCACAAAGTTATGCAACTATCACTGTCTAATTCCAGAACATTTTCATCATCTCCAAAAGACATACTCCATACATGAGTATCACATCCCATCTGCCTCTCCCCTTAGGTCCCTTTCTGTCTCTGTGGATTTGCTTATTCTGGACTTTTCATTAAAAAAGAATCCCATGACATGTGGCATGTCAGGTCTGATTTTCATTTGGAATACTGTTTTCAAGTTTCACCCATGTTGACCATATACTTTTTGAAAGATTAAAAATTACATATGTGTAACACCTTTCCACTAGCATGGCATATGGACAAAACTATAGTGTCCATTTGGTGTGACCTACCAGCACTTCTTCATGGACCTGATGAAGAATTAGGCTAGTTAGCTAGGCCTGTTCCAGAGCCTTCTTACTTAATTATTCCAGTTCAGTTTTGGCCTTTTACGAGAATCGTACAGACCTTTAACATTAAGAATCAGGGCACCTGGCTGACTCAGTTCGTGGAGGATACGATGCTTGATCTTGGGGTTGTGAGTTCGAGCCCTATGTTGGGTGTGGAGATTACTTAAAAATTAAATCTTAAAAAAAAGAGAAAATTAAGAATCATGTTGATTGACATTTTCAGTTTTTGTTCCATCTTTGCTGGCAGATTTAAAAGTCATTTTCTGGGGCTCCTGGGTGGCTCAGTCGGTTGAGCTTCCGACTTTGGCTCAGGTCATGATCTTGCAGTTCGTGAGTTTGAGCCCCACGTCGGGCTTTGTGCTGACAGCTCAGAGCCTGGAGCTGCTTCGGATTCTGTGTCTCCCTCTCTCTCTGCCCCTCCCCCGTTCATGCTCTGTCTCTCTGTCTCAAAAATAAATAAACATTAAAAAAATTTTTTTAAATAAAAAAAAAATAAAAGTCATTTTCCAAACTAAGATTATTTAAAGACATACACAGATTTTCCTGTCATATTTTCATGGTTTCATTTTTACATTTATAGCTTTAATTCCTTTGGAATTTGTAAATGGTGTGAGGTAGGCATCTAATTTTATTTTTTTCCATGTAGTTAGCAAATTGTACCCCAATACATCTCTTTCTCATTGATTTGGAAACAATTGTCTTAGCATCTGCTATTTTCTATATATCGTCAGGACTATTTCTGACCTTTCTTTTCTGCATTGATCTCTCTTTTCAGCTGTTAGCACACTGTTGAATGTCTTGCCCTTTTACGATACAATTTAGTATTTGTTAGGATAAATTTATACTATCACTCATTTAAAAAATGCATAGTCATTATCATACGTTTATTATTTTTGTTTAGCTTTGTTAAGGTAATATAGTTATTTCATGTGATGTGCATTGCTATATTATTTAAAAATTTATGTTCTGCCTTAGAAACAATAGAAACAAGTAGCTGTGTGACACATCATAGATAAAGTAAACAAAGCATCTGTGAGCTGGAAAAACCAAGGGAGCGCTAAATATTCATGAGGTCTGAGACATCAGATATGCAGCCAGTTATAGCGGAGCTGCAGCAGGAGAGCCCCCTCCGGGCAGACTGAGCAGAGAACCAGAAAGGCCTGGGTCTCTGGACTCATGGGATGGCTGCTATGCCAGGCTGGTCTGCTCCCTGCAATTTAGGCAAGAGAAGAAGACACTTCTATTTTGTTCTAGCCGTGATTATGTGAAACTGAACATCACCCTCACTAACAGCACCCCTAATTTCAGTTTTGTATTTGGTTGTCTGGATTAGGATGTGCAGACCAGCTTTAGTCACACTGATGGGCATGGACATCTTTTTGGTTACTGATGGGAATGGGAATGGCTCTAGTAGTTCACCATTAAGCATCTTGACTTGATTTACATAGAGTGCATCCCACTTGACTTGATTTTACGTAGAGTATACTTGTCACTTTAAGAAAATATTCTTCTCTCTCCTGATGGCAATGAGGAGGAAGAGGAGGAGGCAGAGGAAGAAAATGATGATGGAATGTTGCATAGTCTCAAATGATTTGGTCATCTATCAAAATAATCATGTGGTATTTCTGCCCTGCTATAGTAATATGATGAATTAAGACTAATGAGTTTTTCTGCAGTTGAAGTATATGTGCAGCCTCCATTCTTTTTCTCTGTGTCCTCTCTTCTTATCTATGTGTAGAAGCTCCATTGTAGCTCTTGATTCCCTCTTCAACCTTTCTTTCACCATGTGCATCTCTTTAACCACTTCCTTTGAGTTCTAGAATTGCTCAGAATTTGTCTTCTGACTTCTGGCTCTTCTAAGTGTGGTCCAGGGACCAACAGTAAGACCATCACCCAGGAGTTTGTTAGAAATGCAAATTCCTGGGTCCCATCCTAGACCTACTGAATCAGAATCTGCACTTTAACAAGATTCCCAGGTGATTCATGTGCCCATTAAAATTTGAGAAGTGCTGTAAAATTCTAGCCAGAGGGAACCCTTTCCAGGTTTTTGGTGGTGATGCAGGACTTTCCCCATTATTATAGGAGCTTGATTATTTTAGTGTAAATTTGGAAGAAGTTCAAGAAAAAGCTTTGGATCGCCATCTGGGACCAGAATCCACAGGCTCTTTGTGACAGGATATGGGGGAGGGCAGTCGGCTACTTTGTGTGAAGCCATGAAATGAAAATGACATTCCATAGGTCATCAAAGTCACCACCAGGCATCATTAGACCAGCAAGAAAGAATCCTTCTGTTGCATTTCTGAAAGGCAGTGTGTATCCCCCAGAGGGCTTTGCCCACACTCCTTTCTTTGACAAATTTATAAATGCCAACTGGTATCCACATGAAAGCCTCTGGTCCTGAGCTGATAGAGGGAATGAAGGGGATCCGGCAGACTGGTTTGGTGTCTGGGCACGCATTTCCCTCTTTTCTTGGTAAGCAGAAGAAACTTCTGAGGTCATTGAGGAAAGAGATGTTTTGCAGGGCCCCAGCCTGAGGGTTGCCTGGGTGGCAGGGTGGTATTCTGAGACGTGAATTATGTGAGTATTAGCACATGGGAAGACAAATTCTTTTAAAGAAAAAATTAATTGAATAATGCACAGTTCTCATCAGTCCTGGCAGAATAGGCAAGAAAAGCCTGGGGAAGGTACAGAAAGCTATTGAAACGATTCTAAAAAGAACAAGAATCTTTAGGACAAATTGGCTCATTCTTTATTGCTGTCAAACCCTTTATTCCCTGGAGACAGTTGAAACAATACCAGAGCATAACTCTCATTGTGGAATTGACAAACATCCTACCTCTCTTAATGGTTTCATGGAGTTGTTGTCTCAACAGGAAGTTCTGGTCATTGTCACACATTCTTCTTGTTTATTATTAGTAATCATAACTCTTTGCATCACAGTCAGGCTCTAAACCTTACAAGGCTTTTGCACACAAAGTAGGTCATTTGGTCTTTCCTGAGAATCCCCGTGGGACAGCAGGGCCAGTAGGTATTAATGTGTCCATTTCACGGAGGAGGGGACTGAGGGTAAGAGGAATCACAGGACTTCCTCAGGGGCAAACTTGCAGTAAACGGGCGCCACAGGCCTCAGACTCATATTCACTGGCCATGAGAAGTCTCCAAGACACATTTGGCCAAGTGTCTTTTTTTCTCTGATGTTTATTTATTTATTTGGAGAGAGAGAGGGAGGGAATGAGTGCGAGCGTGGGAGGGCAGAGTGAGAGGGAGAGAGAGAATCTCAAGCAGGCTCTGCACTGTTAGTGCAGAGCCCAACTTGGCCCTCAGTCTCACGAACCGTGAGATCATGACCTGAGCCGAAATCGAGAGTCGGACACTTAACCGACAGAGCCACCCAGGGTCCCCAAGGCCAAGTGTCTTTAATCATTAAGTCTCCCAGTCCACCCAGCAATTATGCCTGTGCCTATACAGTAACAAGAAGGAGGGTCACCACCCTTGTGTAAAGGTCACTCTCCACAGTTCTATGCTAAAATGCACTGTGTAACTTTAGTGAGGTTACATTCTTCAGCTCAGGTTCACATGGTCAGACATCTTTGATTCCATGTACGGTGTTTGTTTTCATGTCCCTGACTCTGACAGACCGTTGTTAAACTTCTGTCAAAGATCTAGTAAGTGAGGTATGGTTCATTATAAATCAATCAACAAAACTGTTATTAAGTTATTTTCTGAATTTGATTCATTTCACTCGATGGGGAGGGTGATGGCATCGTCTTTCTACCTTTCCATGCTTCTACTCCTCAAGCTTCTACACTGAACTTCCCCGATTCCCCCCTATGTTCTATTTTTTTCTCCCTCGAGTATGTTCTCTTTGCCTTGAACATCCTTCCCTTCTACACTTCTCCACCTTCTTCACTCTTCTTATCCTTAACGGAACTTGGCTTAAAAACAGTTCCTTTGTGAAGACTTTCAGACCCAAAGCTGGAAATAACCACACTCTTAAAAGCACTTCAGATGTATCTCTGCCATACCACGGACCTATCACAGTCTGAAATGTATTTCATTTACCTCTCTGTATACTGGGAATCAGACTGGGAACTACTCTGGAGCAGGAATGACCTCTTATAACTCTCTGTATTCTCTGAGCTTAGAACCTGACAGCTAACAGGAAATCACTAAATTCCTCCACCTGATGGCTTTAGTGCCTCAGGCATTCTTTTGGACCAGGTATCACTTTAGTGTCTGCAGTTTAGGTGATAGGAAGGTCCTAACCGGGGCTTCTCAAATAGAGCAAGAGTATCATGGCTTATCATTTTAAAGCAGGAAGTACACTAAACTTCTCTCATTGATTTGTCTTGGATTCTATTCTGTTATGTCTCCCAGATTAGTGCCATTTTAGGGGAGAGCTCCTTTATCAACATCCTTCATGACTTTGTCCCAAACTGGTTTTGCATTTTCTTTGGTACCAGGGCCTTTTTTTCCAGCTCCTTCACTTTAGGGAATTAATGGTCAATGTTCTCAACCTTGGCTGTTTGTTGTAATCTCTAAAGGAACTTAAAAAAATGGTGATGTGAGGGGCGCTTGGGTGGCTGTCAGTCAAGTGTCTGACTTCAGCTCAGGTCATGATCTCATGGTTTGTGAGTTTGAAACCCTGTGTCGGGCTCTGTCCTGACAGCTCAGAACCTGGAGCCTGCTGTGGATTCTGTCTCCCTCTCTCTCTCTGCCTCTCCCCTGCTCATGCTTGCTCTCTCTCTCTCTCTCTCTCTCTCTCAAAAACAAATAAACATTAAAAAAATACTGGTGTGAAATTTTCATGGATCCCCCTTAAGTCTTTTGCTGAGTAGTAAGCTGTACATGAACAGAGTTAGACTCTGAGAAACCTGGTGGGAAACAGCTACCAAGGGCTGTGAGGTGGACAGAGATTTTGGTAGTCTTGCAGTGCTGACAGATGCTGGATTTCAGACTAGCTGTATTAGAGAGCCCTCACCCAATGCCCTGGACAGTCAGTTGAGACCCCAGGAAGTCTCTGCCTTCCTATCTTTAGAATAAAGCTAACTGTCTGCCAGGAAGAATACAAAACAAAACAGAAAAAGACAAAACAAAAACATGACACTCCTTAAAGGAAGGTAACAATCCCGAGTGTCAACATAGTATCCACAATGTCTGTCAAACAAACAAAAATTACTGGAAACACAAAAAAGCAGGGAAACGTGCACCAAACTCAAAGGAAGAACAGTTAGTAAAAACAGGTCCAGAGATATAAAGTGATGGAATTAGTAGATAAAAGCTCTAAATAGCTATTATCAAAATGTTCATCGATTTAATAGAAGACGAAGAGTTGGACATAATGAGTGGACAAATGGGAGAATCCAAACAGAGAAATGGAAATGACAAAAAAGAACCAAACAGAAACTCTAGAACTAAAAAACCTAATATCTGATATTTTAAAAATTCACTGGATTAGGATAAAGCAGATTGGACACTGCAGAAGGAATGAAGAGCATTGGGAAGGTAAATAACAATGTGGGCATGTTGAAGACTTTTTCTTGATACTTCATTCAGATGACTGAGGTCATCAACAGTCATAAGTTGTGGTAACTGTACCCTGGATGTGATGTGATGAGAATGGTGCTTTACCTCTGTGGTCTTCCTTTCTAAAATCCTTAACTCCAGCATAATATTGAGGAAAACAACATACAAATACCCACTGAGGACATCTTAGAAAATAACTAATACTTCTCAAAACTGCCAAGATCATCACAGCCAAGGGGAGCCTAAGAAGACATGTTGGCTAGATGTAATATGGTTTTGTGGGTAGGATCCTGGAATAGAAGAAAGACATTAGGTAACAACTAAAGAAATCTCAATAAATAATGGACTTCAGTTAATATAAAGGTGCCAACAATGGTTCATTCATTGTCGCAAATATACCATACTAACCTAAGATGTTAATAATAAGTGAAACTGGGTTCAGGATACATCAGAACTCTCTTTTACTACCTTTGCAATTTTTCTGTAAATCTAAAACTGTTCTAAAATAAAAAGGTTACTAAAAAAACTGACATAAGTGATAGCAAGGATGTGGGGCAATTGGAACTCTCTTCCATTGCTGGTAGGAGTGTAAAATGAAACACCTTGTACACCAGTCCGGAAGTTTCTTATAAACTTAAACATACACTGCTGATATAACCCAGGAGTCCCACTCCTGAGTACTTAACCAAGAGAAAGAAAAACATATGTCCTCACAAAGACTTGTATGTGAATGTTTATGGAGGCTTTATTCAGAATCATCAACCATCATGCTGAATGGAGGAATGAATTGCATAAATCCACACAACGGAATAAAAGTAAGCAATGACAAAGGAATGCACTACTGATACATATAAAACATGGATGAGTCTAAAAAGCATTATGCTAAGTAAAAGAAGCCAGACACAGAGGAGTACATACTGTATCATTCTTTCTTTCTATTTATTTTAATGTTTATTTTTGAGAGAGAGACAGAGCATGAGCAGGGGAGGAGCATAGAGAGAGGGAGACCCTAGAATCTGGAGCAGGTTCCAGGCTCCGAGCTGTCAGCACAGAGCACAACGTGGAGCTCAAACTCATGAATCGTGAGATCATGAGCCGAGCTGAAGTTGGACACTTAACCAACTGAGCCACCCAGACACCCCTGTTTCATTCTATTTGTATGCAATTCTGGAACAAGCAAAAACAATCTAAGGCAGGAAAATCAGAACAGTGGTAGCATCTTGAAGTCTGAGGATGGGGATTGATTAGGAAGGAACAGGAGGAAACTTTCTGATGTGATAGAAATGGTCCAAATCTTGATAGAGGCATAAGCTACATGGGTGTATGCATTGTTTAAACACATTAAGATATGTAGTTAAGACCTATACATTTCAGAGGTATGTAAAGTATATCTCATTTTTTTAAAGGTAAAATGCTGATGTCTGTGTCCTACTCCCAGAGATTCTGATTTTAATGGTTTTAGATGTAGGGTATTAGGTTTTTAAAAGCTCCCACAGCCAAGGTTAAAAAAAAAAACTACAGTTGTAGGTTATTTGGCTGGTGTGGGGATCCTTCATCGTTGTTTGCCCTGTAGATGCCTCTCTGACTTTGATGTATGGCCCCTGGAAGCTGGATGCATGGAGCAAGGAAATGGCTGTTTGATGGCCAAGTCTACCTGGGGTTGGCTTATCGGCAAACACCAAGATGCCAAAAGGCCCAAGAAGAAGACAGGAGCAGGATGGACCCTGCCCTGCAAAGACCCACCCATCAAGCTCTTCACTTTCTGCCTCTCCTGAGAATGGCCTGCTTATTCAAGGAGTGGATTGTTATAGTAACAGGAGCACTGGAAGGGGACTCATTATGGGGCAGGGGGACCTCTTATTCCACATACCACTTTGGAAAACTCTCTTGTCAGTCCGCGGGTATCACACAGACCACAAACTCCCACTGGATTCTGCAAGCTGGCCTGGTGTCATCCTGATTTTGTCCTCTTGGTGACTTCAAAAAGGCTGTTAAAAGAGAAAGAGCGGGGTATGTCCATGTGTTGAGCACATGCCAGGGCCTGTGCTGGAACTTGGCTTCTTCTTTCCACTTCCAGGTTAGCACTCTTAACTACACAATTTTCCTGATAGCAGTTTTTCTTCTTTTGAAGCTGACAGGCAACCCATTAACATTTTTAGGACAAAAAAACTTTTCTTAAAACTCTATCCAACATTAATAAAACTGCATAATAAAAACCGAAATGATAAATCATAACAGTTATTCCGTGGATGCTCTTGGTCCGATATTTATTTCAGAACAGATGGCCAAGGTTTCCGAGAGGTCTCATTAATTACTGGAAGTTTGGCTAACAATTTCATCTAGGATGCACCAATAAATGACAGCATAAACTTAGACGCCCCCAGCTGCTAGGAACTTTGCAGGTCATCTAGCCCAACCCCACTACAGTGCCCGAATAGTGACTGCATGGCCTGAGGTCTCTGCTTGCACACCTCCCAAACATGGAGCCTTACAAGACAACCCAGTATATCTATGAGCTGGTCTGACATAACTTTTCCTAGTATGATGCCACACTTGTTTCTCTTAGCCACAAAGAACATCAGATCCCTTTTCCTGTTTGCTGTCCACAAGCTTTTTCTGCCACAAGTTAAACATCTCTAATTGCTCAAAACATGCCTCTTAGGATTTGGGTTTGTTTGCACTCAACCAGCCTACTTTCTCTCTCCGTCATGAGTCCTGGTCCAATTCCATTCAAATCCAACACAATTCATTGGGACCCAATCTACAGCCATACCATCCCCAAAGCTCCCAATCTGGTCTGAACCCATGTTACCAAAGCACCTTCTCAGGGCCAGGCACTAACTAGGCTGAGGGCTGTGGGGAGGAGCAAATCAGGATTGGCTTTGTGAAAGAGAGAAGCCTCGTCCCCAAAGGCCCAACATGGTGGCGTGTGATACGGGGCAGGAGGGAAGGACAGTGTCCTATTTTCCCCCCTAATTTCCAGGCTCTCATCTTGCATTACAGCACACTGGCTAAAATATATGGCTGTGCAAGCTCAGGAGGGAATAGTTAGAAGAGGCGGCTTATCAAATTTTTGATGAATGTATGCCAGTTGGCTAGGTCTCTATAGTCTAAACTCCAGGGAGGGACAGTCTGATTGGCCCAGCTTAGGTTGGAACTCCATCAGCTGCCTGCAGAAGGGACCAGATCACCTCGTATAAAAGACCACGTTTTCTGGACTAGGAACAAGGAAAGTTCTATGAAACCACATGAGTGTGGTTGGGGAGGAAATGATAGGCATCTTAGAGATGTATTATGGATATAATTACCATGATATACAACGTTCATAGGTATGTATAAGCAAGCAATATATAATATCCATAAGCATCAATCCTGAAAGATGGGTGTTTTCTCCATTTCATAGCTGGGGAAATGGATTCTGAGAAGTGAAGTGAATTTCCCAAAGTTGCTACGTGTTGATGGCGAAGTCATGGTTTGAATTTAGGGCTGCCACGTTGCTTCTTGGCATTTCCTCAACGATTCTTCCTGGAACTCATTTAGTCATTCACTTATCTATTCATTTATTCATTCAGCTAGAATTTCTCCTGCAGTGACCATGGGTCTGGCATTATGTGAGGGCCTGGGAAACAGCAATTAGCCACATAGACACACCCAGAGGGACAGCCATCAAGAGCACGAGAGGCAGTTCCTGCCCCCTCACCCATACGGTTTTGCTAGAGAAATGACACATATGGACACCACAAGTTCAGGCATAGTTGTGTGAAATGATTCCTAGTGTGACCAATATGGTAAGGGCTACAGGATGTCAGAACAGACAGATCTCTGAGCACTGGAGTAGCTGAGAAAGCTTTCTGGAGGCGGAGCTCTGATGAGCGCCCAAGGATAGAGAAAGGAGAAAGAAAGAAGACACCACAGAGAGCCGGGAGTTGTGCAGATTCAACTTCTGGGGTATTGTTCATTGACACCTGCTTCTCTCAGTCCCGTCTGGGTGTTCCCCTGGTATGGCTCCGTGGCACCCCACCCACGGACACAGCCTAAGCCTCCCCAGCAGATATGTCCCTGCCGTGTCTTATTTTCCACCAATCCACTGTAAATTTAATTGAAAAAACACTTCAAACATATAAAAAAGTACAGCAAATAATGCAAGAAACACCAAGATACCCACTATTTTGATTCAACAGGTAACATTTCACCATATTTGTTTTACTTCTCTCTTTTACAGAAATAGAACATTAAAATCTCAGCAAAATTCCTACCCTATCCCTTAACACTCCCTCACAGAGTTAGTGTTATCCTAAGTTGATGGGATTTATTCCCATATATGTTTTTCTACCTTTTTTACTGAGGATCCACAAACCATATGGTATTGGGTTCATGTTCTTTTGCGAGTTGTCTTATTTCTTCCACTGCTCCTTATAGTTTCAGATTTGTCCTTGCTACATGGAGATCTAATTCATTCATTTAACCACGGTGTGGTATTCTGTTGTATGAATGAACTGTAGTTTACTGAGCTGCTCCCCTACAGCCTGGTTAGGTCATTTCTGCTTTTTCACTATTACAAATGGCTCTGTGGTGAATATCCTCACACATGTCTCCCAAGAAACAGAGCTGCTTGGTCAAGAGTAAACAGATCTTCAACTTGACTAGGTATTGCAAATAGTTCTTTAAATGGTGGGGCAGGTTATAGGCACAACTCCTAGTGTATCTGAATATGGGAGTTCCAGTGGCTCCACATCCTGACAGATGGCTGCTATTGTTAATATATATATATTTTTAAATCGGGTCCCCCTTTGCCCATGGCAAGCAGATGGATCTTTTTAAAGTACACTCCTGACCATGTCCCTTTTCTATTTAAAATCTTTCCAATGGGCCCACTGCTCTTGGTATAATACTCAGAGTCTTGCTCTGCCTGAGTCAGTCCATGCCCACCTCTCCAGGCTCACCTCTTTATCCTCTCCTCCTCCAATATGCATGCACATGTACACACATGCACACACAGGCATGCATACACCCCCCATATGCACATACATGCCCACATGCATACATATGCTCTGTGGTCCAGCCAAATCAAATCACGTTCATGTCCCCTAACCTGCTCATCCTCTCTTGTCTTTGGGCCTTGGTGAAGCTGTTCGCTCTGTCTGGAATACTCGTCCTCTCCTTCAAAAAACTGATTGCTCCCAGCCCTCAGCTCCCAGCTTGATGTCTTCTCCTCTGGGAAGCCTCCACAGGCACCCCAAGCCTGAATTAGATGCCTTTCCTCCCTTTGCCTAAGCACCCTCGACTTCTGACATCATGGTTCTCAGGACATGGTCTTGTAATCACCTGTTTATTGTCTCCCTGCCCCACTAGACTGTGGACACCTTGCTAGCAGGGCCTGTATTCTCTGTGTCCAGGCTGTCTACTGAGTGAATGTGTTAGATAATCTGCAGGCAGGAGACAGGTCAGGATGGAGCAGAGGCCGCAAGATGGAAAGAGTTGGAATCACTAGAGAGAATGTGCTATCCCATAGTCTCTATAGCGCCAGCTTCCATTAGGGAAACTGAGGTTCAGCTGGGTGGCTCATCCTATCTGGAGTCCTGCATTTGGTAAGTGGCAGGGCCAGATTTGATTCTGTCTCTGGACTCTGCGTCCGGGCTTTCTCTGCTGCACTTCAGCTGCAATGGGTGGAAAGGAGCCAGCAGAGAGGGAGAGAGGGGCTGCCAGGGAGGGGAGGCTGTGCAGGAGAGGGAGGTCCTGGGATCTAGGACACAGGTGGAGGGCTGACCCCAGCAGACATGACCCCAGATCCTCTGAGCCAGCGAGGAAGGAAGAACATTCGGCCAAATTTCTAGAACAGACACTTGTTCAGGCTGCCCTGGGAGACTGGTAAGCCAGCCCTCCTCTGGGGAGGAGAAGACCTGTGGAAAGAAGTTCAGCATCTCCCTCAGCACGCAGCCCACCCGAGTGGCTTCTTCCTGCTGCACCAGGAGAATGATTTTTCAAGACTCCCCTCTGGTAGGAGGGAGACCAGAGCCAAGGACAGCTGGAAAGAAATATGGATCCAGTGCAAACAGGTGGGAGCGAGAGCCCCAGTGGAGAGCAGCATGCAGGTCAGGCTCATAGGCCCCAGGTCCTTGGGCATCTAGAGGAGCCCTGTGGACCAGCTCATGTATGGCAGGGCAAGCGGACATCAGTAAAATGGGGACAATAATACCTATACCTCATATGATGGCATGGATTAAGTAAAATGAAATATGTAGAAGGCTTAGAATAATGCTTGGCACGTAATATGAGTCAATGAACTATTGTTACTTTCTCACAGGGCTGTTGGGAGTGAACAGGACGACATGGCAGACAGACTCTGCAGAACTGTGTAAGTGTTGGTGAGCAGCCTTCTCTTGTTAGGTACTCAGTAAGCAGCGTGGATGGTGATGAGAAATCCAGCAGAGAGGAGGGGTGTGGAATTTGGTGATCAGTCACCCTCCTCTGTTCCCTGAGTTTCCTCATGGCACATTTGCATCAGAGACCACAGGGGTCAGTTTGGGAAAGATGATTAGAGATCTGCACAGTCCAGTTCTCCAGATACACACAAGGGGACACCAAGGCCTGCAGGGTGGAAGTGACTTGTCTGGGGCCACACACAAGGCATCAGGGGTGAGCTTCCCAGACTCAGATCCAACGTTTCTCCTTCTGTCCCCTCAGTTCAGCCCAAGCGTAGGACAGGACTCTTGCAGCAGGTTCAGTGGTTGGTGTTTCTTCCTGCAGGTGTCCCCTCCCCCACCATAGTCAGTGGGGCTCCCACCATCTCTGAGAGGCTCTGCCTCTGAGAGCTCCCTGCTTTGAATGCTCTCTTCCTGTTTTCCCATGGCCAGCCGTTGAAAAGTAATTGAAAGCCACTTCCAGCTCCGGTTTCCCCTCCAGAGCCAGGCCCCCCTGGGCCTCCCTTGGAGAGGTCGGGAGCAGGTCAGCAGCATGTACGCACCTGCTACCTTCACCAAGGTTTCTTGAGCATTGGGCAAGCATGAGCATCTCCTTCCCCTCAAACAAGCTCCCTCCTTCCTCCTTCCTTCTCTCCCTGCTTCCCTTCTCCTGCTTTTTTTCTAAATGACACCCCCAACCTCCCATAATTGCCATTGGACTCACCCACCCATCTGTCAGAAGCTTATTCTGAGGGACCTTGGGTATGTATCCTTGCCATTCAGGTGGGATTTCTCTGCTGCAAAGCAGTTGCAGGAGAATGCAGATGCAAAATGCCAAGCCCACTAAGAGTTCATTTATAAGGTGCATGTTGACCAGCAAACCCAGCAATTATAGGCATGCCAACAGAGAAAAATTAAGATTCAGGGTTTTTATTGTAGCTCCTTCCATTTCTTGGAAAGCTGTTGGATCAGCCCATGGGAAGGTCTTGCTGCCATGATAAACTCTCCCATGGGCAGAGGGGTTTCCGATTCATGAAGTTGGTTCACACACATTATTTCATCTGAACTGTGCAACTGCCCTGGATGGAATTATTTTGTCTGCTTTTCTGATGAGGAAACTGAGGTTCAGAGTGGTCAGAGTCACTTCTAAAGATCAAGAGATGGAAGGCTTCAATCAAGGGTTTCTGATTCCACACCCAGGTCTCCCTTACTAACTGTTGTACTAAAGAAAATCCAGAGTTTTAAACTCAGGACAAGCTTCTGCCTTGAATTTGTAGTTGAGAGGTAAAATTAAGTGAATCAGGAGTAGATGGCCACAATGGGACAGATTATGGTAAAGATAGAAGTGACCATTGAATCAATGAGAAATTGGCTGTCCCACTCTGGTCTCCTGCTCTAGGGGAACAGGACTCCTAGCTGGACAGCACTGGCTCCCCAGAGCTTTCCCTGACCCCCTTCCCACACCTGGGGGTGGAGTGGATTCATCTCCTCTAGGACAACCTTCCCATGCTCTGCATGCCTCTACTGTAGTTCTTACATTACACTGTCATTCGCTTGTTCCGATAACCGTCTTGTCCTGTGTGCTGTGGGTTCCTCCTGTGCACAGGACCCCTCGGGCACCATAGCAGTGAGATGCTGCTTCAGGTGAGCTAGTGTGGGTCCATTCAGCTGCACTGCACAGAGCTCCGTCTGGAGCTGGGCCAGAAGCAATAGTGTCTGGAGGTCCAGGGAAGGGCCTGCAGCTGCCAGAGCTGTAACCAGGGGCTGAGGAGGGGGCACTGTGGGAGTTTCTAGGAAAGTGGGTGGCTTCTGAGGTGGTCTGGGAGCCATAAGCCTGAGGTTTAGGGTCAGGATTCAAGTCTCTGGGTTAGGGACTCCAGTGGTCCTGAGGGAATGGGCTGCAGAGCTGGGACTGACACCAGGAGGGGGTCAAAAGCCCTTCCCTGCTGGCTCAGCTGCCCAGGCCCACCGGAGCTGAGTCCTCTGAGCACCCTGGGGAAAGGCGGCACCATGGATCTGGGGCCACCTCAGCTGTGGGGAGCAGAGACGGTTGGGAGTGGGGAGCCAGGCAAGGCATTGTAGGGATACCCTGTTTCTCTCACTTCCTAAAGGCAGAAATGAGAAGCTCTGAGAAGTTAAGATACAAAGAATGAAAAATAATGTTTGATTTAGAAATTGCTGTAACCTTCTTAGGGAACCTTCTTCTTAGATAAGGGGCTGCCAGACTTTCACACAGGGCTTGTGTGACTCCCGCAGGAGAGGAGACATGACCTTCCTCGTGCAGAACAACTGGTTTCTGCTCCCATCCAGCTGCCCGGGTCTATCTGTCTGACCCCATGGACAGGCTGACATCCAGAAGGCATGTTGAGTAACTGAGCTCACATCTTACCAAACCACTTGGATTTGACTTTCTGGGTAAAGAGTTATCACCCAGTTTCTTTGAAGACGTGGGCTATTCCTATCACCTCTGGGAGGAAAGCCCTCAGTCTCTGCATCCTGTCCCCACAGTGAGGAACCCCAGCTGTTTCACTTATCCTTGGAGCCAGTGGAGTGGAAAGGCCAGTGTATCATATCCTTGAAGAAATGAGAGATGGGAACTCATAGTTTTTACTGAGAACCTGCTGTGCACGGACATGGTCTTAGGCCTTTTACATATGTCACTGTGTGTGTATGCATTTGCATACAACAGCCCAGAGACATAAAGCTTTACTGTCCCCAAGCCCCAGAAGAAGAAATGGAGGTTCAGCTGCCCTACAGCATGAATAACGGACCTCTCTGAGCTCTTTATATCCCACCTTTCTGGAGATGCCCAGAAAATGTTGGTGCTGCCTTTTCAGAACTGGGATGACAAAACCAAAGGCCACTGGAGCTGGTCTGGCCACCAGGGGCTTTCTGATCTTTCAGATGCTCCTTTTCCGTGCCAGTCTCTACAGGTGACATCAGCTGGAACATCTGGAGGCCTGGCCCTGGTATCCAGAGGTGATGGCCCCATCCTGGCCCAGTGGCCACTCAGGGAAGAGCGAGGCTGCTCATTCCCTGTGAGGGAACCGTGAACCCAGCCGAGAGGACGTGCTGGCTGCACAGGTCTGCCCGTGAAGGGAGCCAACGCAGTTGGTTGTAGGGAATCTGATGAAAATAATCAGCTGCAAACTCCTAAAAAACAAACAGTCCGTGATCCAGAGGTTTGAATAACAGCCCCCTCAGCCAGATGGCCGCAGGAGGCATGCCAGGGAGAGAAAACGATCTCCCGCCCTGAATTTCCTCTTTGTTCTGGACGTCATTGGCCTCCACCCCTCTCGTGCGCCAGCCACCCAGACAGAGTCTTGTGTTCAGGGAGCTTAAGGAGGCTTTCCCCAGATTAGGATTTGGGGACAGGGAATCCAGGAAAAAAGCGGCTTTCTTGTCCCAGCATGAGTCACCAGAGGCGGCAGGAAGCACACAGCTGTCTGCATCTGGTCCTGGAATGCTGCTTCTTCCTCGGAGGACACTCCCAAGAAGCCTGGGACCCTTGTGGGTGCAGAGCAAGAGGTCATAAGCAGGGCTGCCTTGTGTGGGACTGAGCCTCTGGACACCTTGGTTCCCTTCAGTAGACCTTCACATCTGAGCCATTGGGAAGCTGAGCATAAGCTTGTTGCCTCGTTAAATTTCAACCGTGCCTGGAGTGAATGGTGGCCAGTGAGTCCTGCCAAACTCAGCCTCCCTATGGCTCCAATAAGAGCATCTGTGTAAGAGCACGGCCAACATGGGTTTGAATCCTTGCCCTGCCACTGTATGAACTTGACCACTTATTTGACCTCTCTGAGCCTCAGTTTCTACTTCATTGAGTTTTAGTGAGACCAATACGTAAAGAAATTATATTTTCACTGCATGTAACACAGTATCTGGCACACAGCAGCCATTCAGTAAACATACCTCCCTCCCAGCCCTCTTGTCCAGAACTTTTTGGTACTAATTTCTTCTATTATCCACTCCTAAATGTTTTCACTGATCCATGATACAATATTTCATTCCTGGCTTTTGGCAAATCTTCTAGGTACAATCCTCTCCTGTTTTCTCTGAATGGATTCCCATCTCTCCATTGTTATATTAGCTACTCTGGCTGCCAGTATGTATTTTGACTTGCTGAGCTGCTACAGATTCTGTTTGGAAGGAAACTGGGCAATGCATAAGTGCCGTGATTTTGCACTAGGCTCATTTAACTTACAAAGTTACTTAGAACTTTCCTCTCAATATATAATGTAATGCCACTTTAAAAATATTTATGACGACAGACAAATCTATTTATATGTATTAATGTTATGGAGCATAGTAGTCAGGATGAGCTGGGGCTTGCTGCAGTAACACACAACTCCCAAATATGAAAGGCTTAAAAGAGCCAGGGGTCATTTCTCACTCATGCTACACATCCATTGTAGTTTGTGGGGTTTCTGCTCTATACTGGCCTCTCTTGGATACTCAGAGTTCACCATTTGGAATGTTGTTGGTCACGGTAGCATAGGAAGGAGGAGATGAAGAATTGTTTCCAAGTATTTTAAAGCTTTGCCTGGTAGTAACGTACATCACTTCACATTTCATTGTCCCAAGCAGGTAATGTGGTCTCTCCTCTAAGTTCAGGAAAGCAGGGACATCCAATCCTATTGTGTTTGCAGGTGGAAAACAATCAGAAACATTGGTGGACAATGCTAATGTCTACCATACAGAAACTCAATGTTTTAAAAAGAATAGAGAGTTAGGCAAGAAGGAATTCTTGAATTCTCCACCCCCACCATTTACCACTAGAGATTTGCTAGTCACTTTAAAAGCAGAAAATGCCCAAACATTTGCATATAGAAGTTCCTTTTGTCCCTGCCTTCATTTTATTTCAGTGGTCCTCAATTTCTAGTTTGCATAAGAATTGTTATTTGACCTTGGGCAACATGGTATATGCAATCCTAGAGAGTTTCAAAGTGTTTTGAACATTTGCAGTTTCCCTGTTTGTGCTGAATTTTGAACCTAACCTATTTTGGATGTGACTATAGTAATTAATTCATACTAATGCCTGAATTCATTGTTTTTTTAAATTTTCTTTAATGTTTATTTATTTTTGAGAGAGAGAGAGAAAGCGTGCATGCACAAGTGGGGAAAGGGCAGAAAGAGAAGGAGACACAGAACCTGAAGCAGGCTCCAGGCTCTGAGCTGTCAGCAGAGACCCTGAAATGGGGCTCGAACTCACAATCCGTGAGATCATGACTTAAGCCGAAGTCAGACACTTAACCTACTGAGCCACCCAGGCAGGCACCCCTAAATTTATTATTTTTAAAACCACTTTATTGAGGTATGACTGACATACCTCATTTTGTATGTATGACATATGAAAAGCTGCCCATGTTTAGTGTATACAATCTAATGAGTTTCAAGGTAAGTATACACCCATGCAACTGTCACCACCATCTATGCCATAACCATATCCTTCCCCTCCCAAACTTTCCTCCCACCCTCTTCAACTGCCTGAATTTAATTGTTCCAATGTTTTATCCCCTTTTTGCTCTTCTGTGCTACACTTGCAACCTGAGGGGCCACTCCATCCTTGAATCCAATTGCAGTTAGCATCTGTTTGATTTTGTGTCTGTTTACAGGTACTCATTCTTACCAAAACTCTAAAAAAGTCTTTCACATGCATTATGTCATTTAACAGTTCTCACCATAACCCGGAGGTGCTGGATTATTAAGGGAACACTTCCATTATACTGATGAGCTAATAGAGGCTAAGAGAGGTTAAGTGACTTTCCCAAAGACACACAGTACAGATGTGTTGAAGTCAGGTTCAGAGGCTCAGGTCCCACAGACTCCTCATGCCACTGCTATTCCTATAGCCAGGGCTTTGTGCTCAGTGGAAGCCTGGCTTCCGCAGGGATTACTACTCCGGGCACACAACATTTCTGGAGCTGGACGTCCAGGAATTCCTGTCAGTTAGGCATTTGTTCACAGAATAAACATTTCCCTGAAGAACTCACCACAGCTGGCCAATGTCATGGCCCTGCCATGGTTCTGTCTCAGGCAGTGAGATGCCCATTAGTCGTGGAGGCACAACAGTGTGAGGTCCACGTTCACACATGAACTGTACTGTAAGCATGTAATATGTGTTAAGTGTGCAAGCCGTGTTCTGTGGGGGATCGAAGTCTTTGTAGATCTTTTTCGATTTGTAGGGTCCCCCAGTACAATACAGAATATCCAGTTAAATTTGAATTTCAGATAAACAATTATATTTTAGCCTAAGTACGGTCCAGGTATACTAACAAATGATTTGTTGTTCAATTGGGCACCTTATGTTTTTACTGGCTAAATCTGACAACTACATCTGTGTGCATGTATGTCAGTGTAAATAGACTTGCTTATTTACGGCCCAGGGCACATCTGAGTATGTGTGTGTGTGTCTGTATCTATGTGTCTCTGTGTGTGTATGGGTTCTGTGTGCATGTGTATCCTGGCTGATAAGAAGTCAGAAGGGTAGTTGGGAATTAATGGCTTCACCACCCACAGCTCATTTCCTACTAGGGCAACCCTGCTGGATCAAGAGAGGCCAGGATGGGACTTGAATGCCAGGCCAGAGAGCGTGGACTTCCTCCTGAGGGAAATGAGGAGCCATGGAAGGCTCTAAGCTAAGGAGAGGGCAGATTTGGATGTGTGCTAGAGGTGTCCTTCTGGCTATTTGCAGAGAACTGGAGAGGGCCCCACAGGAGGGAGGCTGGGAGTCACTTTGATGAGACAGGTGAGGATCTGGGCTCAGGCCTTGGCAGGGGAGATGGAGGGAATGAAGCCAGCTGTGGGATATGCTCCTCATTCCTGCAGGGGTGAGCGATGGGGGAGTCGGAGGTGATGCTCAGGCTTCTAGCTTGGGCACCTGATGGACTGCAGGCTTCTTGAAGGTTTATCTTCGTTCCTCCCTCATCTTCTGTGTGAGGCACCATGCCTGGCACATAACAGATGCTCTGTGGGTGTTTCTGCCCTGAATGCATGTGTGTTTGAATGAGAGGAATGGGGGACGCAGCAGGATGTTGGGGGGGGCGGGGGGGAGGAGGAAAGGTCTGGGAAAGAAGCTGACTTCAGTCATTTGGGGAGACCTTGGGCTTGAGGTGGCAGCGGACCTCCCAGGGAGATGTCCAGGAGGTAGTTGGCCATAGGACCAGCTGAGGAGAGGGGTCCAGGCTGGAGAAACAAATTCAGGGGGTTGTGAGTAGGTAGGAAACCAGACCACTGGAATCAACTCCCTACAGGACATGGTGAGGAATACGAAGGCAGCGGCTATGGAAGGAAGCTTGGGGGGAAGTGGCATTTAAGGAGCTGGAAGGAGTAAGAGAGGGTTCATGGTTCCCCCTCACAGGGCTGCGGGGGGCTACGCAAAGTACCCACTGGGTGGGAGATCCACGAGAGCCAGGCAAGGGGTGGCAAACAGAACATTTAACAGACACTGGCCAAGCAGGTCAGGCTGGGCCACCGGTGGACGCCAGGTTTTCTGGGCTCCCGGTTGTGTTTGAGCCCACTCCTGAGTAGTTGGATTATAGGGATGTCGGGGGAAGGATGGGAAGAGGGCCTGGGGCAGCTGGGGCAGGGAATGGGTGCCCAGGGACTCAGGGCAGCTGTTCTGTACCAGCTAGAACAGAAACATGTAATTATTTTGATAAGTGGGACAGTTCTGTAGGGACATCCTGGCTGCATGTCAGCCCTGGGGACTGGCAGAATCTATTTCATTCATTCCTGGCTATGGCCCCACACTAGAATAGCACCCAGCCGTGAGTAAATGACAGTTTCCATCAGGTCCTAGCACACTGCCTGGCATATAATAGGTGCTCAGTAAATGCACTTCTTAATCTTTTCAGGGAGTAAAGACGCCTCCATAGTTCTAGGGAATTTCCTTCCCTGAGCACAATTTTTCTATTTTAAGGAATCAAATTTCCTTTCACTTGCAAAGATCTGTCTTTTCTGCCACTGAAGTCCAGGGAATTTCAAAGGTACTGGCTGGCAAGCTTGCTGCGGATCATGGGACAGTTGGAGCCCAAGTGAACAATGGCCCAGTCTCAAGGGACGGTTCCTGTCAGGGTCACCCCTCTCGTGGCCTCCCTTTCCTTCCGACAGCCCTGTCATCTGTCGGGAATTAGGGGCTTCTCCCGGGCCTGGCACACAGTCCATGCTGTGTAAGTGTTCGCTGTGATTATTTTTCTTATTACTGTCCCTGGGCCTGGTGTTTCCTCAAATTGAATCATTTTTGTGACTCTAAAGTTTAGTTTATTTTTTTTTATCCGAGCCTCAGACTAATATCTCAGTGGCTTTGGATCCCCAAAGCCAGGCTGTCTTGCGAAGACTAATTCCAACACAATCCCTTTCCGGTGATTTTTAAACACTCACACCGCAGAGGAAGGTAAGCTTCCTTCAAGAGCTCACTTAGTTTAGATAAATACTTGGCCTGTGGATATACGAACGATCCTAAAATGTACCTTTGTCTACGTGTTGGATCTCAAAAGGAGTTTTCAGGATTCGGCGCATATTCATCAGTGATTGATTTGCCCACCTAGCCGTTGCTGCTAGAATGTCAATGAGGACAGAGCTTGAGGCCCGTTTTGTTCAGTGTTGTAGACCCAGAGGCGGAACAGTGCCTGTCACATCATAGGTGCTCAGTGCGTATTTGTTGGATGAATGAGTGAATGAATGAGTTACTTCTCTGTGCCAGGACGCCTGGCATTGGAAAGCCAAGGTAGGACACAATCCCTGCTGTCCATGGGCCTGTGGTCTTGTGGAAGGACTCCCCATCCCCATGACATCTACCAAAAATACAAAGCAGGTCAGCATGGCTGCCCGTGAGGTACATTCACGCCTTGCAGTCTAGAGCCGGGTAGCGGTGGCATTGCTGTTGGGAATACCCAAAAGGGCGTTTGAGCTGGGTTTGATTTCAGCAGGAGTTGGTGGCAGGGAAGCAGAACGAGCCAAGGTCCAGAGTGGGAGATCTTGGTATAGGAGAGGAAGTTTCAGGAAGGCCACTGGTTGTGTGGGTCACAGGGTATCAGCTCCTGGAGGGCAGGGGCTGTGTCTGTCTGGTCCGTCTTCTATGACACAGAGTCTGGCACGTAGTAGGCTCTTAGGAAATCATAGCACAAGAGAGGGAATGAATGACAGGAGATGGAAGGAAAAATGGGACCTGGAAATCTCTTTTGGAGGTTTGTTCAGCAACTTCAGTTGATTGTCTTCCAGACTGGAACTGTAGATGCTCGTGTCTGGGAGGAACCTTAGGTCCGACCCCTACCATGTCCTTAACACCCCACCAAGTGATCATGGAGTTTGGGCTGGGATGCCCCTCAGTGATGGAAAGCCCCCTCCTTCCCACACAGCTGGCCCTTTTATTTCTGTATAGATATGATGGTTAGAATAGCCATCCTTATGTTGACCACAGAGGAGTGGCAGGGATATAGCCCTGAGCTTGGTTTGGCTCTTGGCCCTGCCACTGACTCCTATAGTTCTTTGGCAGGGCTGGTAGAGCCAGTGATTACAAATATGGGCTCTGGTGTGACAGAACAGAAGTTACTTGACATCTGTGTGCCTTCATTTCCTTACCTGTAATTGGCATTTAGTAATAATAATACCTACCTCGTAGGATTCTTGTAAGGATTAAATACATCCTAATGTATTGGCTAATACATGCAAAGTTCTTAGTGCCTATTGGCAAATTAGTAAGTGCTCAGTAAAAGTTGGCTATGATTTGTAGTGTTATTGCCTCCTTTCTGGCTCTCAGTTTCTTCCTCTTTATAAAGGGAATAGAAGCCCTTCCCTGGCTGTCTTGTGGATTGTGTAAGTACCCAGAGAGAGAAGAGTGTGAAGGCATTGCAGAGGGGAGGCTTGTGTAGCTGTGGCATTTGCCTTGGAAGATCTCACCAGCATGGCTGGCCCCCTCAAATCACTCCCACCCCACCCAACTCCTGAGTTTTCTCTCCACCTTTAGGGGCTAGGTTTCTGTCCCTTGCCATCCTGTATCTTGACCTCTAAGATATATATTTAGAACAATCCCGCAAGGAGAGGAAGGGGGACATGAAGGGAAGGAAACAGGCAAAGTGCTCTCTTTCAGCAGTGCCTTGGGGGACTCGAGGCTCAGGCTTTCTGACCCCTTTGCAAGGGGGGCTCACCCAGCCTTTGAAATAACCACTTCCTCTCTCCTGGCTTTTTCAGATCAGAGAGGTGGGAGGGGGTGTGGAGATTCAGTTCCTGGATGAGCTGAACAGGAGGCTGCAAGCTTCCCTCTGATGTGTGACTCTTCTCGAGGGGCCCTGGCCCTGGAGACAGTACTCGGCTGCGGCGGCTCCTCTTGGAGTCTGCCTTGGACTCACTGCTGCCCAGCTGCCACTGACCACATGGATTGCTTTTAAGGGGTTTGGCTGACCTTCAACATAACTGAGATGCTGTCAGAGCTGGAAGAAGCTTTAAGACTCTTTCGGCCAGTAGTTCCCAGGTTAGGGGACCTGGGCACTGGGGGTCCTGAGACTATTTCCGGTTCTTTCACAAACCCCAAAGTCACAGCAGATGGCCCCTGTGTGTGCTCACAGGCTTCTAACAATATCAGGAATCTCTGTGTTTTCCTGAAATCAACTCAGGGTGGTACCTTAGTGTTGCTAGATATAACAACAGCTTTTCATTGAGCTTATCCTCTGCCATTAGCTGGGCACAGCCCTTGACACACATCATCTCACTAATCCCCAACCCAGTAAAGTGGGGATGTTGTATGATCTCTGTTTTACTTATGGAGAAAGGAAGGGTGCAAGATGCCTGAGGCCACATGCGCAGTCAGCCAGGATTCCAACCCAGGCGGACTGATTCCCCAGCCCCAACCCTCAGCCACTAGGAAACAGTTTCCTGGAAGCTCACTCGTGTGCTTTTAAATATTGCAAAAGGGCAAACATAACTCGTCCTTACTCAGGAAAGGCTATTGGTAGAGAAACTTTCAGATGTAAGTACGAGATGAAGGAGGCATAATCCGAGGTGTGGTGGGATAGGTGGGAACCAGCCACTTGTGTTGTCGAACGAAGGCCAGAGAAGTGAGGGTCTCACCCAGGGTCTTCTTGGGAACTGGCAGCTGGGACGAGAGTTTGTTTCACTCCAAGCGATAGGAGAACACCTTTGGCTAGTCAGCAACCAGGGCCACAGAGGGGTTCCCGCAGCTGATGGCTCCTGCCTGTGCTGGCATATGCCTGTGGCTCTGCCTGGCAGGGTCTCTGAGCTCCCCCTTGCCCTGCAGGCCGCTCCCCAGCAAGGGTCAGACCACACACCCGGATAATTCTCCACCGGTCCCCACCTACCTCCCACCAGCTCCACAGTGCTTTGGCCTTGCCAGACCACAGGGCTGTTGCATGCTGGAGGGGCCGGCAGTATTTGTCTTCAGCAAACTCTTCCTTTGCCACTGCTGCAACTCCTAACTTCACACTTGTGCATGCACTTCACAGTTTGCAAAGTCCTTCCACATCTACCATTTCGTTTGAGACACAAGGCTGTTCTGGGAACTGGGCAGGGTAGGATAACACCTTTTACAGAAAAGGAAAAGGAAGTTCTAAGAGGCAAGGTGCCTTGTTCAACGTCATATGCTCAGCTAGGTGAGAGAGCCAGAAGGAGCCAGAAGGTGGAGCCGACTAAGCCTGGTCCACCTCACCAGACAGCTTCTCCCCTTTGAGGAGTGAGGACTCTTGGAGAGCAGTGAGTATGGTGCTAAGGCGGGTCCTGTAAAGAGCTTTATATATAACGATCTGCATCACCGTTAAGGGATAAATCTCTCTTCCTGTAAGGGATAAATACAGGTACCTTGATTAAAACAGTTAAAGCTGTGTCAACTGAGGTTTCAGGCCTGCACTCTGAGAACTCAGGATGTGACGAAAGACACAGATGTTCCAGTTGGAAGTGATTTATGTCTCAGATCCATGACTTTATCACTGTGACCCTGGAAAGACAGTTCACCATCTGGGCCTCCGTTTGTATCCATGTACAATGAAGGTGACCACAATACCTACTTTGCTACTTATGAACAAGTAAGGCCATCATGCAGATTCCTCTGAGAGATTTTAAGAAGCGTTACACAATGATTACATGTGACAGTGAATTTTCAGAAACAGGGAAGGCAAAGGAAATTCACATTTATAAGCTAATGATTATTAACTGCTTCCTAAATAATTTACATAGATTGTTCCATTAACATGAACAAGAACCTTGAAGAATCTGGTACCAAAATCATCATCACTGAATAGATGAGGGCACTGAGACCCAGAGATTTTAAGTAACTGGTGGCAAATGGCAGATGCAGGATATGAAATTTTGGTAATTTAGTGCCAGCGGATAAGCGCTTTAACTGCCGGGGGCATCAGAATCACCTGAAGGGCTGGATAAAACATGAATTGCTGGGCCTCATTCCAGAGTTTCTGACTCAATGGGTTTGGGGTAGGACCTGAGAATTTGATTAGATTTGGGGTGGGGACGGAGAATTTGATTTCTTTAAAAAAAATTTTTTTTAATATTTTATTTATTTTTGATAGAGACAGAGCACAAGTGGGGAAGGGGCAGAGGGAGAAGGAGACACAGAATCTGAAGCAGGCTCCAGGCTCCGAGCCGTCGGCACAGAGCCCGGTGTGGGGCTCGAACTCACAAACCGCGAGATCATGACCTGAGCCAAAGTCGGACGCTCAACTGACTGAGCCACCCAGGCACCCCGAGAATTTGTTTTCTAACAAGGTGATACAGATGCTCCTGGACTGGGGGCCACACTCTGAGAACTCTGCGGTGCACAGAATTCTCCTGGTATTTCCGATTTCACCAATGGCCAAATCTAGCTGGCCACCCGTGTGCACTAGATTCTTTTTTTTTTTTTTTTTTTTAATTTTTTTTTTTCAACATTTATTTATTTTGGGGACAGAGAGAGACAGAGCATGAACGGGGGAGGGGCAGAGAGAGAGGGAGACACAGAACTGGAAACAGGCTCCAGGCTCTGAGCCATCAGCCCAGAGCCCGACGCGGGGCTCGAACTCACGGACCGTGAGATCGTGACCTGGCTGAAGTCAGACGCTCAACCGACTGCGCCACCCAGGCGCCCCTGTGCACTAGATTCTTGATTTGTGTCACGTAGACATATGTTATGCTAATGGACAAAGTGGCTGAGTGGCCTTACTCCCTCAGAAACCAAGAGAGAGATGTTGCTCTGTGCTCTATGGCCTTGCAGGTGCCCGAGTTCTTAGAGCTGTAGCTTCTCAGGCCCTTCCCCAGAGCCAGCCATCAGAGGGAGGGCCATTTGTCTCAGGAAGGCACAGAGAACAGATTCACAGGCTACCTCTTCACTCCCATCAGTCTTTCCTTTTAAGCTGCTCACACTTGCGGTTTTGTGAAATAATCTATGAATGGGGAGATCAGGCTCAGTCTGCAAAAAGAGAAAGCACAGACTGAGGAGACTTAAATTTAATTAAAGTTAATTAAATTTATGTTTTTGAAAAGAAGGAAATGACTTCTAGAAGAATAGATGCATTTAAGAAAATAAGGGTTGAGCCAAAAGCAGGGGTAATAGGAACAAGAAAGTGAAAACCAAGGGCATGTGGTTATCTAATTTTTCTGCAACTCTATTTTTGAAAAGACTGTGCTTTTTCCACTGAACTACCTTTATATCGTTGTCAAAAACTACCTTTATGTCTTTGTCCAAATGTAGAACTGCCAAAACAATCTTGAAAAAGAGTAATGTCACAATTTCAAAACTTAGTACAAATCTACAGCAAACAAGATGGTGCAGTACTATATTGTAAAGATAGACATCTATGCAGTGGAACAGAATTTGAGAGTCCAGAAAGAAGCCTTCACTTTTATGATCAATCGATTTTCTGCAGTGGTGCCAAGACCATTCAATGGGGGAAAAACAGGGTCTTCAACAAATGGTATTGGGACAACAGGATATTCACATGGGAAAGAATGAAGTTGGACCCCTGCCTCAACGCCATATACAAAAACTAACTCAAAATGAATCAACGACCCAAATGTAAGAGTTGAGACTAGAAGACTGAGAAGAAAACAACAGGGGAAGTCTTCATGCCCTTGGATGAGGTCATGGGCTATCTCTCCACTGATTTAGGTCTTGCTTAATTTCCTTGGCAGTGCTCTATAGTTTGCAGTACAAGCCTTTCACCTCTTTTGCCAGATTTGTATAGCTATGCATTTTGTACCTTTTAGGCTGTTATAAATGACAGTGTTTTTAAATTTCAAGTACCAACTTTTTATTGCTGGTGTATAGAAATAAAATTGATTTTTGTGTGTTGATCTAATATCCTGCAACCTTGCTGATCACACTTCTTGGTTCTAGTAGCTTTAGAGAAGATTCCATCAGAATTTCTCTATAGACAATCATGATGGTATCTGTGCATAAAGGCAATTTTACTTCTTTCCCAATCTGGATGCCTTTCATTTCTTTTTCTAGCTTAAGGAACTAATGAGAACCTCTGGTACCTCACAGAGGAGCAGTGAGACATGCTCACTTTGTTCCTGATCCTTTGAGGAGAGGGACCAGTTTTGACCATTAAGGAAGATGTTGGCAGTGGGTTCTGTGGGTGCCCTTTGACAGATAGAAGAGCCCTCCTTCTATTCCCCTTCTATTCTTAATATGCTAAGACTTTCAATGAGGAATGGTTCTTGGATGTTGTCGGTATCTACTGATACAGAAAATACAGCGATCATGCATGGGAGAGTCCAAACTCAGCAGTCGCCTCTGCTTTTTCTCAGAAAGAAGGAGAAGAGAAGAAAGAGCCCTGCCCAGTGAAAGAAGGCTGTCTTGGGCAACTGAGCTTGCCCCTTTTCCGCTCTGCACCTCACTCCTTGACTGATATTCCTAGATATCAGTCTGATATTCAGACCCTTGCCTGTGGACTCCAAAGCCAATGCTCTTTCCTCTACACCAAACTGTTTAAAGACTTTGATTTTGGAACTCTGCCTGGCCAAGGACCTGAAAATGGATAAAACCTCAGATTCCTCAATAATATAACAGTACCAACCATTTACTGAGCCCTTTTGGAATATCAAGAACCAGGGCTGGGACTAGGGTGAAGTGGGTGAATCCTCCGTGGGTGCAGAATTTAAAGAGATACCTACAGGACTACAGATGCCTCACCTGCCTCACCCTCATCCAGGCCCTGCAAAGAACAGTGCTATATAGTCTGCTTGCATCTACTCCCTACATCCTCAAACAACCCTGCAGTGGTAAGTGCTAGTATTCTTAGTTTACAGATGAGGAAACAGGATCAGAGAGGTGAAGTTACTTAACCAAGTAATAAGCTGGCATGTGAGACAAAGGCTGTTCATGCTCCATCTGTGTGCTTAATCAGTGGTTCCCAACTCTAGTGGGTCGGAACTTCCTGGAAGGTTGGTTAAAACACTGATGGCTGGGCCCCATCCTACAATAACTGATTCAGTAGGTCTGCTGTGTGGGCAGGAGAGTTTGCATTTCTCACAAGTTCCCAGGTGGTGCTGATGCTGCTGGTCTAAGGACCACACTTCGAGAACCACTGCACTATATGTCATACTTTTTTTTCTCTGTAACCTTTGTTCATCAGATCCCAGGGGGCACAAAGATTCTAAGAGTAAAAAAAGAGAAGTCTGAGAAAACACTGCCAGATCCTTCTGGTTTGTGAAAGGATAGAAAGCATCAATTTCTCAGGACAGGACCAAGAGTTTCTATGTCATCCATGAGTGTGTTGGAGCCCCAACCCCATTCCAGAAGGCCTCGCACAAAATCAGCGAGCAGTTATGACTTGAATCATAGGGTGAACTGACTGGTCGTGATGGGGCCTCTGTAGAGACTTATTCATCCTGAAAGAATGCCTGACATTTATTCTGAAAGGCGTCTTTCTATAGACCCTCAATCCTTGTAGCACAAAATGGCACTTTTTTCTAAATATATTTCAATGTTTTCTAATTTATTCTTAGACATCTATATCAAGGGGACATGGTACATCACTTTTTCAAGTCTTTGAGTAAGAGCCATTGCAAAATAATAAGGGGAAGGGGGAATCAACACAGAGCTATTCACCATGTTATTAAAAATAAATAAATAAACTTAAACCAGTTTTGGCAAAATCTCCAAACTCTGACCATGTGACAACATTCCAGAGTTGACCCTCGTGTCTGAGGAGTTACATTTTTCTTTAAGCTCCCAAATCTGTGGACCCTAGAACCCTCTTCCAGCTGCATTTGGCCCAAAAGTGCAATAAGGAAAAAGCTGATTTTATTCATTTACTTGAATTTTATGGTGAGTATCAGAAGCCCCCATGGCAGGAATTCACAGCCTTGGCTGCACACTGGAGTCACTTGGAGAGTTTCTAAGAATCCCTTCACCTCTGGCCATGCCTGAGACCAAGCACTTCAGGATCTCTGGGAGTGGGATTAGGCATGAGTGTTTTTGAAACCCTCCAGGTGAGGCTAGGGGCAGCCAGGACCAAGAAAGCCCGGCTTCAGGGAGAGCGAATTCTTAGTGCATCCCTACAGCCTTCCTCTGATTTTATACATTCTGTACATATGGACAAGGTCCCTTCCCAAAGCGTGGTACCAATTTACACCATCACGATGAATATAGGCATAAACTCCACCTTGGTGCCTTTGCCTTCATTGCTTGCTCGTGCAATCTCCCTCCCGATTTGATTCATGTATAACGTTGCTGTGATTGACTAGAGATGAACACAGATTCTTTTCTGTCTCTCCCATTGAGCGACAGAGTCTAATTCCCTGCCCTTGAACCTGGACTGGACTTAGTGACGTTTTGACCAATAGTTTGTGACGGAGGAGATGTTCTGAAACTTCTGAGCTAATTTGCTAGAAGTCTTGCAGCTTTTGGCTAGTTATCTCTGAAGGCTTGCTCTGGGAGATGCCACCTGCCAACATGAGTCAGCCAACCACTCCAGGGACACTGCCACACTAGCGAAGCCTAATGCAGGAGCAGTGGTCAACACAAGCAGCTGAGCCCATTCTACCAGCCTCCCCAGGCATCAGACATATGAAGGAACCCTTGGATCCTCTAGACTCATTTTCCAGCCAAATACCACTGAGTGCCCTGAGAGGCCATGAAAAGCAAAAGCATTTCTCAGCTGAGCCCTGCCAAAATTCTTGACCCATAAAATCGTGATCGTGAAATACAATAAAATGTTTTTTGTTTGAAGCTGCTAAATTTTAGGATATATTGTTGCACAACAATAGATAACTGGGATAGGTGCCTTTATGTTTCCTTTTTAAAAATTTTTTTAATGTTTATTTTTTATTTTCGAGAGAGAGAGTGTGTGTGCACACACATGCACAGGAGGAGCAGAGAGAAAGACAGAGAATCTGAAACAGGCTCCAGGCTCTAAGCTGTCAGCACAGAACCCAACGCAGGGCTCAAACCCATGAGCTGTGAGATCATGACCTAAGCCAAAGTCAAGTGCTTAACTGACTAAGCTACCCAGGCGCCCCTGGGTTTCCTTTTTCTTTTTTTTTTTTTAATGGTGTTAAGAACTATGTTCTTTTGATTTCCATTTCCAGTTTGTATTTTCCTGGGTATTTGGATTTGGATTTGTGATTTGTCTTCACCTTTGCACACTAGCCTTGTCTTGTCCCCAGGTAGACTTTGACTCCAGATTCACACTTCCATAGCAGGTCTGGGACCCTGCATGCCCAACTTTGCACTCACATTGCTGTGACATGTGTTCCTGCCAAGGAGATTTATACACGAATAACCTTGAATTCCTTTCAACTTTTCCATTATTCTAAGTGTTCTGGATGGTAGAGGGAGAAAATGAGATTTGTTTTCTAAACCCAACACTCATATCCAGCTGATCAGGTCATACTGAGTGCTACAGATGAAATAAAAATGTAGAGAGATATGAAGCATCATTTCAATGCTCCTTGATAAGAAGCCCCCTGTCAGTGGATCCATAACCACCCAAAAACACAGAAATCGGAGAACTTTTAAACCCTGAATGCTTTCTATAGTAATATAATTTGGGTTTTTTGTGTCTTGAACAAAACAGCCTTTTGCATATGTTATATATTTATTTCATAAAAAATTAAAGCATTCTAAAAACACGTAATAATTTGGGCAATAAGATGAGCAATTTCCCATCTTAATTACCCCAACCTCTACTAATGTTTCTTCCTACTTAAAACATGAACAGTGTCTATTATTCCCTTCCCTGCTTTTTTAGGGATTAAACTTTTTTTTTTTTAAGTAGAGATACAATAATATTAGAGAAATTTGAAAACAAGGTAAAAATTTATATGCCTACCAGTTTGACATAGTGACAACTATATTTTTATGTTCCTTTCCTGTTTTTACAAATCATGTGTGTGCAAATTTTGTTCCAGACTTTCCTCACCCAATACTTTATCATAAGTATTTTCTGTGATCCTTCATAAACTCCATACCCATCATTTTTAATGGTTATAGAATATTTCTTCAAGGTTTATACCATAATTTACTTTACCAGCCTCTCTTTCCTTTTTTTGAATATTTGGGCTGCCTCCAGTTTTTCACTAAAGCAACTCTTTGATGAATATTTTTCTGCATATGGCTTTTTCCATATTTCAGGGTATTTTCTTAGGCCAGCTTCCCAGAAGGGGATTACTGAGTCAAAGTGTATGAACATTTTTATGGCTTCAAAGTAGCTTTTGAAGAAGGTAGGTGTTCCATTTCATGAGGTACACAAACATAAAAAAAGGAAATTCAGCTTCAAAAAAATCCCTTGTAACACATGTACATAAAAACTTGGGCTAGGAGCTGCTCTGATAATTTTCTAAGTCGTTAAAGGTTGCCCTTTTAAATTAAAAAAAAAATTAAAAAGTTACTTTTTGTTTTATTTGCTTTTGATGAGAGTCTTTTCTGAGATGTTTTACACTGCTGAGCTTTTCTAAAAAGAACCCACAAAGCACAGTTTAACCTTTTTCTTGATGACTCATGTGATCAGTATAGCCATCAGCCATTTTCTCTGGGCTTAATCCCCGAGTACTTCCAGGAATTTCTGCAGCGGAGAGGCCACTGGCTCCTTCACAAAACAGCCACGGATTAGGGGCCCCTGTGGAGGTCTGCCCCTGAGTCTCGTTTCACGGCTCTGCCTCCCAGTGGTGGGCTTCCCTTAGCATGCTGCTGCCTCCTCGGGCACGGTGTCGTTGGCTGAAGATGCTGGCACCAGCTCTGATCCTTCCTCTTTACTCTCAGACCACAGGCAGCTCTTGGAATTGGGGAGCCGATGCGCTGAGCAAGCACCGAGGTCCCCCCCCCCCCGCCCCCGACGGCAACAGTCTGCCTTGGCAAACACTATTTGTGAAGTGCAAATGTGGAGGTGGTGAAAAATGCGTGCTGGGATTTCCCTGGACTCACCTTGCTACAGGAACTTGCGTCGCTCACGCACACGGAAGTCTCCAACTCTTCTGCAACTTCTCCTCTGAAGGTGAAAATCTCTCAGCTGTCTTTCCGTGTGTCACCTGGATAGCTGGGTGGGTGGCCGGAGTTTTGACTAAAGCCCTGGGGCCATACTGAGGCAGTGGAGTGAAGGGGGGATATGAGGCCAGAAGACCCAAGTTCAAATTTCAGCTCTGCCCTTTCTTAACCTGCTGGCCTTGAGAAAGTTAGCTGTTTGACCTCCAGTCTTCTCCTTTGTGGAAATGAGGGTAACAAGATGGCCCGCTCAGGCTAGCACAAGACATTGTTTTATTTTCGCCGTAGTTTGGTGGGAAACCCTGCAATCTCACAGGTCATTCTTTTTTTTATTATGAAATTTACTGTCAAATTGGTTTCCATACAACACCGAGAGCTCATCCCAACAGGTGCCCTCCTCAACAGGAGCCCCGGAAGGGTTGGGCTCCCCAGGGCCTGGAGCAGCACGGGGAGGCATGGAGGGGGCGACCAGACCTTGGTGGCACCAGGGTCCTGCAGCGAGAGTGTGTGGTGTTTTCCACAAGGGCTCTACATGTAAGAACACGGAGTCACTAACTCCAGGAAGTGGGAAAAGCATAAGCCAAGATAGGAAGGGACTGTCCATGGAGAGGCAGGCAGAGTCCACTTTTCAGCCATTTAATGGTGAAAATGGTGTCTTTTCAGCCATTTAAAGTAATATGTTGAGAGGCACCTGGGTGGCTCAGTTGGTTAAGCATCGGACTCTTGGTTTCGGCTCAGGTCATGATCTGGCAGTACGTGAGATTGAGCCCCACTTTGGGCTCTGCGCTGACAGCACAGCCTGCTTGGATTCTCTCTCTCCCTCTCTCTCTGCCCCTCCCCACCTCTCTCTCTCTCTCTCAAAATAAATAAATAAAAACATTAAAAAAATTTTTAAAGCAATATGTTGATATGACAGTAGTTAAGAATGTGATAAGAATAGGAGTGCCTGGGGTGGCTCAGTCGGTTGAGCGTCCGACTTTGGCTCAGGTTATGATCTCACGGTCTGTGGGTTCAAGCCCTGTGTCGGGCTCTGTCCTGACAGCTCAGAGCCTGGAGCCTGTTTCAGATTCTGTGTTTCCCTCTCTCTGCCCCTTCCCCACTCATGCTTTGTCTCTCTCTGCTCTCTGTCTCTCAAAAATGAATAAACGTTAAAAATTTTTTTAAAGAATGTGGTAAGAATAAGTAGGAATAAGAATAAGAGGAAGCAGTCAGAGAAAGGGATCTAATTACTTAGGTTGTAATCCATGTTAGTGGTCAGGAGGGGTCAAAGTGTGGCTGGTGGTCCCACCAACCAGTGTCACAGGTTCTACCCCTTAAGCCTAGCCCTGCCCTTGGCCTTGTGGGTGACATCTATTCTTGTATTTCTTCCCACATATTAGAACCAGTCCTGCTTGCACAGAGTGGGTAGGGAAGGTGTTTTTTTGTTTTTGTTTCTTTAATGTTTATTTTTGAGAGAGAGAGACAGAGTGTGAGCAGGGGAGGGGCAGAGAGAGAGAGAGAGAGAGAGAGAGAGAGAGAGAGAGAGGGAATCTGAAGCAGGCTCCAGTCTCTGAGCTGTCAGCACAGAGCCTGACACAGGGCTCAAACTCGCGAACTGTGAGATCCTGACCTGAGCCGAAGTCGGACACTCAAGTGACTGAGCCACCCAGGTGCCCCAGGAAGTTTGGAATCAAAGAACCAGGCTGCCCATCTGATGTAGGTGCCAGGCTGTGGTTCAGGAAGGTGAAAAATACTCCCTTAAGCCCTCTCAGCTTCAAAGTCCTCAGCCCCACTCCGCTCCCACTGTGGCTGGTTTCCATTGTCCACTGTGATACAAAACCTTTGAATGGCTAGTATCCATCTGTTCCCCACTGCCCCCCACCCCCCACCCCCCATGGGGATATGCAGGACACATGGGCTTCCAGCCTCAGAGCAGGGCCCTGTGAAAACCCCAGGCCTCAGCAATGGACAATTGTTTGTCTCTCTTTGGGCATCTGGTTTTGGGAGAAGGAGCAAGACTGGTTTAGCTCATCAGAAGTCACTGGGTCTTTCACTTGAGCCCTGAGATTTTGTAAGTCAAGTAGTGAGGGTGAGAGCAGATGACTAATGCTTGCAGAGCGATTCACTCCATATTTCCACTCACGGGTGTTGATTACGAATTTTGAGGGGCACCTGGGTGGCTCAGTCAATTCTGCGTCCAACTCTTGATTTCAGCTCAGGTCATGATCTCACCGTGGAGATCTCTCTCTCTCTCTCTCTCTCTCTCAATAAATAAATAAATAAATAAATAAATAAATAAATAAACATAAAAAAAAAAAGAATTTTGAAATGATCACACCCTAATGTGGGTGGTGGCTCATTCATGGGTCATAAAATCTATTTAATAGTTTTTGATCAATCTTTTTTTTTTTTTAATCCAGTGGAACAGAACAGAGTAGAAAGTACCTAAGCTCATGACATGTAGTAAGGGCAAATGAAACTTTTGCTTCAGAAATGTGTGTTTATGGGATTGGGAGACCAAGGGTCCTGTTCCAAAAAATTTGAAAGCCACAATCTGCTAGCATGTCTTAGTGGGGCACAGTTGGCATTGTTGCTGGGATATTTCTTTGTCGTATAGACTGCCTCTTGCACTGCAGAATTTAGCAGCCCCGGCCCCTGCCTGCCAGATGCTGGGAACATCCCCATTCATTGTGACAAAAGAAACTTTCCTGCCTGTACATTTCCAGCCACCTCCTAGGGTTGCCACTGACCAGACCCTGAACTATAGGACTGAGGAAAAAGGAAGCCGCAACCCGCCGTTGATCCAACACCACCCCTGCTGCATTGCAGTTAAGCCCAGCAGAGCCAGGGCAGGGGTCTCGTGGCACATCAGGGGGGAGAGGACATGTTTTTTCGTGAGCTGTTCTGGCCAGTCATAGAAGCAAGGTGTGGCCCTGCCACATGGGGACATCAGTCTTTAATCGGTGGTAAAGCTCCTATCACTCTGGGGGCGCCTGGGTGGTTTAGTCAGTTAAGCAACCTATTCTTGGTTTGGGCTCAGGTCATGATCTCACTGTTTGTGAGTTCAAGCCCTGAGTCAGGCTTGGAGCTGGCAGCGGAGCTTGCTTGGGATCCTCTTTCCCCCTCTCTCTGCCCCTCCCCTGCATGCACTCTCTCTCTCTTCCCTCCCCCAAGATACCTACATACATACATACTTAAAAAAAGAGAAAGCGCCTGTCACTTTGGACAGGTTTCATGTCCTTCCCTCTCTAGCTTATCACAAGGACACATTTATCAATTCTCTTCCTCCTTGAGACAAAAATAGCTGTTAACTTTAATTCTTCTGTACCTGCTATCTTTTTATAGATATTAGGGACATGACAGGTATTATCTGATGTTTTAATGAGGGGTTTGGGGTGAGATGGAAGGCAGGCAGATGGAAGGCAGGTGTGGGGTTTGCCTAAATCCTCTTTGATAGACCTCCCCTCTCTAGTCAAACGTTATCCAAGGGATCCTCTTGCTGTCTTATTTCTCTAAATCTCCAAATTGGATTGGCCTTGGAATCAGGTGCAATGTCCCTTCTAGTTTTGAGCTGCTTTGTCTCCAAAATCTTGGATTCTAAAGGCCTTAACTCAACAGAACATATGATCTCTTGCTCTTTCAAAGGCGTGGTGAATGGGAAAGTCTGTCCAAGAGAGAGCTTGGCAGTATGTCAGAGCTAGAAATTGTAAATGATCATGGTGGGGGGTTATATTTCAACTGGAAAGTGTCCTAATACCCAAAATGCCAAGCTAAAGTTGAGGAACCAGGTGCTGTGAGAAATAGAGATGTTGAAACTTCAGGCTGATAGCAATGAAACTTCAGTGTACAGAAGATGGAACAGAGGAGCTTCATAAAATTCCAGTTCCCAGGTTCCACCTGCAGACATTCTGATTTGGTAGGTGTTGGGCAGAGACTCAGAATCTGCATTTTTAACATTCTTCCCCACAAAATAATTCTGATGCACATCACAGGTTAAAAACCACTGGTCTGGACCATGGTTCACTAATGCAGAGAGGCAGAGTGAAATGCTCTAGGACAGCAAAGCAGGCAGAGACTTTGGGGCATATTATGAGAATGAAACCTTCATTTCTTATTATCTTTCTGATCTGTAGTGGTCTTATTTCCAGGTGTATGGGGGAATTTGGCAGAAGCTCCACAAGGCAGAGAAAAGATCTGGACAGGTGTTTGAACACTTGGCTCTGGCTTCACCCTGGATTAGTTACAGCCCTGGGTAAGCCCCTTCCTCCTTCTGGACAGGAGTGGAGGCCGGATTCTCTGAGCACTCTTCTAGAGCTGATATTCTATAAGTATGGTCTTTTTATTTTTATTGAACAGACAAAGGCACTAAATAATAATAAAATAGAAAACTGCTTAGTGACTGCTAGGTGCCCGAGCCCTTTAATTTGATGCATTCAACCACTCTGTATTACTATAACTACCTTTCAATTCATGACACATGAGCACAGAAACATTAAGTAAGGTTTCCTAAGGTCACACGGCCAGTAAGAGACAATCCATGAATTTAAACCCATACAGTCTGATTTTGGATACTCTCTGATGCTCATATGTCAGATGCTGGATGGAATCCTTCTGCTCCTTAAAAATGATCTTTGCTTCCCCCATTCTGTGCCTTTTGAAAGCCCAAAGTCATCTTCAGTATCTAAGCAAATTCTCAGAAAGCTAAAGTTCTTATGTTTACCTCTGATGCTGAGTTCCTGTTCCTAAATTCCAGTCATGTCTCGTCAAAGCATCCCGTGTGTGGAGCCTTTGTCCTGTTCTGTTGACCAAGGTATGGAATTCACCTCTCAGCTGGTGTCCACAGAACCCCATTTTCACGAGGCATTTTTGTATTTGGTAAACTTGATTGAAGGCTTCTGTTGTTGCTTCAGGAAGGGGACTTGCAGGATGAATGTCCATGCTGGAACATAAATGGCTACAAACTGTATGTTAGATTTATAGTTTCTCAAATGGCCTGGGCCACGGCCACGCCTGCTAGAAATGTTTCACTGGCTGCTTCATCTACAGACTTTCTGGCCTCTGTCTTGATGGTGCTTATAAGCTCTTGCTCTCCATCTTAGCCTGGGTTTCAAGAAGCAGAGCCTGAGGCAAAGACTTCTATGTTACTTTCTTCCAGAGTACAATCCCAGCAATGAGGGAAGGGGGAATGAGGCAAAGAACAAGGAAGATAGGTAAGAGGCATCAAATGGACAGGATTTCTCCTCCTTTGGGATTTTCTTTTAAGAAACTGATTTTTAGGAAGGTTCATCTAAGAGAGGAAGGGAGAAATATCCATTCACTGATTTCTGTCTCCCGTTGTTCAAAAGTTTGCCACATATTATTTCCTCCACATTTCCAAGTTGCTTATGTGTGGGCACTAAGTGAATCCTGCAGCACCTCATGTTTCAGGATGGATGGAGAAGTCCAAAAGCAGGAGGGTGGAACCCAGTGTGGGTGTAAGTTAAGGCTGCCAGGTTGTGCCCATGGTTGGCTGGAACCCATACAGAGGTGATCGCTGCAGCAACGGCTGTGGCTGGAACAAATGGTCACCTGGAGGTGATGCTGGGAGGATTTGAAATGGTGCATTAGAGATACCTAATCCAGTCCACCCCTGTGCCACTTAGGTTTGCACATGCCCTTCCAATAGATCCAGCTCCAGTACTAGGATATGGGGCCTCTGATGCTGTGAGAACAGGATGTTCTCACGCACAAGTCCAACCAGTCAGAGAATCCCTTTCAAGATCGAAGTCAACTGAAATCTCTGGTAAGATTTTAGGCAGGAGAATTAGTGAAACACGCTTCATACAGTCTCCCAGCTGTAGCCAGTGCCATTTCCCTCCTCTGTTGCCCATTCTAGATTTCCTTTATTTCCGATCCACACTTTGGATGGTCTGAGTTGCTCACCTAGTGAGGTGACCTGGACGTTTATCCTTTAAGAGTCTGATCTGTTAGTTGCCTTGATAGTTTCATTCACCATCAGTGTGGAATGTAGAGGTACCAAGAAATCCCCCATGAAATTACCTGAGTTCCTCTCTACCTTCATAAGGTAGTTGCTGTCACACTTCTCATGGAAATCAGGGTCCTTATTTCCACTAATGCAGCCACTCTTTGTCCACTGGCTCTCTGGTATGAGGAACTTAAGGTGACCAAGTGGTCTCAGCTTCAAGTTTGGTGACCTTACTGTAGCCTCTGGAAGAACTTTTTCTCTGGAAACCACACCCCCAGTCTAGAAGAGCCTACAGTTTCAGTGGACCACTGGGAGAGAAGATAAAAGGGCTCAATCTGACTATCCTTTGGCTTCTAGATAAGTACTCTAGTTCCGGAGGACACAGCACCATATACTGACTGTGGGTTTCACACTCTGGAGGAGAGTGCCACAACCTTGCACTGTGTTGTCCCTAAGCTGGTGCCTTAGCTGAGCCTTCAACAGGCCCTTCCACCATTGTATTAAGCTAGCTTCTTCTGAGTGAAGTGGTACATGCTAAAACCAGTGGATCCTTTGGTCATTCACCCATTGTTGCACCTATTTTGCAATAAAATGTGTCCCGTATCTGAGGTAATGTTGTATGGGCCACCATATTGATAAATGAAGCATCCTTGGTGCTGGCAAAGGTACTTGGTCAGGGAAAGCAAACCTGTATCCAGATAGGTGTTGATGCTCGTAAAAGAGAACTTCTCAGGAAAGGATCTGAAGAAACTGGCTTGTCACTAAGTGGCTGGCTGGTGTCTTTGAGAAATAGTGCCATATTAAGCGGTCACGGTCAATTTCTGTAGCTGGCAGGTTGGGCATGCCACAGTGTGCGTAGCTAGATCTGCTTTAGAGGGATGGGGCCCATGTTGTTGGGCCTTTGTTTAGCACTTACCCCTGCCATCATTGTCACTCCACCATGTCAGCCCTGGGGTAGCCAAGGAGAGAGCCTGGCTCATCCACAGAATGAGTCACTCTGTCCACCTGGTTGTTGACTGTCTCCTCTGTGGTGGACATTCTCTGGTGAGCATTGTGAAATACAAAGGCCAATGCATTTTGTGCCCACTCCCGTAGGTCAATACGTGATACACTTCCCTAGATCTCCTGGTCCCCGATAGTCCAATCTTATCTTTCAGGCCCCTGGCCAACATCCAAGACATTTTCACACTGCTCAGGCATCTCTGTATACGCATAACTCAGACCACTTCTCCCTTCGTCATAGTGGTCGACCAAGTCTACCACTCACAGTTCTTTTTTTAATTTTTTAATTTTTTTAATGTTTTATTCATTTTTGGGAGAGAGAGAGAGACAGAGCATGAGCAGAGGAGGGGCAGAGAGAGAGGGAGACACAGAATCCAAAGCAGGCTCCAGGCCTTGAGCTGTCAGCACAGAGCCCGACACGGGGCTCAAACCCACAAACTGAGATCATGACCTGAGCCGAAGTCGAACCCTTAACCACTGAGCCAGCCAGGTGTCCCATCATAGTTCTACCCCCCTGGAAGAAATTCTTTTCGTGATTATCCTTTGGGGCCATCCTTGAAATGGCTGCAATACAGAGAGACTCCATTTTCAACTAGTGCCAACACATCATACTGAGTCATCTGTGAAGCAGCCTAAGTTCTTTCCTTCTCTGTTTATGGGTTGTAGGAAACCACCCATAAAGCCATAGGTGTGCATTGAAGGAGTTTTAGTGCAAAGTGGTAGGTGACATGGGGATCTGGGCTACCTGTTCACATATTTACCTGTGCCTTCTAGATCTGTTTAGGCCTCAAATATGTAATTGGGATAGATATACTTAGCTTCTGACAGAACACTTGTATTAAGCTATTTGACTTACGAAGATGGATGAGAAAGGTCAAGTGGAAGTCCTTAAAACCACCTCCCTTTTCCATCTTCAAGAGTAAGTAAGAAGCAATACCACCTCTCAGGAAGTATTGCAGGGATTAGACCCACTATTAAGGCTTAAATGGTACAGGGGTGGTGAGTCCCATTCTGTTTCTGCTAATTCGCTTTCATGGCCCTTACAAAAGCCAAACAGATTATGGTGGATAATAGTGGATTGCCATAAACTCGGCCAGATGGTAGCCTCAATCGCAGCTGCTATACCAGATGTGGTATCTTTACTGGAATATATCAACACCACCTTCGGCACTTGGAAACGCACCGTGACCTGGCAAGGGCAGTCACAATCCCTATCAGTGGGGAAAATTGAAAGCAGTTTGTTTCCATATGGCAAGGAAAGTACTACGTGTTTACATTTTTGCCCCAGGACCGTGTTAGTTCTCCTTTTCTCGGTTGTAATATAGTCCACAGGGACTCTGTCATCCTGACATGCCACAGATCACAATGCTGGTTCCCTCCATTGAAAGCATAACACTGATTGGACCTGGTGAGATGGAAATGACAGCTGCCTAGAGACCCTGTGAAGATAACATGAGTGTGAGAGAGTGACAGGTAAACTCTGCCCCCGTCTTCCCCTGGGTTCTGAGGCAGAAGTTTTCGGTGCTTCTCTGGCATTAGGGAGTATAGTCCCAGGGAGAGGAAGTGAAGGAAAGGGGAGTGAGGAGGGGAAGGAGGAGGGGCCAATAAGATGCATTAAATGACAGATGTCTGTGTTGTGAGACCATCTTTTTCTTTTTTTTTTTTTAATGTCTATTTATTTTTGAGAGACAGAGAGAGACAGAGCCCGAGCAGGGGAGGGGCAGGGAGAGGGAGATCAAATCCGAAGCAGGCTCCAGGTTCTGAGCTGTCAGCACAGAGCCTGACGTGGGGCTCGAACCCATGAACCGTGAGATCATGACCTGAGCCAAAGTTGGTCTCTCAACTGACTGAGCCACCCAGGTGCCCCTGAGACAATCTTCTGAGATGCCTTATAAATGACTTTCTCGGGACAGTGTATCTGGGAGAGGTAGGGAGAAACGTGTTTGTTGGCTTCCTCTGGCAACATGTTTGCTTCTCAGGGTGTTATTTCCACATCACTTGCAGGCTTCTTATGCTGAGTGGATCATGCCATGTGCCAGCACCAATAGGGAGCCCTGGGGCAGGAAGTGAGAGGTGCTCCACATGGGCATGGGGCACTGGACAGGGACCCTGGGTGCCTAAGGGTTCCCACCAAGTGGGAAAGGGAGCTGACATTTGTATTCACCAGTTCCTGCTGGTACACTGGTTAAGATTTTCTTGGTTGGTGTTAATTCCCCAGCACTTCAGGTCTGTGTGGGTAGGGCAGGCTCCAGTGGCCAGAGAAAGCATTCAGGTAAAGGGAAGCAGGTGCTGGCAGTGGTGGCCCTTGCCTGTAGTGCACCTGGATGACAAAGGCAAGAGGGGACAGGGACCCGGCACTGACAGTGGCCCCAAAGAGGGTCTGAAACACTCTCCCTCCTCGTCCTCTTCCTTTTGGGACTGTCAGATTTTCAAATTCATCTCTTTCTCTTATGCAGCCCTTGGCTCTCCTTTGCACATCCAAACACATCAAGGTGTTCATCAGAACAAGCTTCCTCCCTGGAAAGCATTGGTGGGCTTAAACTGTCATTGTTTTCTCTTGATTACCTGAAAGGCAGCCCTCTTTAGTTACTCTAGTAAATTCTTTTCTAGCCAGCTAGCTAAGTTTATTCCTCTTTTTCTGCTCGTGGAATCAGATGAGGATGCAAGCTTTGGGTGCCTGTGTGCGTTCTGTCACACAGCTCCACAAGGAAGCCGCTCACTGAAGAGACAGGTTCAGGAAGACGTGTGCTATGTGCTTGGTAACTTCTTCCCAAACCAAAATTTGGGATGCTTCTCACTGATTTTTGTACCCCTTCCAGCTGCTGGAGACAGTCTGGAGAATGTTTTCGGAGACTGTGTTTTCTAGGACACTTGGGTGGATTATGGGAAAATGGAACAGCACGGTAATTTAGCTGAGTCCTGGAAGAGCTGGGACATAAGATCCCCACGTCTCCACATGTCCTAATCTCTCAGATTGTACTGAAGCTGTGGTAAACAATTTAAGACCTGCTTGGGTATGACATGAGGCTTCCTCTTGGCTATTTCTACCACTTCATATTGAATGGAAGGAAATTGCTGAAACCCTCAAAACACAGTCTGGCAGGAGGCAAAATGCCTTGCTTGGCATCCTGCCCCCACCCCTCCCACACCTGCAGCTGGGACCATTTGGATGCCCTGCACCCTCCCTGTCTTCCTTCAGCCTGAGCCCACAGTTCCCAGCTCTGGGCCCAACTCCAAAATGAGAGCCCTAATGCCTACGAACATGAGCCGCCTTTCCAGGTGAAGTAGGTACAAAACGAACAATATTTGGGGAGCCTGGGTGGCTCAGACGGTTAGCCATCCATCTTCAGCTCAGGTCATGATCTCTCGGTTCATGAGTTTGAGCCCCTCATTGGGCTCTATGCTGGCAGCTTAGAGCCTGGAGCCTGCTTTGGGTTCTGTGTCTCCCTCTCTCTCTCTGACCCTCTCTCTCTCTCTCTCAAAAATAAATAAACATTAAAAATTAAAAAAAAAACAATATTAACATGCATCTGTTTCCAGTCATTTGTACAGAAAATGTGCTTTGGAGACCTTCATTTTTAGATTCCAGTGAATTGGAAAAAATAAAGATTCCAGTGAACTGGATATTATCCAATACACAGAACCAACAAAATATGAAATGTGCACACAGGATCTCCCCGCCAGAATAGTAAAGGAACCTGCTGCCTTACGCATACAGATCTTCCTCTACTCACAATGGGTCCTGATAAACCCATCGTAAGTTGAAAATATCCTAAGTCGAAAATGCATTTAATACATCTCACCTATAGAACATCGTAGCTTAGCCTAGCCCACCTTAAATGTGCTCAGAACACTTACGTTAGCCTACAGTCGGGCAAAGTCATCTTAACACGGAGTCTGTTTTATAATGAAGCATTGAATATTTCATGTAACTTATTGAATACTGTCCTGAAAGTGAAAAACAGAGTGGTTGCATGGGTACAGCATGGTAGTCGCTGTATTGGCTCTTTTTGTTTGTTTGTTGTTTTTTGTTTTGTTTTGTTTTGTTTTTTGCTGTATTGGCTCTTTACCCATGTGGTCGCTGGCTGGCTGGCAGCTGCAGCTTCTTGTTGCCGCCCAGGACCACGAGAGAGGATCAGAACATATATGCCCGGCCCAGGAAAAGATCAAAGTTCAAAATTTGAGGTACAGTTTGTACTGAATGCATATCGCTTTCATACCATCACAGAGTCGAAAAATCAAACCATCATCAGTGTGAGACCATCTGTATGGACCCTGGACTATAAATGGGACCACAATTAAAGCTCACCACTCAAAACGGAGCCATGCCTTCATCCTTCCTATAACATACGTACCTGAGGGAGACAAGGTTTGTTTCATAATAGCATCTTGGTTTTCATTTTTTTCAAGGTAGATATACTTTATTTATACAGTAAACATGCAGAAATATGTTCTTGCACATGTTTTTTGAAACCTGACTCCCTGTTTATACACACCTTTTTTTTAACCCATTTTTTAACAGAGACATGAGCACACAATCTATTCCACTATTCTCTTTTTTATAAGAAAGAAAAAGTTCATATGATGGCAAATGATTCACATCCTTGGTGCTGAGGAACAATAGGGAGTGGTGGGGACCAGGGCAAATGGCAGACCACTTTCTTAACTGAAAGTAGCAGCCCCTTTTCAATGCCAATCAACTGTTGGCACAGGGAATTCAGGCCCCGTGTTGACAGGTTTTCCAAAAATTTAAAAAGAAGCCAGAAATCTAGACTTTAATGTAAAATCACTTAATTATCAGGCGCCTGGGTGGCTCCGTCATTAAGCACCTGACTTTGGCTCAGATCGGATCTCACGGTAAGTAAGCTCGAGTCCCACATAGGTGAGCTCAAGTCCCGCTTCCGGAAAGCTTGAGTCCTCCTTGGGTGATCCCTACTTCTATCTTTCTCTCCCTCTCTCTCTCTCTCTCTTCCCTTCCTGTGATTCTCTCTCTCTCCCTTGCTTACTTGTGCCCTTTCTCTCTATATATAAAAAAATAAAATAAATAAAATCACTTAATTATCAAACATTTCCAACTAATTTAGTTTTGAGCTTGTCACCAGACAGGCCAAACAAAACCTGTGGGCCAAATTGAGCCAATGGCCACCAGTTCACAACTTCTGGTTTTAACAGTCAAATAGAACCATAGACCCATTACACAATTGTAGTTGATGTGGCTCTTTCTAAGCAATGTAGAAATATATTCTAAGTTTGAGGCCTAAGAAAGTCAATTATATTTCCAGTTGATGTGATACTTTATAAGCAATAGAGAAATATAGAACTAAGAGATCAAATTCCCTATGGTTAGTGATTCATACTAAAATAAGAATGGCTGCACGTGGGAGAGAATTCATATTCACAGAGAATACAAACCGATGAAGAAAGAAGACTGAAGCAGACAATTTTGTTAGAATGTGCTTTGGCTCGTGAGTTAATTCCACGTGGGGCCATCCTAGCTCTATGGCTGCTTTGGCTGCTGGTGCCTCAGCCTCTTGAAGGCTGGGTTTGGGGTTTCGCCTCTCTTGCAGACATGCCCCTTGCCAGAATCTCGCCACCATCAATTATAGACGCTAACATTCAGTGAGCATTATCGTGCACCAGACACTGATAACTGCTTTGCATCCCAGGAACATCTTCATCCTTCCAAGAGCTGATAGGAAAAACTCATTGTCACCTTCGTCTTACAGATTTGCCCACATTTCATATAGCTCATAAAGAATGGAGCCAGGATTCGCCAGGCAGCATGATCCCAGAGTACCAGTTCATAATTCCTACCTTCTCAGGGACCTCTTGTTTGTTAAGAGGTGTATCTCTCTTGTGACAGGTAATTCACCACCTTTAAGGATCTTCTGCAACATTTCAAGACCTTACCCATTTTCTCCTTCTCTTATGTGTCTCTGCCCTTACCTCTGACTTGGTAAATTGCATGGCCTTTCTGAGCCTCAGTTTCTCCATCAATAAAATGGGGACAGGAGGGAGGTGGCTGGATCAGGTTTCGCAGGGCTCTGTCCATTGTAAATGTTCTGGGATTCCACAACGCTCAGGGAATACCCATGATTTCAAGTCCACATGCACACACCCATCAGCTGGCATGTCATTGAAGGTCTTGGCTCTGTAACACTTCCCTGCCCACCAGTCCCCTCTGCAACCCAGGAAATTTTTATCCATTTATTGCTTGAGAGTGCATCTCTCTGAGTACTGCCTTCCCCTTCCTCCAATGTATCCCCCTCAAACTCTCCTCAGACCCAGAGCTGGGGTGAACTTCACTCCCTCTTGAAGCCTCTCCAGCTTTCTCCAGGACGTGCTGCTCTCTTCCTGTTCTGAAGACTGTTCACATTAATCCCAGATCTGTAGATATGTGCAGCATTTACAAGCGACAGAGCACTGTGGTGTGCAAGTTGCATATCGAGAGACCCACAACCCAAGTCAGGATCATCGTGTCTACTATACAGATGAAGAAATAAAAAAAAAAAAATCAGAAAATGTCAGGATTTGCCCAACTTTACTCTGTAGCCCAGACAAGAACTGGACTGGAAACAAGCTCCTGACCTCGGGCTGGAGCTCTTTCAGAGCCCTCACTGCCCATGCAGGCATTAACCCTGTCATGCCGGAGTGCTGCGCATCTCCTGTGGGTCTAACCCGCTGTTCTCGTGCAGGTAGGTGACTGAGTGGTGGAGAGCATGGGTATCGGCAACTGTCACGCATAGGATGGGCATGTTTTAAGCCTCGGCTTCCTCATCCATGAAATGATCATTGCAGTACTGCCTTTCCAGGGTTGTAGTGTGGATTAAATGAGGTAACACAGGTATAGGTATTTTCTGCTTTCCAAAAGTTCCCATTTTGCCACTTTGCTTTTACAAAAGACCCATGGGAATACCTGTTCTCAGTAACTGAAAGAAATCTGAAGAGCAATTTCACTGTTGCAGAAAAAAGGAGCAAAGTGAAAATAGCGTTCAGTGTTTTGGGCAAGCTGTTAAAGATGTGGCAAGCACCCCAAGAGTGTGATGGGCCCCAGGAGACATCTCAGCATCAAGCCGCTGCAGCTTTCAGCTGTAGCTTTTGACTGTGTCTGTGAGCATCTGTGCTTTATCTCGAGTTATTTTGGGCATCATTAGCAAGATGTGTCCTAAGGTTCCAGAAAAACCTAAGAGGGGTAATTTTTGGGGGTCTGAGAATGCTAAAACTTTTTTCCATATAAATTAATGGTAATTGCTTCTTCACTCTACACTGCTTTGGCTCATGAAAGATTTCATAGGCCCACTGTACTTTCTGATAGTGGGCGGAAACTGTAAAGCATTTAGTGCAGGGTCTGGGAAATAATCAGCACTCAATAAATGTTAGCTAGTATATCCATCCCCTCCTATCTCTGGGGGCCTAACTCGGATTACTAGAAATGAAAACCAGGAGCTGACAACAGAGCCATGGCCTACGGTGGCTCCTTGGTGCGTCAGGAAGAGCCATTGCTGGGGCTTGCTAGGCTTCAGAACTGTGCCTCCATGGTGCCTCCTCCCACCCCAAAACCTTACTCTGTGGTGCCTGGTAATCATAATAAAGAGCCACCGTGTGGGGGGTTGGCCAGTGCCAGACCCTGTGCTAAGCCCTGTCCCCGTGGGATAGTCACACATACCAGGGATGGCTGAGACTGCTTCCCCTCTCCCACATCATCATCGTGCCTGGAGAGGTGTCTCACCTCAGACTCTCACCTTCAGGTACCCAATGTTTATTTGCATTTCTACCACCAGGTATTGTTTTAGCCAGCTAACAAAACAAATGTATCTTCTTGCCCTCCTGAAACTTACATTCCCATGCTGGGAGTAGGGGGGTGGGGCAGGCAAGTTATACAGCGGAAAACCTTGGAAATATCAGATACGTTCAATTTTTTATTAGGGTTATCTTTGCGGCATGGATTTGTATATATCACGGGGCCATTTCTGGGCATTCATGTGGGGTTCGTGTGTCAGGCGTGCAGGGTAGGCACAGCAGTTAGGAGCTCAGTCCTTCTGTGTGCCCTTGTATATTCTCCCGGCCTCTCTCAGCCTCAGTTTCTTCATTTGTCATTTAAGGAAATCACAGTGACTCCAGCCTCCCTGGGCTGTTGAGAGAATTCCATTGGTCCATGAAAGGAGAGTGCTTTGGCCGCGGGGCAGCTCAGACCCGGACAGACGTTAGGGCGGGAGGGAACGGAGTCCCGCTGACCCAGACGGGCGCGGGCACGGGGCTTTTTTCGAAGGTTACATAAGGCGGCCCGGGGTGGCGGCCGCGGCCGGGAGCGCGCGTCCGTCGAAGGGGGAAAGGGGCGTGGGGACGGCAGCGGCGGCCGGGACCCCCGGGGCGTGAGTGCGGCGCCGCCGGCCTAGGTGGGCGCGGCGCGCGGGCGAGCGCAGGGCGCGGCGGAGTCGGGTTTCAGAGCGCGGGTGACTCAGGGCGCGGGCCGGGAGCCGGGAGCCGGGAGCCTGCCTGCCGCCGCCGCCGCCGCCGCCGCTGCCCAGCGCCGCCTTTGTTCGCTGCAGGAAGGGCGAGCGGCGGCCAGCGCTCAGCCGGGCGCACAGTGCCTTCGGGGGACTCGGCTGGCCTGCGAGATGGCGCCAAGGTAGGACTCGCTTCCCCGCGCCCCGGGCCCTCGCCCCTCCCGCCCGCCTCACCTTCTCGCCCCCCACTTCTTGCAGGAGGAACGGACGGTGGTGGCCCCTGCTGTTGCTGCTTTCGGTCTCCGCGCTTCTCCCCTCTGTCACCCGGACCCGCTCCGCGACAGGTAAGCGACCCGGCCCGGGGGTGGCCCCGGCTGCCTCCGCGCGCCCCGGGGAAGTTGGTTTTTGGCGGCGGGCGTGCCTGCGGTGCGCGCTCATTCCTGGACATAAAAGGGAGTCCTCGCCGCTCTGTGCGCACTGGCGCTCCCGGCGCCGCTTCCCCGGGCGGTGAAGGGGATGCGAGGGGCGAACCGGGGTCCCTGACCCGTCGGGCGGGTGGCGCGCGATCTGGACGCTGTGCAGCTAGGGCGCGGCCCCTGCAGTCGTGGGCACAGAGGGACTTTGGAAGTACGGGGCAGCGCCAGCGGCTCCGAGGGGACAGTTAGCTCTAGCTCACCCGGAGCCCGCACGCCGGTCCTGCGTGCCGGCTGGCTCATTGTAAGGACAGGTCTGGTGCCCGCTCTGCACACAGGTGCGGCCGCGTGATCGCTAGCAGAGACACCTAGCGCCTTTGCCGCGCAAGAAATAACGGGACTGAATCGCCTCGATGCCTAACTTACCCCTGAGTTAGCTGAAGGAGCCCCATCCATGGTGGGCAGTGGCGCCCAGGGTGGTGAGAAGAACTACCGGCGGGGAGCCAGGGGATCTGGTCCCCTTCTGTTCCACAAGCCTCACTTTCCTCACTAGGACCCAGAGCAGGGTGGATGACTAGTAGGGTCTGAGTTAAAACAGATTTTGGTTAAGTTGTGTTCAGGCTGCCTGGGCTTGAAGCGTGGCTGAGTTAGGTGACCTTGGGCAATGGATTTCACCTCTTCGTGCCTCAGTTTCCTCACCCCCAAAACCGGGAATAATTAGACCACCTTTCCTCATAGGGATGCTGTGAAGATTAAACGAGGTATTAGAGGTAATACGCTTTCTACACTGTGGCACATACTAGGCACAAAATAAGCGATAGAAACTATGGGTCGGTCCTTGCAATAGCTGTTAGAAAGCAATGCAGGCAGTTTTTACAGAGGACACTGAGGATGAGGGAGGCTTAGGAAGTGGCCTGTCCAAAAGGCAGGACTGGAGCCCGGATCCTAGGCTCCCGTCCTTCCACCCTCAGCCCTTTCTCCATGCCGAGTTTGCAGAACTGTGTTCTCCAAAGGGTCCCACCCCTCCTGGATTTAGGAGATCAGTACACAGCCTGGACAAAATACGTGTCTGAGGAGAAGGGGCAGCAACCTCTCTCCCTTTGAAGGACACTGAGGATTGAGGGGGTGGCCTGGGTTAACTCTTTGTATGCCAGAGAAAGCCTGGGACAACCTAGACCATTGTCTCCTTGGCCTCTGGCCACTTTTCCCACCGGAACATCCAGGCTGGCATTTCTTGTAGATCAGAGGGCAGAGGGAGCACAGTTCTGGCTTCTCAGCGCCATGCCCCATGTCAAAACGCTGCACTTTCCCATGTGATATAGGGCACTGCCAGCTCAGCGGTAGAGGGCGGCCTGCGTTTCATGGGCTTTCGTGAATTTTGCTGCAACCCCTGCCTCCAAAAGGAAGATTCTGGGCAAAGAGACTTTGGTGTTTCTTTCTCCTCCTGTGTTTGAAGGCTCCCCTTGATGTCAAGTCAGTTGTTAGAAACAACACAGAGGAAACCCTGTTCCCATCGAAAGCGTTAAAAGGGAGTGGCAGGAAACCGCCAGGAGCTGGAAAGGGCCACGAGAGGGCCATCTGCAACTGATGGGTATTCAGTGTCCCTCTGGGCCTCTGCAGAAACTCTTAGACATGTAAGATATCCTCCTGCAAGCCCAGTTTTGCATGCCGTTTAATAAGGCCAACACTTATAAGCAAACCACTTTATATGCTCAGGCAGAGGTGTGGGCATGTCCGGGTTACATTCATCCAATCCTCAAAAGTGCTTCAGGAGTCAGGGACTGGGACTGTTGTCTTTGTGCTCCAGATAAGGAAACCGAGGTCCAAAGTCTCAAGGCTTCCCAACTCTAGAGGGTTTTTCCTGGCCTGCCCTGTTTGAAGAGATCCTTGTCAATGGGACCCTATCCCCTATACCGATCCTCGTGCCCCTCATGTGTCATGGCTGAGCTAGTAAAGTTACAGTGTCATTGGAACACCTGCTATTTTAGCAGATAAGAAGGTGGTTTTAGGGGACAAGGGCAGCGGTTTCACAAGTTATTTGTTCCTGTTAATAAAATCCCGATATGTGCAAATTAGTTACCTTTTTTATACTGTTTTATTGTGAAATATAATATCCATTCAGAAAAGTGCACACAAAAATTACAGCCCAAGTGTTTATCACAGAGCAAACAGCCACATAACCCAGGTCAAGAATAGGAGAGCCCCAGAAGCTTGTGCCCCTTGGATGTGACTGTTCCCTCCTTGCCCTCAGAGGTAACCATCACCTTGACTTTTATGGTGATTGCTTCCTTATTCTTTAGAAATAACTTTAGTACCTAAGCATGTATCCCCAGATTCTACAGTTCCACTTGAATTTGAACTTTTATACATGGCTTATTTCACTGGATATTCAGTTTTTCAGATTTGTCTATACTGTTGTGGGTGGCTGTAGTTAATTCATCTTTGTTGCTGTATAATTTTCTACTGTATTAACATACTGTACATCATCTATTCATTTGTCTCCAGTATTTGGGTTGTTTCCATTTCGGCAGAGACAGTGGTGGGTTTGCGAACATTCTTGTACATGTCTCTTGGTGCACATGTGCACATATCCCTGTTGGTTCTGTGTCTTGGAGTGGGGTGCTGGGTAACAGGGTGTGTTCATCCTTCAACTGAACAGACAGTGCCAGACCATCTTACACTATGGTGGTACTGAGGTGCGTGGTCACCCACTGGGTATAAGAGTCCCCGTTTCTTCAAATCCTCAACAGCACTTGATCTTGTCACTGGGCTGAATTTCAGCCCTTCTAATGAGTACACAGGAGAATCTTACTGTAGTCTTTTTTTTAAAAAAAGATTTTATTTCAGTTCCACTTATTTATTTTGAGGTAGAGAGAGAGAGCATGTGGGAGGGGCAGAGAGAGAAGGTCAGAGAGAGAATCCCAAGCAGGCTCCACGCCGTCAGCACAGAGCCCAGTGTGGAGCTTGAACTCATGAACCACAAGATCATGACCTGAGCCGAAATCAAAAGTCAGATAAAAGTCAACTGAACCACCCAGATTCCCCTTACTATAGTCTTAATTTATGTTTTCCTGATATTTAAGTTGATTACCTTTTCATATATTTATCGGACATCTGGTTATCCTGGTTGACTTTTTTATTGAGGTAAAATTCACATAACAAAACTAGCCATTTTCACGTGTACAATTCAGTGGCAGTCGGTCCATTCAAACTGTTGTACAGCTGTCACTTCTGTCTGGTTCCAAAGCATGTTCATCTCTCCAAAGAGTGAAAAACATTATTTCCATGAAGTGGTCACTCCCCATGGCCCCCATCCTCATCCTACTAGCCCCTGGGAACCACTAAACTGCTCTCTGTCTCTCTGGATTTACCTATTCTGGATCTTTCATATAAATGGCATCATAAAGTATGTGCCTTTTGTGTCTGGCTTCTTTCACTTAGCTTAATGTTTTTGAGATTCGTCCATTTTGTAGCAAGTGTCAGTACTTCGTTCCTTTTAATGGCTGAGTAATATTCCACTGAATAGATATACTACAATTCGTTTATCCATTCTTTTGTTGATGGGGACGTTGATTTGTTTCCTCTTTTTAGCTCTTGTGAATAGTGCTATTATGAACATTTGATACACGTATTTGAGTACTTCTTTTCATTAATTTGGGTACATATACTTAGCAGAACTGCGGGTCACAGGGTAATTACCTGCTTAGATTTTTTTTTTTTTTTTTTTTTTTAGAAATTCCCAAACTCCTTTCCACAGTGGCTGTACCACTTCACATTCCCACCAGCAGTGTACAAAGGCTCTGATTTTTTTCACATCCTTGCCAACACTTTTTATAATTACAGTCATCTTAGTGGGTATGAAGTGGTCCCTCATTGTTTTGATTTGCATTTCCCTGATGACTAATGATATTGAGCATCTTTTCATGTGCTTTTTGACCATTTGTAAATCTTCTTTGGGGCAAATCCGAATGCTAATCAGAGCCAGTTTGGGTTTGTCCTCAGATCATCTCACTCTTGCTCATGGCCGTCTGATATGCTTTCCTGAAGGAGAGCAAAGTGGGTAGGAATCACACCTGAGACCCCCCCATCTCTGGCCTCTGCCTTACCTGTGCCCTGGCCTGTAGTGAGCTACTGTTGCTGACATGCCATTAGAAATTACAATGAATATACATGATTATAGTGTTTTAATTACTGGGTAAACTTGTTGGTTTTGTATAAAGTGGGGAATTCCTGCGGTAACATCCTGTGCCGTGTGTGTGTTTTACAGCAGAGTGCAGGCTGAAAGCTACTGGCACACTGAACCAGCCACAGCTTCCCATGCCGTGCTGGGATTTTGTAGTCTCTTCAGCTTTGCACATGATGTGAACTAATCTCCCTGTCTGGAGTACACTTTCTTACCTTCTGTCTCTCTTTAAGGCCTAATTCTACCTCCCAGCTTAAATGGCGCTCTGGAAGAGGCATCTCTCTGGCCAAGCTTTCTCATCACTGAACTCCCCATTCCCTCATCTCTCTCTTCCAGCACCAGCATTGTCCCCCTGTACTGTCAGTATGTTTATTTCTCTCTCTTTACCATGGGAGCACCTTGAGGGTGTGGGTCATGCCTCATTTGTCCACAGTTGGCCACTTGGACTTTGGCTCTTTTGTCATTATTATAAACAGAGCTGCTGGGACCATCTTCTGACAAATGATCTTTGTTTTCTTTTTAGATTATTATTATTATTTTTGACTAGATTACCCCAGACTTACTTTCCCATCAAAGAACAGAAGTAGTTGCACGTTTCTTACATATTTAGATATATCTCTCTTAGATACAAATTTAATCATTTTCCTTCCTCCTTTAATTGCTCTCACTGGATTCTCACTCTACCTAAGATGGGGGTCATGCTCCTTGCTGCAGAGGGCCCTTTGTGGCTTCCCAGTCTCCAGCCACACAGAGCCCCTCTTGACTTGGGCTCACTCCAAACCACCGGTAGCTTGCAGAATGAGACATGCGATGTCTCACCTCTGCATCTCTGCATAGGCTGGTCACTCTTTGAGAGAATGCCTTTCTTCCTGTCCACCTGGCAACCCCCCATTCACCCTTTAAGTATCCTCTCTGGGAAGCCCTCCTCTGCCTGGCATGTTGGGTGTTTTTCCTTTGGGCTGACACTGTTTATCCACTCGTCCCTTGGTCCCAGGGCTTCTCAGACCGGACCGTGACCACTGATGATTCGTTTGCCTCCCCTACTACATGGGAAGCTCCAAGAGGCAGGACGAGGTCTTTCCAACTCTGAATCCCAGAATGCCTGAGTGAGCATTCAGAAAACCCTTTCAGTGAATCAAAGAGGGAGTGAATGGGTAGGTCCAGGTCGTGGTCTAGAGAGAACGCGCCAATTTACCATATCATCTGTGGATTGTCATTCGTCTCGATTCTTCCACAGCTCTGCCAACTCTGGGGTGACCATGGCTGAGTAATGAGGGTACATTATGGGGCTTTTAGGTTTTTCTCCTTTAGTGACTTTAATAACTAGTTAGGAATTTATGCTAATGTTACTTTGCTCTTTATTTTCTTTTCATTACATCTAATTGCATAAACAATTTGTTTTCCTGTTTATCCCCACTCATCTTATTCCTAGTGGCCTCCATTTTGTCCAGAGTTGTACACTTATCTTTTCTCTGCTAGCTAAATATATGAGTTTGTTTTGAAGGTTTCCTTTAATGTCTATAGCTTGACCTACTTAAAACGGACCATAAATTAGGTAAATTACATAGATTACATAGGGTATAATCTGAAGTCAGTTGTGTTTTGTTTTGTTTTGTTTTTTTCAAAATGGTACTCAGGATTCTCCAAAACACTAATTAAGATGTGAGCTATTCACCAATTATCATGTTGCTTCTGGTTGTCGTCATATATGTTTGTTTCTTTAATGGTCAAAAATTTTTTCTCAAACCTCTACTTTGGTCACTTCCCTGTACCTATGCATGTGCGTGTTTTTTAAATCCCACATGGTCTTCATGATCATTGCTTTAAAAAATGTTTATTTATTTTGTGGGCAGGGGTAAAGAGAGAGAGAGAGAGAGAGAGAGAGAGAGAGAGAGAGAGAAAATCCCAAGCAGGTTCTGCACTGTCAGTGTGGAGCCCAACAAACTGTGAGATCATGACCTGAGCTGAGTCAAGAGTCGGAGGCTCCACCGACCTAGCCATCCAGGAGCCCTGATCATTGTTGCTTCGTAATATACTTTAAAATCTGGTAAGGGAAGTCACCCCTGTCTCATTCATTAAGCCATACATTTTTTAGTACAGACTGATTTATCACCCAGGTTTTTCATATGATTGGATACTGGGAGTGTTGGTGGGGTGGTGAGCAGGTGAGGGTTATCAAAGTGGAAGAAATCTTACAGTGAGATTCAGTTGAAGACGCTAATGTGCAATAAGGAGAATGGATGGCAAATAAGGCTTCAAAGTCAGAGCAGCAGATCATGGGGCCTGAGCTGCTGCTGTCGACACAGAGCCCAGAGGAGCTGAGATGCATCAGAGGCGTTGGGAGGAGCAGGTTTGCTGGCTGACCACCTTCCTCTGTTCCACCCCAACTCAAGAGAGAAAAAGTCTATGGTTAGAGCAGAACCTGGGAGAAGGTCCAGACCTATTATTGGGCAAGATTTAATGAGGGAGTTATGAGGCTGGGGTCACCTAATGAGTGCATCCCACCCCTTATCCCCATCAGAACTCAATTTAACTCAATGCAACCTAATCTAGTACAACCCACCTCAACCCAACCCAAGCCAAGCCAACCCAAACCGAACCAGTTTTATCCAACCCAGTTCATTTTTGCACTTGTTGCATGGCATGGATAACTTAAGATTGGACAGGGAAGAAATCTGTTCTGAGGGTCCGCATATCTCCCTCAAATGAGCAGGATCCCTGAGTTCGGGTATTAGGGGGCCTCTTCCTGGGTTTGGAGGAGCTTAGCTAGAGTCTGGTGTGCAGGGAGTAGCCCTGCCTTAAGCGTCTCCAGGAGTCATCCTTCCATCACTGAGGCACTCAAATGGAGCCCAGCTTAAAAGCCCCATTTACCACCAGGAGGGCTTTTTCAACTAGTCTTTTCACAAAGCAAACATCTGCTAAAGTCTTTGAAAAACTTCCCTGTTCTGTGTTCTGGTTACTATAGAGGTATATACGTTTGTAGATATATAGATTTCTGTCTTCTTCCCGTATTTCCTGGCCGCCTGCTCTCTCTGAGACCCTCTGGGGTGGGTGGTGGGTGACTAAAAAGATGCATTGGACTGAGCACCCGTCCTAGAGGGACTCAGCAGAACTGACTACTGGTTCAGTAGTAGAGACCAGTGTGCAGCAGCAGCTGGCTTAAATGCTGGGGAACTGATCCTGTGTGTCCTAATGGAGGTGCAAGCAAGCCTCAGCACTACCAAAGTAGGGGTGTCTATTTCTGCCAGAAGATGGGGCAGGCAGGGGGAGGGAAGCAGCCTTTGAAAGAGGAGACTTATTTTTTCAATGATGTCAAAAAGAATTGAGAGTAAAAAAAATAGTCATTGTAAAAACCTAGGGGGTGAAAAGAGTTCATAAATGTCACATATTATCTCATGACTCAGAGACAGATGCTGCTGACATTTGGTGGACAGTTTTTCAAAGTTATTTGCTGAAATATGCACATACGTTATAAAAAGAATAGATCATTCTGTCAACATTGTGTTGTGTTGCTCGGCATTTTTTTCCTTAGTAGTCGTCTAAACACTTCCTCTGGGACACTAAATATTATTTCCTAACATCCTTTGTAATTTAAATAATATTTCATTGTACGTATGCCCCATTATTAAACTAGTCCCCTTATATGCCTTCAGACTATTTCTGGCTGTTCACTGTTATAAACACTATCATGATGACCCTACTCTTGTAGCTCTGCATTTGACCTTTTCTGCAGTTATTTCCGAACATAAATTCCTAAAACAAATTGTTGGCCCGATGCATGCCCATTTTGAAAGCTTCTGTTGCATTCTTTGGGAAGGTGATAGTAATTTGCACTTCCCGCAGCAGCACACAAGACTGGCTCACCCCTCCTTTATCTGCTGCTGCTGTTTCTCTAATCCAAAAGGAGAAAAGGACAGCAGGTAAAGAGACAGTGCTGCATTACTGCCTCATATCGTCCTTAGTTGAATGGAGTCGGGAATCCTTCCTCCCTTTTCCCCTCCTACTTCATTCATTCATTTTGCACAGGCCTTGTAAGGGCTGGAAGAGAAGTGGATTCTTCAGGAAATTGGAGTTCCAGAGGTCATGTTCAAGGACCTTGGTGGTTCTCAACCCTGGCTGCACCTTAGAATCACTTGGAGATTCAGAATGATGTGATGCCCAGCCTTCCCCACTTCCAGGATTCTGAATTCCTCTGGGGTGAAGTCTAGTCGTTGGCGGGTTTGAAAAGCTCCTGGTGTGATTCAAGGGTGCAGCCAGGGTTGAGAACAAACCATGCAGTCCAAGGGCCCCCTTTCAGAGGTGGCAATCCCGAGTCCCAGAGACGAAAGTACCTGTCTGTGGTTGCAACACATGTGAGTGACAGAGCTCACACTGGATTCCAGAGGGACCTTCAGGGGGTGTAGCTCAGGCATAGGAGCTCTGGGAGCCTGGGTCCTGAGTTCAAATCTCAACTCTGCTACTTCCCATTGAGTGACCTCCCTTTCCCTTATCATCCCTACCTGTAAATTGGGTCAATAATTCCTACTATGAAGACTAACAAGGTAAGCCTTGGGCCTGTAATTGGGGACCCATTCAATACCTCCTTCCTTCCCTGCTCCCACATGTCTGTGGGTTCCCTGAGGGCGGGAACCCTGTTTTATTTATCCATGTTTCCTCAGCATCTGACATGGCACCAAACGGACACAATGAGCATTTGAATACATTAATGAATGAGTCATTCAAAGCCTGGGACTGTGGAGATCTTAGTGAAAACCCAGCATTATGAATCCTTGACCATAGCGAAGTCTGTGTGTGCCTCCAGCCCTGCTGAAAGACCACCCGCAGCCCTCCGCTGCGATGGATGGTGTGGGGACCAGAGTGGGCGTGAGAGCAGGGACTGGATATAACAGATATGTCAGGGATAGCATGCATGTCACAGAAGAAAAATGAAGGTATTCTTTTGGGTGCTGGAAAGTTATAACCGTTCTAGAATAGAAGTCTAGAGAGCCCAAAAGCTGGTGACAAAGCGAACCTAAGTTCATGCAGTGTCAGTGGCATCATACACACAACTCCATCTGAAGTTGGGTCAGCCAGCTGCTTCGCCCCTCCCAGCCGTACATCGTAGCAGTTGGCTTCTTGTGTCTTTATTTTCAGCACACGGGTCTGTTTCCCTCCACCCTACACTGCACCGCCCCCCAACTGCGGCAACAGTAGCCTTCTGGCTTCTTGCTACTCAGATGTACCGGCAGCATCAGCATCGTGGGGGATGTTGGTAAAAACGCAGCATCTCCAGTCTCATCTACAGACCCAGTAAATCAGTATCTGCATTTTAACAAGATCCCCGGTGATCCACATGCACGTTATAGTTTGAGCAGCACTGCAAAACCAACTCTGATTATGTTACCTGTGCTGAAAACCCTCTGTCATCTTCCCATGCTGACCACCTGTAGTAGGCTGTCATGGCCCTCCAAAGGTGTCTACGTCCTAATCTCCAGAGCCTGTGACTAGATGAGGTCACATGGCATAGGAGAACTCGGACTGCAGATGGAATTCTGCTTGGTAATCATTTGATCTTAAAAGAGGGTGAGGATCCTCGACTATCTAGATGGGCCAATGTAATCACAAGGGTCCTTAAGAATGGAAGGGGGTGGGCAGGAGAGGAGGGCAGAGAGATGCAACGTGAGAACTTGACCGGCTTTCTTTGCTGGTGTTAAGATGCAGGAAGGGGCTATGAGCCAAAGAACACAGGTGGCTTCTAGAAGCTGGAGAAGGCAAGAAATGGATTTTCCCTTGAAGCTTCCAGAAAGGAGCACAGTCTGTTGATACCTTGCTTTTTATCCAAATAAGATCTGTGTTGGACTTCTAACTTACAGAACTGTAAGATAATAAGCTTTTGTTAATATAAGTCACTAAATTTGGGGTGATCTCTTATAGCAGCCATAGAAAATGATTACAGCACTTCTTAGCATGGCATTTGAGACCCTGGATGTCCCACCGATGTGGTGTTCTGGCTTTTTCTCCCAGAATATTCCTCTTCATAGCCTGACCTCAAACCACACAAACTCCAAAGTAGCTAGAATCTGGGGGAGGGCCGCCTCAAAAGTCTAAACTGGGGACATTCTATCCCCTGTACCCCCAGTACCTAGCTCCATGCCTGGCCCCTGGCAGGTACTCAGGCAACGCTCACTAAACGAATAACCTGATGGCAGCCTGGTACATTCAGGTTACCATCAGCCATGGAGGGGTTCCCCTAGATTCAGGAGGCAAGTATGGCAACTGTGGGGGGAGGCACGGAAGAAACTTTCCCAAAGGCTCAGCTTTGATGTTCCCCTGTTCTTCTTTTGTCTTAGCTCTCTGCCTCTTTATGGGCCTCGGCTTCCCATCTGAGAAGTGAAGGAGTTAGAGCAGGTGAACCCTTAAAAGCACTGTTAGCATGAATATTATAGGATGCCTGAGTTCAGATGGCCAAATGCTGTGGCACTTGGGGAAAAGAATTGAACTCAGTGGACCTCATCCCTGTTCGTCTGGTTGCTAGGCAGATGCCTCACTCCATCCCAGTCTGCAAGTCAGGATACAGAACTGTGCCCAACAACTGTGTGTGTTTGGCACAAAGCAGAGACCAAAGCTGCCCTCTCCCCCTGTCTAGTTAAAATGCCAAATTACTCACTCTCCCACAGCAAGAAAAAAAAGGGGGGGGGGGGCAGAAACCATTTCTCACTGCAGAGTTTTTCCATGTGACACATTTTCTAATTTTACTTCAGGTTTAACTGTCTGGAGTAGATGGCTCCATTTCAGGGTCTCCCCCCCGCCCCCCGCCTCTTCTTTTAGAATGTAAACTTCCAGTCTGAGAAGTGGAATGTTTTTGCTTGTTTAATATTTGCAAGTGTGGGCTGATACCAGATTACAGCTGAATGTGTTCATTTTCTCTGCTGGGGCAAGTTCTCTAAAATGCACAGCACTAACCTAGTGGTCAGATTCCTCGATTCTGGGCTCGGCTGTGGGAGCTTGACCAAGTCACTTCCATTCTCAGACTCAGACGCTTGCTGTACAAGGACAGGAGAAGCCTGACTCACCAAGGAGACTGTGTGGTGGGACTGGAAGAAGTGGTTGGTGAGCCCCATTTCTAAGAGTACTGTTGGGACTTCATTGGAATTGTATGCACCTGGTTTTATTTTATTTTTATTATTTATATTTTAATTTTTTAATGCTTATTTATTTTTGAAAGAGACAGAGAGACAGAGCATGAGTTGGAGGGGGGGACAGAGAGAGAGGGAGACAGAATCTGAAGCAGGCTTCAAGCTCTGAGCTGTCTGCACAGAATCTGGTGTGGGGCTCAAACTCACAAACCATGAGATCATGAGCTGAGCCAAAGTCGGATGCTTAACCGACTGAGCCACCCAGGAGCCCCACACCTGATTTTACATCTGCCACCAGCTCTGTGTGGTTGTCCCAGGGCATGGACTGGCTGAGAAATTGTTAGTGCCTGGAAAGAGTCCTGCAACTTTGTTTTAAAGAAATTGATCTTGCCCTTTCAATGTCTCTGGTGTCTAATCTCCTGCTTGCATCCATCTGCCCAGAGTCAGTCCTGTGTCTTGTCTTCTAATGGATTGTTGTAGCTGCTCCCTTGCTGGTAGGACCTCTATCTTTCCGTCCTCAAGCACTCACTGCAAGTAGAGTGGCTCATTGAAACACAGGTCCCATCATGTCGTGCCCCCTCTTAAAAACCCTTCCATGCATTCCATTATAGCACCTGACATTCCACTCTCCTTGGGCTGAAGCTCCAGGCTGTTTGTCCCCTCCTATCCGTCTTCATGCCCTGGCTCCAGCCACATCAAGATACTTGCTGATCTCAACTTCACAAGTATGTTCCCTTCACCCAGCATTTGCTAGTGCCTACCTGCGGGCTGGAATACTCTCCCTGCCCTGCTGAAATCCTCTTTCACCTTTTCTCCTTTATAGACTTACTACTCAAAACAGTCCCTGCACCAGCACATTGGCATCACCTGGGAGCTTGTTAGAAAGGCAGGGCCCCGGAGTGCCTGGGTGGCTCAGTCAGTTAAGCATCTGACTTTTGATTTCGGCTCAGGTCATGATGCTACAGTTCATGGGATTGAGCACTGAATCGGGCTCTGTGCTGACATCGTGGAGCCTGCTTGGGATGCTCTCTCTCTGCCTCTGTCTCTGCTCCTCCTTCACACTCTCTCTCTCTCAAAGAAAGAAGGAAGGAAGGAAGGTAGGAAGGATGGAAGGAAGGGGGAAGGAAGGAAGGAAGGAAGGAAGGAAGGAAGGAAGGAAGGAAGGAAGAAAAAAAGGGGAAAAAAAATGCAAAGCCCCAGGTTAGAATCACCCAGATGCTGGGGGATGCGTGTGTACATGGCCTTTGTAGCATGGTGGTTAAGTTCTGGGGCTGTGGGATCAGACCGAGCTGGCTGCAGTTCTAGGATTTGAACATACCAGCTGGTGACTTTGGATGATTTACGAATCCTCTTCTAGCCTCTGTTTCCTCATCTGTAGAGTGGGAGATAATAATAGTACCCATCTCAGACTTCTTGTGATGAGGACATGAAATCATGTCCCCAAAGCTCTGAGCACAGTGCTTATACCTGATTCATTCCAGTAGGGATCAGAATTCCCTACTTGAATTCCCTACTCAAATCCGTCTTGCCAAGGATAGGAGGGCTGGGATGAGGCCATTCATCTTTGGAATCATTGACCTTCCACTGGAGGGACATAAAAAGCCATACTCTGTTGTGGGGAAAAGTGAAATATAGCTAAATAAGAACTTTGCCAGGGTGGGAGGGAGGGTGGGATACAATTAATTGTAAACTTTCAGGCCTCCTTAGACTTCACCATCCTGCCTGCCATATCTGGTAGGATTTTCATTCATTCATTTGTTCACTCACTTTTACTGAATAAATATTCATTGACGGCCTACAAGGCAATGTGGTATGTGCTGGGCATCACATGATGAACAAGACAGGCATGGTTCCCACCCTCCGGGAGCCGGCCATGTATGGGGGACATAGACACTAAATAAATAATTGTACAAAACCCCCCTAAATATATGTAGATGGTAAACAAATGTTAAGAAGAAGTACAGGGACCTATGAGAGCACAGACCTGGCCACTCTCATCAGCACCGGGGTGTCAGGAAAGTCTCCACGAGGAGTGACATTTAAGATGAGATGTGAGGGTTGAATCGATTTAGCCAGGAAATGGGGTGGGGCTGGTGGGTTGGAAGAGAATTAGAATGTTCCAGATCAAGGGATCAGAATGAGGAGAGGGGGGAAACAGCAGCCTGTGTACAGCCTGAGCGTGGTGTGGGAGGGGAGGCTGTGGGGGGTCTGGAGATGAACACAGAACCTCCATCCAGAAACTGTTTCCCCACACCTGGCCTCCAGTGGGGCCAACATCTTGGCTTCCCTCAGTCCCATGGGTCCCATGCAGTGCTCATAGCCCAGGATCCATGGGCTAGGGGCCTCTGGGTCCTGCCTCCTGCCCTGCTGGTGCCTCTAATTGCAGAGAGCGAACTGCTCTAGGGAGGGGGGTCTGGGGTCTCCATCTCTTTCTTGCACAGGAGAAATGCATTTAAGAGATTTGCAGCAAAATGATAGGGGAGCAGGGCTGGAGTGAGAGCCACCCAGAGCCTCGGCCACCCGGAGCCTGTCACAGCTGCCTCACCAACAGGCCATGAATGTCACATGGGGAAAGGATTCTAAGAATTGCCCTCTGCAGTTAGACTCCAGTTAGCCTTGGCTTTGAAAAGCTTCTTCCTGTCTATGAAATGAAGGGATTGGACCAGCTGTAAGCCCATCCAGATATGATATTATCTCTTTTGATTTCTATCTCTCTCTGGATCTCTGTATTCCGAACGTGCATCCATAAACACACAATGCAGAATTAATTCTCTCCCCATGGAACAGAAACAAGATCTTGGAAGTAAATAACTCTGGTGGGAAACTTTTTAGAAGTGTTTATGCAAGAGAGTAACTTCTTTAAAAGTAGTGGGAGGGGTGCCTGGGTGGCGCAGTCGGTTAAGCGTCCGACTTCAGCCAGGTCACGATCTCGCGGTCCGTGAGTTCGAGCCCCGCGTCAGGCTCTGGACTGATGGCTCAGAGCCTGGAGCCTGTTTCCGATTCTGTGTCTCCCTCTCTCTCTGCCCCTCCCCCGTTCATGCTCTGTCTCTCTCTGTCCCAAAAATAAATAAATGTTGAAAAAAAAAAAAAAAGTAGTGGGATATACCGGGGCATCTGAGTGGCTCAGTCAGTTAAGCAACCGACTTCAGCTCAGGTCATGACCTCACAGTTTGTGAGTTTGAGCCCGGTATTGGGCTCTGTGCTGACAGCTCAGAGCCTGGAGCCTGTTTCAGATTCTGTGTCTTCCTCTCTCTCTGCCCCTTTCCAATTCCTTCTCTGTCTCTCAAAAATAAATGTCAAAAAAAATTTTTTAATGGTGGGATATAGATGATGCGTTACCCCCTCCTGTCTAGGCCATTCCCCTAGAGACCTTCTCAAACTGGCTGTGCTCATGGTCCATGGCTGTGTGACTGTGGCATGCAAAGCCACATTGTTTATTTTCTGCATCCACTTTACTCAGAGGTTGGTAACTTGGGGTGGGGTGGGAAGTCCAGTAATAACTGGGGAATAATTTAGAACATTTTATACTAAAAGGAACAGCACACATATATTATGGAATGGAGTGCAAAAGTTGAGGGTTTTTAGAGATAAAGCAGGAGGCTTTAATTACATAATCCAAGCTCTGGGGGGCTCTTTGGCTAGACCCAGATAGTCAGGAATAGGGTCCCCTCTCCCTGATGGTAGGATGCTTGAGTGGAGATGATGCTGTATATAGATTTGAGGTCCCTAACTTGTGGAGGAGGCTCAGAATTATGGCAGTGGGTGTCAGAACCCACTCTTGCATAAACATTTTCTCCATCTGCAAATGCCTAATGCACTTGTGTGTGGAAGGGGTTATTAATATTTTTGTTGTTGTTGACAAGATGAAAATTACTGCTCTCCAAAGCTCTTGTGTTAGGACTGTCAGTTCCATGAGGGAAGGAACTTGTTTGTCTGTCACTGCTGGATCTCCAGCACCTAGAATAGTGCCTGCTGGACAGCAGGTACTCAGTGAATGCTGGATGAATGAATAGCTGTGTGTATGTGTTCATGGCTGCAAGAAGCTTTCCCCTCTCGATCTGCATTTACCTTTCCAGGAATCAGTGTGTGGGGTAGCATTAGCATGGGAAGGTTGGGGGGAATGTGAAAAATGCTCCTCGTGCATATGCATACGAGAGACCGGCCAGTCCCACTCAGGCTCAGGGTTTCTAAGAATCACCCTTTGGAGACAGCCTCCTACCCAATGTGGTCCATGCCGCATAGTGGCTCTTGTGGGAGAAGACACAGTTCACCATTCATGCATGTTGGAGAGCTTGGCTCCTACAGCTCCCCTCTGAAAGGGCCCGGAGATCCCCCAAACACTTTGCCTCCTTCAAAACCCACTGGGAGCCTCGAGGACCCAGACAGAACATGTGGGACTTTCAGGATTTCTTCATCACTGGTGGAGGGGCACCTGGGTGACTCAGTCAGTTAAGTGTCTGACTCTTGATTTTGGCTCAGGTCATGCTGTCACGTCCGGCTCTGCACTGACAGCACAGAGCCTGTTTGGGATGCTCTCCCCCCATCTCTGCCCCTCCCCCGCACATGCACACGCTTGCCCTCATGGGCAGGACACATTCTCTCAAAATAAACATTAAAAAACCAAAATAAATTATAGATGCAAAGATGAAAGCCACACAGCTGGAATACAGAAGGCCTGGATCTGGGTCTTCTGATGTGCTGGTGGGGGGCACAGCACCACCCTGAAATTCCCAAGTCCCAAGAGTGACTGTAGATGCACAGTCAGTCTGTCCCATCCCCAGGGACGTGCGAGGAGAGCCGAGGGCAGGCATTCACATAAGCTCAGGTCCCTCAGCTTATGGGCTATGGCAGCATGTGGTTAGAGCTGAGCTCTGGAATCATCAGATGGACTTCAAACCCCAATTCTGCTTTTTCTGAGCTTTGTGACTTGGGCAGATCATTCAGACAGAGTGCCGGATTCCTCACCTCGATGTGGGATGGGGAGAGGTGGGTAGAGGTCCCACCTCCAGGGCTGTGCCAGGCGTTCAGCGAGTGATGCTAGGGGAGAGCTCGGAGAGAGCCGGAGGCAGGCAGCACGCCCTTAGTGGATGGGAGCTTCTTCCTAAACCATGAACTTCACGTTGCCGCATGACGGCATCCCTGGCCTCATCCCCAGAGATTCCGACCGGGGCGGCGGCAGCCAGGCATCAGTGTTCTAAGGCCCTCCGGTGGTGGTTTTGCCAGGGATGAGGAAGGAGCTCAGTGCTAGAGCACGCAGGCCATGAAGGCAGGGGGCACGTCTGTCCTATTCACTGCTGACTCTCCAACAGCAGCAGTGCCAGGCTTGTGGTGCTTGGTGCTTGATAATATTTACAAGTGACTGAGTGAATGCGTGAATGAATGCATGAATGATGGACGAACAAGGTGTGCTTGGCACCTGACCTTGCCCTGCGCCACCACCCTGAGAGCCAGACATTGGCATCTCCACGTCCAGGTAAAGAAGCTAATGCTCAGAAATGTGAAAGAACTGGACCAAGGTTACTGGCTAGTAGGCGTTGGAGCAAGGACTCGCACACAGGCCTGTCTGAAGTCCAATTCCGCATCCTTTCCCCTGCACCTGTGGTCGGGGAGGCTGGTCCTCCTGGGATCCTCTCCCCCTGCGTCACCCTGAGTTCCGGGTTTCCAGGTAGAGGTATCTCCTGGATACTCACCTTGGAATCTCTGATTCTCCCTCCCATTGTTCTCCACCACCCTTCCTCCAGCCAACATGTGAGGACCATGGAGCTGTACTTTCATCTAGATTAAACAAGCGTCAGCCTGTTGCAAAATATGACTTCAGGGTCACCATCTGTTCCAGCTGTTCGCTGAAACCCACATCATATTGCAGAGCCAAATGGGTTCCAGCATCCAGCAGGGAGCAGGTCTCTGCACAGTTGAGCAGGACAGTTTGCAGAGAGAAGCAGTGTGTTCGATAACAGCTGCACGACAAATTTCTTAGGTCGTTTGTTTCCGCCTGCTCGACAGCACCCAAGTCATTGTACGTGTGGACCGCAGGCCCCCACTACGGGCACGTGTGCATTCGTTTGCACATTGTGCCCCTACTGTGTATCAAGCACTGGGTGGGGTGCTGTCCTGTGCCTCGCCTTCTTCAGGGTTTCGGGGAGAAGTGGCCTGGAGAGTAGACAGCTGTGGGAACCTGACATGCCGTGGGCACTGGGGTGACTCACACCGTCAGTCTGGGCCCCAGTTTTCTCATTTTGGGGACATTGGACCTGTGTTTCCTGAGGTCCTTCCCCAGCTCCGAAGGCCTCCACAGGCCTCCACCAGCCTTGGTCCGTGTAGGTGAGATTTTGCAGTGCCTGCTGAAAGCCGGAACTCATTCTGCCAGGCTGCTTCTCTGCCTTGGCTGAGTTCACACAGACTCGTCTGCTGGGACACCCCCGGACTGCTCCCAGGGAAGCTCGATTCTGCCTGGGGTGTAACGTGCCAAGTGCCCCAGAGGCTGCAGGAAAGTATGTCTCCTGCTGTTGCCAAACGACCGCCTTCGCTCCACATTCCAATTCACCAATTCCACCCTCTCCTTGGCAAGGGAAGGAAGGGGGCCTGGCTGCCAAGGGCAGCAGCTTGGGGTGAGGTAGTGATGCCTCCTAAAATGGTCAGCTGTGGCTTTCCTCAGAAGCCTGCTGAGGCTCCCCATGGCCTGTTGGATACATTTTGGTCTCCTTGACTTGAGATTCAAGCTTCTCTGCAATCTGGCTCTTGTCCCCTACATGAAAAAATGATAAGAGTAGAAAGAGCTGGAGAGGACCTCAAGTCACCTACATTTGAGTCCCAGCCACCCACGCACCAGCTCTGTGGCCTTCATCTGTGAAATGAGATAGCAGTAGTCCCCACTTTATCAAATTGTCCTGAGATTACGTGATGCATGTTACTTTAACACTTCTAAATCTGTTTTTACCTGAGTTTGTAACTCTCTCCTTTCTGCTCGAATGCTGGAGATTATCTTAGGGTCTGTTGCTCCCTCCCCCGGAACTGCTCACATACCCCTCATTTTCCTTATGGTGGGTTAGCTTGCGCTCTGCTGTCTCCGCCACGTCCACCTGTGCAGAGCCTTCCAGTTCAGGCCACCTGTATCAGGACTCTGCGTTGGTGTCTTGTTCCCTCTACTAGGCTCAGAGCTACTTGTAGACCAGATACTGCATCCTCTTGGTCTCCCAGAGTCCAGCCCAGAGCCAAGTCTGGACAAGGTCAGCCACTGGACACTGGTTGTAGGCAAGGGCAGAACCCTCGACTGGGACCAGGAGAGAGTGAAAGGAAAGACCCCTCCAGAACCCATTCTCCCCTTGTGGCCACATTGTGGCTGGGATAATATAAATCATGACTGAATTGACCCACGTGGATAGCAGCTCTTTAAGAGATTTTGCTGACCAGGTGGTGTTACCCATGCCAAAAAATTCAAGAAACACCTGAGAATATACCTCACTTAAGAGAAAGGCTTAGAAAGCCCCAGAACTGTCAGTCTTTTAAGCTCCTCCCACCATTTGAAGCTCGTCCCATCCAGTGTCTTGCTTCCTGGGTGGGGATGGGGCTAGGGGATGCAACCAGGAGCAGGAATCTTTCTGTTCTCCCCCCAGGACCTGGAGGGCTGGTCTGTCCCATCCCATCCCATCCCAGTTATCCAGTGGCCCCAGCTCATGTCTGATACCCATGTGGGCAGCTTCCCTGAGGCCTCCAGCCAAACTTCAAGACCCTAACAATATGTAAGGGAGAAGGGGAAAAGAAAACTTCAAGACCCTAACAATATGTAAGGGAGAAGGGGAAGCACATGTTGCTCACATCCTCCACTCAGACCCTCACTTCAGGGAGGGGGAAGGTGGAGGCGGCTGGAATTTAGTCTGAAGTCTAAGAGGCCAGTGTATTTAAGGGAGGCACTCCCAACTTAGTGGGTGAGAGCCAAGAGCAGGCGTTTTGCAAAAGACTGGTCATTCAGAGCCCTCCTGCTTAAGGGTCAGCCAAAAGGATGGGAGACTCCAGCCCTCAGGAAAGTTAGCATCAAGCTTTTGTAATATAATAATACTATTTTATTATATCTTAATAGTGGGTATCAGGTGAGAGCTAGTCTATTAGGTGCATATTGAGCTAACGGTACTGGTGGCATTACTATGGCAACACCTGGAGTTCATTAGACTTTTTCGATTGATGACAATAAATATGGGATGTTAGGTCAAGCCTGCAATCACTCTTGTCCAGAATCCATTAAGCTCATCCATTCACTCACATGTGCATTATTTGTTCATCCATCTATCCGTCCGATCATCATTCCATCCATCAGTGCTCAGTTTTTGCTTACCCCAGGCAAGGCCCCATGTTAGAGAGGTGGGTGAAGGTGGGAGATACAGAAATGAAAGCAGAACATGAGGCCTGCACCCTCAAGGGCTCATAGGCTGGTGGGAGACACAGACAAGTGAACAGATAATAACAGAGTAGTGAGAAATTGTAGCTTCCTGGGAAATTTCACCCAGGGAGGCTTTCTTGGCCAGATGGCGTGACTCATCTGTAGGCATCCAGGAGTAGGCCCTGAGCCCCAGCTTCCCAGTGTGGCTGCAGTGGCTTCTCTGGGTGACTGTAGGCCCTTAGGCCCAGCACGGGGCACGGGGAAGCTGGAGAGGCAAGGGAAGTAGCTGTCCCATTTCCCCTGGAAGGCCTGGGCTCTTTCTGCTCAGGACATCTTTCTCTTGGGGATTGGGTCCCTTGGAGGCCGTCAGCTTACTCCCGGCTGCAGAACCCTGACCTGACACACCCAGGCCCTTGGGCTAGGACTTCCAAGCCTCTTTGTATTCACTCATCGCCAGCCTGGGGCCATTTGGACATCTCAATCCAGGCCCTAGGGCCCTCCTGTTGCCAATCAGTGAGATCTAGTCCCTCAGGGGACCCAGCATTCCATTAGCCTGGATAGGAAGCTGCTCATTTGTTTTTGTCTTTTTTTTTAATTTTTTTTTCAACGTTTATTTATTTTCGGGACAGAGAGAGACAGAGCATGAACGGGGGAGGGGCAGAGAGAGAGGGAGACACAGAATCGGAAACAGGCTCCAGGCTCCGAGCCATCAGCCCAGAGCCCGACGCGGGGCTCGAACTCACGGACCGCGAGATGGTGACCCAGGCTGAAGTCGGGCGCTTAACCGACTGTGCCACCCAGGCGCCCCGGAAGCTGCTCATTTGTAGCTCAACACGGTTGGGGCCCTGCCTGAGTCTGTCACCTGGTTGGGGCCCTGCCTGAGTCTGTCCCCTGGTGAATGCAGCTGGAGTCCTGCCCAACTCTGTGCCTGTGTCCTGACCCTGAAGCAGACTTTTCCGCTGCTGACTGCTCGGATCTCCTGCTCCATGGTTCTCCACCACCTGCCTCTGTTCCAGCCTTAGGCCACAGCCTCAGCCTCCACCAGCACTGCGAACAATAGGTGTCACCAACCTGAGGGTGATCATCACCTGGAGGCCTAGTCCAAACACAGATGCTGGCCCTCGCTGCAGTTTCTGATTCAGGAGGCCTGGAGTAGAGCCTGAGAATTTGTAGCTCTGGGTTCCCGGGTGATGCTGCTGCTGCTGGTCCAGGAGCCACACTTTGAGAACCACCAGTGTTGTGGTTAAGCACATGGGCTGTGGGGCTTGAACCCAGACTATTTGGGTCCACATCTTACCTCTATCACTTCCCAGCTGTGTGAACCAATGCCTCTGCACCTCAGTCTCCTCATCTGTAAAATAGAGATAAGGTGACCCCTGCCTTACTAGGTTGCTGTAAGCATGACATGGCTCAATCCAGGTCCCACTTGGCATACAGTGAGCGTGCGGTGAATATATCTGTGTCCTTGGATGCTGTCACAAATTACCGCAAGTTGGGTGGCTGAAAACCACAACAAGTTTATTCTTGTAAAGTTCTGGAGGCAAGAAGTCCAAAGTCAAGGTGTGGGCAGGGCCGTACCCACTCTGGAGGCTCTAGGGAAGGATCCTTCTTTGCCTCTTCCAGCTTCTGGTGGCTGCTGGTGTTCCTTGACTCCTGGTTGCCTCACTCCATTGTCTGTCTCCGTGGTCACACTGTCTCCTACGTTTTGTCTGTCAAATCTCCCCTATGTGTCTCTCATAAAAACACTTGTCATTGGATTTAAGGCACACGTGGGTAATCTAGGCAGATCTCTTCATTTCAAGATCCTTAATTTAAATATATCTGGGAGCGCCTGGGTGGCTCAGTCGGTTAAGCATCCACCTTCAGCTCAGGTCATGATCTCACGGTCTGTGAGTTGGAGCCCCGCGTCGGACTCTGTGCTGACAGCTCAGAACCTGGAGCCTGCTTTGGATTCTGTGTCTCCCCTTCTCTCTGCCCCTCCCATGCTCATGCTCTGTCTTTCTCTGTTTCTCAATAATAAATAAATGTTAAAAAAATTAAATATATCTGCAAAAGACCCTTCATCCCAATAAGGTTACATTTACAGATTCTGGGGACTAGGATACGGACATATCCTTTTTGAGAGCCATCATTCCACCTACTACTGTGAACATGGCTATTGTGATTATGATTATTATATTATTATTATTGCTTAGTTGTTGTTTCTTCCAGCAGCTGCAGTTAGGCCTGACTCCAGCTTCCTGCCCTGGGTGGGAGGAATTGGGTGGGGTGCTAAGCCGATTTCCAGGTTCTAGCTCCTCTCTGCTGGCCCCATGTTATGCAAACCATTCCCAGGCTAGAGCAGGAGTTCTGCTTTAGAGTGACATTGGTCATATTACAGGGTCTCCGTGTGTTCAGATTTCATTAATCTGAGAAAAATAGCAATCTCAGCTCCCAGACACCTGTTCAGAGGCCTCTGTCCATATTAACTGCTCCTTACACCTGAGTTGGCTGCACTGGACAAAGCATTTTCCCATTCAGAGCCACATTGGGCCCTCACTGTAACCTAGTGAAGGAAGCTGTATCACCCTATCTCCCCTCTGAGAAAACAGAGACCCAGAGGGAAAGTTGCTCCAAGCTACTTTTCATGGCAATTACAATAGTTCAGGGGAGAGAAAAGAAAGTTTATGTCATTGATAATGAGGGCAATGGCCATAACCCAATGTGCTTTATTAAATGTCTGCTTTCTCTAGGCCCTCAGCTCAGGATTTTATATCTGTTATCCCAGGTCATTCTCAAAACTCTTTCCTACAGCAGGTGGCATTATTCCTGTGCTACACATTTAGAATCTGAGGCTCAGAGAGGGGAAGCATTTTGTCCAGAGTTGCACAGCTTTTAAATGCAGAGCTGGGATTTGAAGCCAAAGCTGTCTTTCTCCCCAGCATCATTCTGCTTAGAGATCCTTCTAGCACTGAAAATATGTCTGGTCAGCCGAGATGAGAGCTGTGGCTTCCCAGGGGCCAGCAGGCCTGGAGTCTCTGACCCTCCCAGATCTGCTCAGAAGAGGAAGCCCAAGAGAGACTGTCTCTGGCTGGCACAGAGCCCTGTTTCTGGTAGCTGGTAGGAGATGCTGTATTGATGCTAAGAGCCATGGGGAGGGGCTATCAGGGCGATGGGGATAGAGAAGCAGATGGGCCCGAGGCCACTGAAGGCTAAGAGGTCAGGGTGTGCTCCTGGAG